>NC_139344.1:316304350-316774350 GCF_055883805.1 Amblyomma maculatum | reverse complement strand
GATGTGACATATCGGAAGCATCAACAGCTCCGAGGAAACTGTCAGCGTCATCCGTGTCTGGTGGAGCGAGCTCGACAGGCGCGCGGGAGAGCGTGTCAGCATCTTCATGCTTAAGTCCGGACTTATAAACAATAGTGAGATCGAACTCCTGTAGGCGAAGGCTCCATCGCGCCAGGCGGCCGCATGGGTCACGCAGGTTGGCCAGCCAACACAAAGAATGGTGGTCAGTGACAACTTTAAATGGGCGACCATAAAGATAGGGGCGAAATTTCGCAGCAGCCCAAATAATGGCGAGGCATTCCTTTTCAGTAGTTGAATAGTTCGTCTCGGCGCGGGATAAAGTACGGCTGGCATAGGCGATGACTCGTTCAACACCCTCTTGACGTTGCACGAGAACCGCCCCAAGGCCAATGTTACTGGCGTCGGTGTGTATTTCTGTCTCCCCCTGCTCATCGAAATGGGCCAGAACAGGCGGCGATTGGAGACGGAGACGCAGCTCGGCAAAAGCAGCTTCTTGTTCGTGCGTCCAAACAAAAGGGGTGTCTCCCCGGGTGAGCTGAGTCAGCGGTTCAGCGAGATCAGCGAAGTTATCGATAAAACGCCGGTAGTAACTGCACAAGCCGAGAAATCGGCGAACAGCTTTCTTGTCACGTGGAATCGGAAATTCCGCAACAGCAGCAATCTTGTCAGGGTAGGGCTTCACGCCGGCGGCGCTGACGACATGGCCGAGAAATTTAAGCTCTCGGTAGCCAAAGTGGCATTTCTGTGGCTTAAGTGTCAAGTTAGCGGATCGAAGGGCTTCGAGTACTGACCGCAGGCGCTGAAGATGTTGTGCAAATGATTCTGCGAAGACCACCACGTCATCTAGGTAGACTAGACAACACTGCCATTTAAGGCCGGCGAGGACAGTGTCCATCATCCGCTGAAATGTGGCCGGCGCGGAACACAGGCCGAAAGGTAGAACTTTAAATTCGTAAAGGCCGTCGGGTGTGACGAAGGCCGTCTTCTCACGATCTCGCTCATCGACCTCAATCTGCCAGTAGCCACTTTTTAGATCGATGGACGAAAAATACTTTGCACGCCGAAGGCGGTCGAGAGAGTCGTCAATCCGCGGCAAGGGGTAGACATCCTTCTTGGTTACGGCGTTGAGTTTGCGGTAATCGACGCAAAAACGTAACGTGCCGTCTTTCTTTTTAACTAGAACGACCGGGGAGGACCACGGGCTATTGGAAGGCTGGATAACCTCATCTTCGAGCATTTCCTTAACTTGTGACCTAATAACTTCGCGCTCGGTCGAAGAGACGCGGTAGGGGTGCTGGCGGATTGGGCGCACATTATCGAACGTCACGATCTGGTGCTTGGCGATGGGAGTTTGATTCACTTTTGACGACGATGCAAAACACTCTTTGAATTCGAGTAACAATGAAAACAGCTGGTCGCGCTGGCTGACCGATAGCTCTGAGCTGACATCGAGATTGTCGAGGGATGTGGGCGGTGGCACGGTTTCTGCGGACAAGCACTCGGAGACATCAGATATGCGTTCGGCGAAAGCTACGGAAGTGTCACGAAAAAGGTGCCGATACTCGTGCGAAAAATTTGTAACAAGTACCTTGGAATGACCACGGTGAAGATGTATCAAACTGCGGGCCACGCAGACTCCTTGTGTCAACAGTAACGATACGTTAGTTTCGGCTATTGCGTCACCATCGTTAAGGGCATTGCATTTGACATTAACGAAGGTGCTGGTTCGGGGTGGCAGAGTGACACTGTCCTCATAAACTCGAAGCACATTGAGTGGTCGCTTTGCACCGCTGAGGGCCACTGCTTTTTCAGTAGAAAACGAGACCTTAGAATTCCGGAGGTCAATAATTGCGCCATATTCACGAAGGAAATCTACGCCCAGAATCAGGTCACGCGAACAGCTTTTCAGAACAAGGCAGCTTACCACAAATGTTGATTCTTGAATTTGAACTCTGGCCGTGCACATGCCCAGAGGAGTAATCAGATGACCACCCGCGGTGCGAACGTTTGTGCCAGCCCACGGAGTCAAAACCTTCTTGAGAACTGCGGCAAACTGGCTGCTCAAAATAGAATAATCAGCGCCAGTATCCAACAGAGCCCGAACATGGCGACCATCCAGTACTACGGGTATGTCCAACGAAATCTGCTCGCGAATGTCAGGCTTCTGAGTCTTTGAGTGCTCTGCGTTGGTGTACGCGGTCTGCTTCACCTGCAATTCGTCGTCGTTGCAGGTGCGTTGTTGCAGCGTCCGTTCCACCGGCAGTTCGTCGTCGTTGCGGGTGCCTTGTTGCGTCATGTGTCCCACCGGCAATTCGTCGTCGTTGCGGGTGCGTGGTTGCGTCGTTTGTTCCACCGGCAATTCGTCGTCGTTGCGGGTGCGTGGTTGCGTCGTTTGTTCCACCGGAAATTCGTCGTCGTTGCGGGTGCGTCGTTTCGTCGTCGATTCCACCGGCAATTCGTCGTGGTTGCAGGTGCGTCGTGGTGGCGTCGAGGTGGCGGTATGATCGGTAACCGCGGACTTTTCCAATGTCGATGCGTAGTCTTTCCGTGTCCGCATCAATGGGGGGTCTCCCGCGCCGCGATTTCCAGCGAGCCTACCCCCGAAGGTCGCTGGTTTCAGTTTTCCCTCTGGGGACTGGGCGAGCGGCCCTGCGCTGCCCATGAGGAACTCGTAGCAGATGGCGACGGGCGAGACCTGGGTGACGGTGATCTAGATGGTCGCAGACGAGACGGAACGATCCGGCGCTGATCATTGACGAAATCTTCAACGGCTCGAGGCCGTACGCCGTAGCGAGGCCGCGGAGAATCAGCGGAAAACCCTTCGAGACCTAGTCGACGGTAGGGACAGCGCCGATAGACATGACCCGGTTCGCCGCAGTGAAAGCATAGCGGCCGTCGGTCGGGGGTACGCCACTCGTCTGCTTTCCGTGTAGGCGGTCGAGAATCTGTGACGTACTGGATCACGGGGGCTGCTGTTTTCGGCCCAGCTACGTTCGGAGGAATCAGGGACGGCGACGAGGGCGGAGAGTATTGCAGCACCTGGGAGTATGTAGGGCGGTGACACTCTGGTGGTGCAGGAGGAGGAGTAGGGCCAGGTTCACCGATTGGAAATGGAGGCCGGAGCGCTTGCTGTACCTCGTCGCGGACAACGCTGGCGATGGAGGTAGGAGCTGGTTGAGGTGTGCCATACATCAGTCGGAGTTCGTCGCGCACAACGGAACGTATGAGCTCCCGTAGCGCCGATGTGTCCATGCTATGCGATGGGAACTCAGCAGAGACGGAGGCGGCGTGGATGGTGGGATCCCGTGCCGAAGCTCGCTGTTGAAGCACTTTCTCTATAGTGGATGTTTGAGCAAAGAATTCTGCAACAGTTTTCGGCGGGCTGCGCACCAGGCCAGCGAAAAGCTGCTCTTTGACGCCACGCATGAGGTAGCGCAGCTTTTTGTCCTCGGACATCGTAGGATCCGCACGCTTAAACAGGCGCGTCATGTCTTCGATATACGCCGCTACAGTTTCGTTAGGCATTTGGATCCGAGTGTGTAGAGCGCGTTCGGCCCGTTCGCGGCGATCTGAGCTTCCGTAAGTTGCCGCAAGATGACGTTTGAACTCACTCCAAGACGACAGCTGCTCTTCATGGTTCTCGAACCACGTCTGAGCGCCATCCTCGAGGCTGAAATACACATTTCGAAGCCGTGCGGCGTCATCCCAGAGGTTGAATGTAGCTACCCTTTCGTAGTGCTGCAACCAGTCGTCGACGTCTTCATAGGTGTCCCCGTGAAAGGTCTTTGGGACGCGGGGGTTTTGCAACGTCACGTAGGTGGGGGTCGTGCCAGGCATTGCGACGACGTCGTGGCTACTGGTAGTCATGCCCTAGGGGGAATACTCAGGTGGTAGGCCTCGTTGCCTGCGGCTAGTGCGGTGAACGGGCGTTTCCACGAATATATGACCAGCACTCCTGCTTAGCGTAGGGGTACGGGACATCAGACCTGACCTCCACCAGATTTGTCACGGTGTTGGCGACAGGGGGTAGATTAACAGAGCCGGTACAGGTAGAATCACACGGTCCAAGGCTTAGATACGTCCTGCGAGTCCGGAGCCGATTCACTTCAACGTCGTCTTTCACTCTGAGCGCCCCCTGGCAATATATATATATATATATATATATATATATATATATATATATATATATATATATATATATATATATATAAGAAACAACAGCTTTTCTCTTTATCTGAAAGCAATGCAGTGGATTCAGGGAGGATTATACAGTTAGCATGCTTACATTTCACGGAGGGGGAATTAAGAACAAACCGGATAAGGCGAAGACAACAGGAGCGCATTGCAACACACCGTGTAAGAGCAGTTGTTGGGTACAAGCTTTGTGTACGTGAAGAAATTTGGTGCGAAAATGGACGCTTGCAATGAAACGAAACTCTAAACGTGACCGCGATTCAACGGAGCACAGCGCCGAAATGAAGCGGCTATCCTAGACATTTCCATTCTCTCTTTCGTCATGCATCACCTTTCAAGCACGGAAAACGTACCTGTGCACGTATATGCTCATTGCACGGATTTTCGTGTCTCTTCGAAAACTGTTGGTCTGAACAGTAGTAAATCAAATTAACTTTCTGTGACTTTTTCTCGGTCTCAGCTCATAGCAGTACTTTTATCTGCCGCATGTATAGCGGCATTTAGGCGCCCTGCCAATTCTAGACCAATCATAGTTAAATTTGATTAAGGGACTAGGAAGAAGCCTAGGTTGATGTGACCGAAGATCTCTCTCAGAGTCGGCTCTTAAGCATTAGTACCTTAGTGCTCCCCATTAATGCAATGCACAGTTGTACATAGCATAAACTGTAGAAACCGTAAGCCATTCTGTGCGTACGTGACTACCTGTTCCCTAGCATTTGCGGAGACCCGACATCGACTGTGTCTGTGATTTATCTCCACAAATTTATTTGGCAGAACCCGCTGGGCCGGGTGGGAACGGGACAGCGAACCACCGGCATTCAGTTCTGAAGCCGCCAAAACCTATCTGCGCGTGCTTAGCAGGCCGGGTGAGGCACAGAGCTAATACAAAAACTCTAGAGGGAAAGCTGCCTGTTCAGCCAATGCATTCAAGCGGTGACCGCGTGATTGCCGCCATCATCAAACTGTTGGATGGTTGCCAAGTGACTTTTGCTTGCTAAACCTGGCCGATGAACGAGGTTTGAACCTGGCAACATAGATCGTTGGAAGATGGCAGCGCGCAGCTAACCGACGGCTGCAGTAACGTAGCTGCTGTAAACAACGGCAAAATCTTCGCGTCCGGAACTTTTGTGATGATCTGACATGTGCGTGAGGCGATGTGGCGAATCTTTTTGGAGTTTTGGCCTTCCATACAACGCATGAAAGTTACATCAAGATGCATAAGAGCGCAAGCGCCTCTTTGTTGCGAACAGCTTCTTATTTTGAATGCTTTCATCTTGCAACTTAAAGCTGAAGAGACAGTCGAAAACCGAACTTTCAAACCGAAATTCGGAGCGTCTCCTCGGGAACATGTCCACAGTTGTCCTGCATCAACTCCTTAAGCCCCAAACTTTGTCTGAAAAGTGTTCTAGCGCGTGAAAAGCGCGTGAAAATTGTGTAAAGCTGCGTTATCTACCGCAGTTTTTAAATCTCCAATCCAAGCTTCGCTCATTTTTGGCATCGCAGGAAAAAACTGTGCTGGCCACAGTGATTAGTTTAATAATGGCGGCACTACATGAGAGAACTATTTTCGTCTCAGCTTTATCCCCCTGTGGTGAGGCTGTCGTCTTCTTCTGCGGCTGGACCACGATGGCATGCTACAGTTTCATCATCTCGTTTCCCGGTTTCACGCCACCTGGCCCGGCTAGTAGGTGAAAATGTTTGCGGAGAAAATTCCTCTCTCTCCATTTAGAGGAGATAGACAGAAAAAGGCGAAGGGCTGCCTACTGGCTTGGAAGTCTACTTCGGCTAAAGAGGGGGTTCACCGAAACTAATCGCCGTACAGCTGGCTTCTTTAGAGACATGCGCTAGAAAGAACTCCGCTCCGCCTTTTCGTCGGCGAATCCAGCATCTAATGCTGCAAAGGTGCTTCATGTTTCGCATAGGTGTTCAAATATGTTCGTGTGCTTTAACGAGCGAGTCTGAACGTACGTATATCAGCTGGAATTGGCGCAAGTGTTTCAATTGAGTTCAGTTGAGAATATTGGCCCCGATTCCACTCTGGCTGTCTGACTTTGCGAGAACAAAAATTAAACTAGTTTATGAAATGTTTTTTGTCACACTACGGCCAACGCGCAGATATTCACGCTACACACTTGCAATCATACTGTGTACTGTGTGGCTGTTTCAAAATCGAAATATAATACAGAAAGTCACAACAGTTTGTATCAAACAGGCAGCATTTGTTGGCCTCCGTACGCGTGCAGTGTTCAAGTAACGCGACACACGAGCGCGATCAACGAGGAGCGGCAGCGCGTCTGAGGCACTTTTGAATATTTAAGAGCCCGTGCACCCTGTTATCCTTGCGCATCGTAAACTGTATTCTTTGTGTACCAATTTTTAGGAACCGGACAGCAGGATGCGGTAACGGCTCGTTCGCCACACTGTCACCCTAAAATGTACGACTTGTTTTCGAAATCATTTCCAATGTTGCTGATAAGTGACACGCACGTTGCTAGGTGGCGGGACGTGGTTTTAGTTTTTGTAGCAGCCAGTGGCGTGCAACCACTCTCAATCCGGAATCCACTTGCCCGTTCCCTTTTATATAGCTTGACTTGCGGCATCGCACCATTTGTCACAGAGAACGAAGGGGTCACAATAAGAAAAAAAAAAAAAAGCTCTGGAGAGAGAGAGAGAGAGAGGATGAAACGTTCAAGATAACAAAAATAAAGATTATGTAACTCCAAACTTTATCGTTGCGGAAAGTGAGTAGCTTCACCGAAAGTGTGTCGCCATTTCACAGCCGGTTATTTTGTTCTCCAATGGCGCGAAAGGGTGCGCCATTCACTTTGCAGGCAGTCGAACAGCACGCGAGCAAATGAAGCGAGCAACAAGGAACTGGGGGCGTGGTTACATTGCTGCCGCCGTTCTTTGCTCAAAGCGTGGACCGGGGATGGAGGCCGACTGGAAGATGCTTATTGTTGTTAGTCGGTTGTCGTCGCGATGAACGTTTACGCTTCCTTGCGTCATCGCTGAAAACAATCAGGTCTAGCAGGAAACGGCGACCGAGTCGAACACTTCGCAATCAACGACGGCTAGGTCACCATTTTGCTGCTCATTGATATAGAATGGAAAAGAGGAAAATGAAAGGGCGCGTCCTCGCCATCTGACACTTCTTTTTTCCTTTCTCAATACTTGCAGTCCTGACTGAATAAGCGCAATGGCAAGGGTGTGTATGTGCGTTTGCTGTATACGACGTTACCCTGCTTTTTCTCCTGCCGCAAACCGAGCCATTGTTGCGCGCTCTGCGCCGCGCAACTGCTCTGGCCGTTGTATGATCGAGATCGACGGTAGTTAGGCGAGGGAGGCAAAATCCTTTATAAATGGGAGATCGGAGAGAAAAACATTTCTTGGGGTTGCTGAATGGAGCGGGAATGCATGAAGGGTGATCAAAGCCGCAGTAAGGAGAAGAAGCGGAGAGACGCAAAGGGAAAGGGGGACAAAGAGAACGACTTCCCCCCCCCCCCCCCTCCATGTCGTTGAATTTAAAAATTATGAGTGCTGCTACTTTTTTTTTTGTTCTTTTTTTGTTTTGTTTTTTCGAAATCGGTGATTTGTCTCTCTTTTCTCCGCTTCTCTGAATGCATTGGGAATAAAAAATGAGAGAAACCGGGAAGACAAAAAGTCGTTGTCTTGTTGGCTCTGTATTTCCTTAATGCGCGTGTTGTTTGCTTAAGCTCGCAGGCCGTGCGCTTGGAGCCATGCGAATCAAAGCATCATTTATTTGTTTGTTTGTTTATTATTTTTTAACTGGCTGTAGCTACTTCTGTGCTTAGAATTGCGAACGGAGAGAGAAGAAAAACAATTTGTCAAATAGCGCGTGTTTTATTCTCGCGAGTGGTGGGGTTCATTGAAGCGATATCGCATTGTGTTGGGCACTAAGGTGTGGTTATTGGCCTACATTCAGCCTAGATAGTGATTCCTCAGTGAAGGTGACTCCCACTTCAAAACGAAGAGTCACATGGAATACATTTATTACAGTTGGATTCTGTGTGACTGACTAATGTGCGCGGCGTATAAAAGACAAACATTGGTGGTTGCTACTGTTTAACGCCAGATTCAGTGACAGATGCTGCGGTAATTTTGATTCTTTGTGTATTCATGCCTTTGACGGCATCAGGCGTATGAGCACAGTCGTAGATATTTCTTTGTAGGCCATTGTCTGACATTACTTATTGCCTGAATAGGCTCCTCACCTCTCCACTTCACCTGTTGTACAACGCAACCGGCGCTAAATCCTCGCCATGTGGCGTGTTCGCAATTTCCGCCACAGATGGATACTTTGCAGATGTGTTATGCACGCGGTGTGACAACCAGATACACAAAAATAGTCACACACCAAAAAAAAAAAAGCAAGGCACTGCAAGTACGAGCCAGCGCGGAAAGAGCACGTGCAAGAGAGGCTACGAAACCGTGATGGAAAGCAGAAACATAGCATGACATAAAATGATAATGATTAAATGTACCGTTTCAAGGCCTGCATTTGGTTTTCATTCATGAAAGAATATATTTTTTTAATGTTCGCTTAAGAATTAAACGCGATAGCGCTGTGGGGTTCCTCCCGTTCGCATCACACAACACACTGGGACCACCTTTATTCTGCTTGAACCAAAATCCTTAGTGGCCTTACCGTAGTGTGACTGTCTTACAGTACGAAGGGCCTGAGTTGGACTTCCATCTTATCGAAATTAAACAAATTTTATATCGAGGTGAATTGCATACATTAAGTCACAGAAAGCCCAGTGATAAAATTCGCGTCCGTGTGAATATTTTATAAATCCTCAATTTTAAGTGGATCATTTGAGTTAGGCCTTTCTTCACCGTCAGGGCGGACGGACGGGCATATAAATGTGAAAATGCATCCTTGAAATGCCTTCCTGCATTAAAACAGAAATGTAGAGCGATTTTGGAGGTCATGGAGTCATAATGCAGGAAGCTTGCGTTCAGGTTAAAAATAGTGCGCAAGATCGCGAAGTGCACATGTTTCTTCGATCAGGTTAAAGGGGTAAAGCATAGGCTCACACGCACATCTGCAAACTGTTCAGAGATGGAAGTTCAGAACTCAAAACTTTTTCCACTCAACTTATCAGTGAGGCCATCGGAAAGTTTGTTAGGATGACGTGCTCTTGTGACAGGCCTCACATGTACTACCGCGTGATTTGTCCGTGTATACTGTATCCACGGCAATATTGCGATGGTAGTTCCTTTGTTTACTTACGTACAACGCCATGACCCTTGCTTTTCATCTGGCGCAGCCGGTATTCGTGGCCCGGACCCCCGGTTGTGCTCGATGCCCTCGGGCGGTGGCGCGGCGCGGATCGCCGGCCAGAGCTGGTGCGGCCCGGCGCGCGAGCGCCGACGCCGGCGACTGCGGGCGCCCTGACCCAGGCCACTCGGAGGAACGCACAGGATGGCAGCCATGCGGCCAGGCCCGCCCACTAGCCGCGCTCCGGCAGCGCTGCCCTGGCGGACGCCGCCGGCCAGGTATGGGCGTTTTGCGGCAAAACTGCTGCTCCTGTTTCCCAAGTGTGAGCGCTTTGTCTGTGAAGGGAATGTGAGGGGCTAAATGAACCTAGTGCGACATAGCTCTACTAGATGCAAAATTGGAGAACCGGCGCACTGCATCCATATGACCTTAAGCTCAGCCTCAGTGTCATACCACCGTATCAAGCCATCGCAAATTATGTCGAGTAAATAGCAACACCACTATTATATCCTTGGAGAGCTTATGCTGAGTATAACTGAGCTTTAGTAATTACTCTTTGTAATTATTTACAGTAAACTTGTTAATTGTGATTGCAAATTGAACTTTACGCTACAGTGTCATGTTATATATCACTGGATAGCTTATGCCAAGAACGATTGCACTGTTCTAATTGCAGATCGTAATAATTACTATTAATTGGCCAATTGTAACGTCATAAAACATACATTCACCAAATGTTGAAAAAGGGGAAGAAAAAGATTGACGTTTCTGCGATCATACGGGTGCCCTGATCACAATGAAGCGAAACACGAGAAGATTAATTAGGGCAATATATAGAAAATAGTGGGTGTATATCTCTAAGAGGTTGCCTCGTGCTCGGTTTAGCGTATGTCGCGTTGATTCGATGTACAGTGATTGCATGAAAAAGCGTTTCGACTATGATGTTTTCCTAGGCAATCACACAGTGTTTTGATTGTGCTCCGCTAGATCGTCTGAGCGAGTTCTTCCTTGGGAAATGTTATTTTGCTGTTGCTGTAGCCTCGTTTTGAATTTTCCTTTTTCGCCGACGTTGGACAGCATCGCATTCACGACAGGTTGTCTTGTATACAACCCTTAGGTAGATAGCTATGAGTCCTTGACTAGCAAGAGATGTTGTCTTAGTTTTCTTGAATGTACACCTGTGCGCAAAAGTGGAGAGACCACGCGTTTTGACCAAACTGCGAGCCAGCTTTTTCTGGCAGTGAAGCGGTTGTTTCTAAGTTATGTAGAGTAGCCTCACTAATATGCTTGTCATCTTGCCCAAGCAAATTTGTCAGATGCATATTTTCGTACGGAAAAATAATAGTTGCAGCGGTTCATGTGGTCTCTCCGCTTTTGCGCAGGGATGTACATTAACCGCGCGAACTTCGTAGTCATTAAAAATTCCAGCAAGGTTTTCGCTCAAGCCATGGGCATATGGTATAGGCTCCAGCTTCTTTGTGCATATCACAGTTCGGTTTGGTGGGGCAGGTGCGCGCTGCTCGTGTGACCGCAATAACTGAGCTGGGTAGCCAAGCTGTGTTAAAGGGACACTAAAGAGAGAAAGGAAGTGGGGTTGCATCGGTAGAATGCCAGTTCCTGATCACAAAAAGACCACTCTTACTGAAAACAGAGCTGTTATAAGGTAGTAAAGAAGAATAACAGAAATACAATTATCGCCACCACAGCCAAACGGCCGAGGCTCGCAACTACAAATCACGTGACGCGCTAGGGATCCCGGAGGCTGACAAATGCGAATTACGTTGCTTGTTTGAATGCGGTAGTATGTTTTTTCTCAAACATGATAACACGCTTTTATCATACGTAAACGACGGCGAAAAGACAACGTAAACGTTGCAAGGCAAATACAAAAATATACTTGGAGGCGCCACAGACGCCCACTTCAGTTTTGGTTATGTTTCGGCTCAGGCATTTCGTGCGCACTCGGATAGTTTGTTCGAACCTGCAGTGCCTGAATTACGAGCTTGGAGCAGCAGATGCGCCTTGATGGTTCCCATTTGAGCATTCGGAGGCACGAGCGAGCGAAATCCGCTACCGCCGACACACTCCTTCGTTCACACTTCTGCGCCAACATATCGCCGCCGTTGCCGCTTCGACTGCGACCTGACCGCTTGACTGCAGCTACGTACGCCACGAAAAGCATACATATGCTAAGTATCGAAGGAAAAACGCACTATCATTCAATTGTTCACTAAATCATGGCACATCTGACCAACATATACTGCGTCAACAAGACCTTCAACGTGCTATTTGCAGGCGTCGTAAACAAAAGGGGCATACTTGCCGCTCATACCAAGGAGAGCGTCGATATACTGCGCTCGTCGCCCGGCGAAAAAAAGGGCCTCGAAAGAAAAGTAAAGACTAAAAATAACGAAGCACCAGAAATACATTACAAAAGGATAAAAAAAAATCGATTTGTAAAAAAAAGAAAAAACAAAAAAAAACCGCCAGAAGCGGTAAGACTGGAACTCGCTACTGCTTGCTCCGTAACGCTCGGCGCTAACCACTCGGCTACGTCGCGCCACAAGAACCTTGGAAATATTTTTAGTTTTTATGTCATGGCCCCATTTACAATAAAGTGTTTCTGCTGCCAGTCTAAAAATTACAAGTTCGGCGCATGCTGCCTGCTCTCACGTCTTGCAACTAATGTTCTGGATGCCTATGCGCACTATATTGTGCACTGGTTCCATTTTAACATGTGGGATTTCACAGCGCTGGCAAATGTAGTGGCGCCGGCACTTCGGTCATGTTCTGCTACCGTGGACGTAATTTTCGCTGAACACGGAGCTGTAGCACAAACCTTGAAGGAAAAAAGTGCGACGAAGCTTCAAAACTGACAAACGCAGCAGCGAGGACACTATTTTACTGGTAACTAAATCTTATTTGTATGTAAACATGTCAGGAAGCGTTGCGATGACCGAGGGCTCGGTTTGTTTATACACAGTGCAAGAAGGAGCGCAAAAGCTTGAGAAACATGTAAAGTATTGTGCTTTACAAGCGCTCTGTGTTTTTTTTTTCTTCCTTTATGGGCCCACCGCTCGGTAAATTACTCTCTTCATCGTTTTATTTATTTCGGCTGAGGCCGTCATTGCGAGTACGCTGTTGCCAAGTTGGCCCTTGAGGGATGCGACGCCGCGGGCCGCGCCAGCTCGCTAGCTATCACGGAGTCTCCGCTTACGTCATAGTGTGCGTCACTCAACTCCAACTACGTAGTTGGAGGCCACAGTTTGAATTCGACCGGCGGGAACAAGAAAAAACCTCAACTTCTTACCGCAATATCTCAGCAGTTATTCGATTTTTTGCTGCCGGATATGCGGCGACAGTGTCACCAAATGTAGTTTATTAGATTTTCATACCATCTTTGGCTGTCTTTAGTGTCCCTTTAAGGCGAAAGCCTTTAATAGCTCAAGCTGTCGTGGACAAAATGTTTCCCGCTTTTGCAGCGGCTCTGATTGGCCGAGGCGGGATGACGTCATAGAGGTCTCGACCAAGCACAGAGCACCAGCACAGTATGCGCGAATGCGTGTCTTATGTGGCCATGTGTCAATCAATGACCAATTGATTACTAATCAATGACTAATTAAAAATTTATTAATTAATAGATTAATGATTAATCAGTTTTTTCCTGCCTAGTAACTTATCAGCTAATGCCTTATTAATTACTAATTAGTGGCAGTTGCTTAGCAGAATGCGGCACTTAGGCTTTCGCCTTTCACTACTTTAGTCTATAAAGTCCCTCGTAATTTTTAGGTCTTGCCTGACCTGTCACTTCTTTTGCTGCACGTTTTTAACTTGAAGATATTCTGAAAGCGCGGTTAAACAGTGCTGATGAGACTGAGCGCTTGTGTTCGATGGGATGGGATCACTGAATATTTAGGTGCCATTCGGTGTGAGCGGGCTTGCGATAAAGCGTGGTCTGCAGAGAATGCGCCGTGAGTTTCACGAGGACATCGGAAAAAGCGGTGCGGCCGTAGACTTCTTCCAGGTGAACTGGATGCTTTCCTGGAACGTGTTCAGCTGTTATAGAAAGCTCTGAACGTCTTGCCTATTGATGATGCAGAAGCAGTATTCGACATAACGTACAAACATCTGAAGTGGGGGTTCGAAGATGAAAGTGGAGCGGATTCTATACATTCTCAATCAACGCTGGCACATAAAATTGAGACAGAGGCACCCATGGCTGTTCCGAAAGTCTGTCAATAAATTGACTTATTGAAGGTGAAATACTTGTTAGAGAGGCAGAATTTCAGGACTCGGCAGAGGTCGTCAGTTTAACTCGGAAATCGCTTAGGCAATGTCGCTTCTTCTTTCAGGGCTTTCTTGCAACGCTCGACCGCAAAATACATAAGCAGGCAGTGATGTGAATATCGACATCATATCAAACGATACCATTTATTGGTTGTCGTTTGGGAAAGCGTCCTTTAGCTTACCGACAAAGTCGGCAGCGCCCAGAACGCGCGTAGTTGTCTTTCCGCCTAGAGGGGCAAGCACCCGGTGGAGATAGCCGGATAACTTGTTCAAAGGTGACCGCGTGAGATCCAGAATCGGACCATGCAGTGTGCCCACCTTGTGTGAACCTTGTGCACTTTTACACGGTCCCCTCTCGTGGGCGAGTGTTGCAAAAAAGCCCTGAATGAAGACGCGGCATTGCCGGAGCGAACCCCGATTGAAACTGACGACCTATGCCGACTCCTGAAATTCTCCCTATGACATATTCCACCTCAGATAAACCATTTTAAAGAAAGATTTTCTCAACAGCCATGGATGCCTCCGCCTCCCTTTTATGTGCCAACCTTACTCTAGAATGCATAGTATCCGCTGCACTTTCATGCTTCAGCCTCCACCTCAGATGATTGTACGTTATGTCGAAGGATGTTCTGCATCATCAACCGGCAAGACGTTCAAAGCTTTCTGTCACACCTCAACACGTTCCAGCAGGAAATCCAGCTCACCCTGGAAGAAGTGGACGGCCGCACAGCCTTTCCCGAACTCATGGCGCATTCTCTGCAGGCCACGCTTTATCGCAAGCCCGCTCATACCCGAAGGCACATTCAGTGATCTCCTCCCGTCGCACACAAGCGCTCAGACGCATCGGCACTGCTTAACCGCGCTTTCAGAGTATGTTCGTGTCCAAGACACAAAGCAAAATAAGTGAAACAGGTCAGACGATACGGAGTGGCTCAGTTAACTCAATCGCAGGAGCAATGCTCCTCTCCCCATGAAACCAAACTGTGACATGCGTAAAGAAGCTAGCGCCTATGCCCGTTGGGGTGAGGGAAAAAGCTTGCTCACATTTTTAATGACTTCGACTTTCGCGTGGGCCTTTCAAGCAAACTAAGACATCTTTTGCGGGTTAAAAACCCCACTGACACAGCTATCTACCTGAGGTGTCTACAAGATGTCCTGCCGTGATTGTGACGCTGCTTACATCGGTGAAAAGGGAAAATTTAAAGAGAAGTCTCAAGCAAAACCACATTGACGTCGGGGAAGGCAAAATTCGCTCAATACGTTTTGGCGGAACACAGTCAAAACACTGGCCGTGTCATCGACTGGGACGCGGTACGTGTTATTGCCAAGGAAAAACTTGCTGAAACGTTTGCTCATTTATTCACTGTACATTCAATCAATGATGCATATGATAAACCGGACACGAGGCAATCACCCAAGAATATACATCCACTCCTGTCGAGATATCGACCTTATAGAGCTAACCTTCCCGTGCTTGGCTTCAATATGATCAAGGAACCCGTGGGGGCGCCGCAACTTCTATCCTTTTCTCCCCTTTTTTCAACCTTTTGGGAGGTATGTTTTGTTACGTCGCTATGAATTTTTCTTACCGGACGGGATTTCGTCCAACCTTGGACTTTGAACAGTTAAATGTGTATAAATAACGATATTCACGCTACAGCGTCTCCACCAGTAGAATCCAAAAGCACGCAAAAATCATGTAAAACCTAGCTGTCGCTCGTCAAACTCGGTTCAATCATCGTTGAACAGCCGTCAATTTAAATGAAGTTCATTACGGTGCGAGCAGTGCCTTCTTTTCCGCAGGAGACTGCTGCTGCAGGTGTGCCTGCTGTTGCTCCAGATGGCGGCCGAGCGGCACCAGGGCGGCGTTGTGGCCGCCGTGCCGCTCAGCGCGCAGCGACACATCGGCAGCATTCCGGGGGACTTCATTATCGGCGCCCTTTTTCCCGTGCACCAGTCACCGGACGCCAAGAATGCACAGACGCGCACCTGTGGGGAGGTACGCACTTCGCAGGCATCGTGCGACAGGGCCCACGAGAGATAGGGCAAGGCGCTGCTTGGCTACCACGCATGTCTAGTGCTTGGGGCCGTGACGCTAGCTGGTTGAAATTGAGCGAATACAATCACGTCTAAAAATATAGGTAGGCATAATCAGTGTCCGAATACCCGTGATTCAGGAGAAGAGTTGAAGGGTTGAGATTAGCGCGAGGTCCCCCGATTTTCGGCCAAGAATAAGCAAATTAAATTTAAGAGCGGGAGTCAAGCTTTTGTTAAGGGTTATGCGACATGGCGCACGGTGGCGCTAAGATGTAAGCCTTGTTTGTATTATATTATAAATTTCGACGTTTGCTCATCGCATAGTTTTTATTCAGAGCAAAATTGACTAATTCTTAGTGAGTCCCAGGAGGACAATGCCATCTTATCTTCACATAAGGAATTGTTCCTTTCTAGTCTGCTCGACGTTGTGAGAGAAGTGTCCTGTACATCAGGTATTTTTTGTAGCGAGGGCTACCAGCCATGCATTTTGCGGCGGCCCGGAGAGGCCAGTTGTTCGCACGCGCCGTTACCATGGCAACCGGAGAGCAGCAGGTGCGGCATGCGCTTTGCCGTACGCCTCATCGCTAACATACATATGCCTCTCATTGCTAAGCATACAGTGCCCACAACAAGCTCAGCCAGGGCAACGTACCTCTCGCTACGTATATCCTGGCATGGCCGAGCTAAGCCACAGCCGAAGTTGTTGTTGTTTTTTTTTTTTTTGTTTTTTTTTTTACAGTTTCGTGGTACTGCACATTACGTTTCGTGTCCTGTATATGAAATAATTTTTGCTGTTTTCTATTTAATTCCATGTGGGTGATAATGCCGAATCGACTACCCAGTGCTTACACCCATAGCTAACCGCTGAACGAGAAAACAAGCGCAGGAGGCCTACAAATAACGTCGGAGAGAGAAAGCCGAGGTAGCTAAGTGTCGAGAGCAAGTTCGATACCATGGGTACTGGCACAACTGGGCGGACAACAGACGAGACGAGACGGGGTGGAAGTAAACACCAGTGGTTCTACAATATCAGACGTTGCTCGTCGCTTAACTGCTATTAAAGATAACAAGGTGGGCCGGATCGGTGCATACAGTAAAGGAGTAATTCCATCGCTTAGTGGTATCCTCCAAGATGATGTGCATTTGCATAAAAGGTGTGGTTTGGCAGATCCAGACCGATTGGTAGAGTTTGGGTCAATGCGGTTGGTGCTAGGGAAGAAAAAGTGTCTACGGTAGAGGTTTGGATATGTGTGCGTGTTAAATTGGCGCCAAGCCGTGGCTTCTGTTTTGACCACAGTTGGGTTCTGTGTTGTTCTTTATGTGCGGTAGTATTTCGAATTGTGGATGTGTATAGCGGCTCAGGCACTCTCCCTGTCTGCTTCATCCTCCACTTCCGTCGACATGGCCCAGAAAGTTGCTGCCCCTGCGAGTGACTGCGCACCTTTCTTGTCGGTAATGGAGCCATGACCAAGCTACTATGCGCACAATTTCTCGGATCTATCAGTGACTGCACGCGCTAATACCCCCCCCCCCCCCCCCCCCCCCGCGCCTTGAGGTAAACTGTTTGTAAAGTCAACGAAAAAGATATGTCTGCTGTGATGTCAACTGCACCTGCCTCTTTACAATGCAGTTCCTGCCACTGTATTAAATGTTGGGGCGTGCGCTGTAGTGTATACTGGAATGCCTTGGCTTCAAGAGTCTAGCACTAGTAGGCACGCTGTTTTTCTTCTTCCTTTTATCTGCTATACAGGAAGTTAGCTTGCCAGTATTATTTTTTCTAGTCTCCTTTAAGGGTAACTTCAATGCACATTATTGTTCGTTTTTCTGCTCATTTTGAAATAAGGCTAGGGAAAAAAATGGTAAAACATTCTGATCTTACGCAAGCGATTTACGGATTCCTCCCCGTCTGAGAATGCGTTATGTATTCATTTCAGTTCGCTCTCCTTACTGAGCTCTTCTTAGTGTTGACATTCATTAAAGGATGGAAGTTCGTTGGATGATTGCAGTTGTAACAAGCAACAACAATATTTCGTTTCTAATAAGTCAGTCTATTATTCGGTTCTCTACATGAGCCCACTGTCATCTGCACTTCATAAAGCACTTTGATTAACTTTCACACATATTACAAACATTTTAGGCCATATCACAAAAATTACTTTCAACGCTTAACGCATACTTGGTTTTTTCAGAAGGCCACTTTCCACTTTCCCTCCTAACATATGAGAATTGGCATATGAAACGTTTGTTTGCATAAGCTTGAATATTCATCCGCGATTTGGAGTCCCCATCAGCCCATACCTGAATCTGTTCAGAACCGCGCCGCTAGTTTCATTTCGTCAATTTACAACTTTCATTCCAGCGTAAGCGGAATCAAATAATCACCTTGACCTCACTCCTTTAGCTCTCAGACGCAAGATTGCGCACCGGTGTTCGTTCCATAAGTAATATTTCATTTTCCCCTAGCTCCGTGATTCGCTTATAACTGCTCCCTTTTGTGCGTCACACCGCCTGTTTCATTCATGGCTTCACTAACGCTTTTAAAAAGTCCCTACCGAGCGAAACTGAAGAATGGAACATACTGCCCGAACCAAATGCCAATGAACATGACACGGCTAGGTTTAAGGAGATGTTGTTAGGATATACGCTGGCTTTACTTGCTTGTTCTTGCTTCAGTTCATATTCGTGTAAATTGTTTTCTTTTTATACTGACTTTTTATTCTGTAATTACTCCGTACTTGCCCTGCAGCCTGAACCTCTCGCCAGCGAGTGTGATGTTCTTCGCATATTGATAAGCCTTGGTCATGACTAGCGCGTTCCTTGCTTCTTGTGCTTTGTGGTACTTTGTTATATTTATCATGGCCTTTTGTTCAATATCTTGTTTTGTTTTCGCCCCCTACCCCTTACCCCTTATGTTATACCCTGACAGGGACCCTTAAGGGATAATAAATGATGATGATGATGATGATGACAATGATGATAAACTCCTGCTGATTTTAGGACTTCTCTTTTCAAATCGTTGTAACATAAATCTGTTTGAATGTTTTTATTACAAATATTGTAATTTAATAGAAGCTCTGTAGAAAGTCCGCACGATATAAAGCATTCTAAAATATGGAACGTGGGTAGCTTACGGGACAAAATGCGTAGGAACACAAATAAAAAGCACTCGTACAATCCCAGGCAACCTAATGTACCTGCCCCTCCGTGCGACCATTAGAACACGAATCGGCAATACCTGCAAAAAATTGATTCCTGTGTCTCCATTGGCGTGGAAAAGCTCTTCCGTAGTTCCGATTGACTAGCGATATCGTGAAGAAGCAGAAGAAACAAAACGTGATGAAGCATTCTCGCGATAGTAGGAGGCTCTCAAGAAGGGGGAAACGATGATGCAAGGCGGAAGAAACCCTCGTCTCATACTGGCACTTGTCGGTCCGTCCTTTAGCGGAGAACCAGGCGGCTCCTGTGGCGTGTCGAGGAAACGCTGGATGGTCGATCAGGTTTTAAGTCACGCGTGGAACGGCGTAATTCAAAACTGAGTGAAACATCGCATGAACTATGGTTGCAGCTGAGTAAGATATAACTTAGGCGTCATTAGAACATGTCAGCAATATAAATACATAAAATGAACGCATTGCGCTGAAAAGAAAGATCAGGTTGACATGCATGCCTTTGGATCCCGACTCCGACACCTAAAGCCCACGTGCCCGTTCAATCGGGTATTATGCGTATGTCGTGCAGTCTTCAACATAGTACGGTATCTTACGACTATATGATAATGATTTTGTGTGGGATTGGAGATTCGCTGATTAAGGGACTAGCGTGGACGGAGAAAGTGCCTGTCTGGGGAAAGGAGTAAGTGCACGAGAGCGAGGGTTGCCACTGTCGGCACCCACTGATGCTATTGTGTCGTATACCCTTAAAGGCGGAGCTTAAGTGTCCATCCAATAGTCATGCTGATCAAGGCGTACTTCGCCTGTGCAGTTTCGTGCTTATCTTTCGCTCATTTTTAGTTCATGTCCTCGTATCTACACGGCGTCACTAGTAGCTCTTGGTCGTCGCTACAACGTTTCACATTTAGCGTGCTGATTCGTGCAGGACTAACGCATTTAAAAATTCCTTTTTTTTTCACGTACTATTTGTGAATAGAATGCGTTGCCCGCCGAGACTGTTGATTCCCCAACTATTTCTTCATTCCTCTGCGCACTTGCGCCCAATCCATAGTTACATGTGCCTCTCCTCGTCAAATGACCTCATCATGTAAATATTCTCCTGCGTTTTTGTTATGATTTATTCTTCAGTGTCTAGTATCTTGTTTGCTGTTCTTGCTTTTGTTCACTTGAACTGCCCACTCCTGCCAAAGGCCTGATAACAAGTCTGGCAGCACTTGTAAAATAAATAAATAAAGTCTGTGAATGCACTCACTTCTATGTGGCTGCAACAATGCAGGTCCGCGAGCACTACGGCATCCAGCGCGTGGAGGCCTCGCTGCAAACCATCGACGACATCAATCGCAGCGACATGCTGCTGCCCAACGTGACGCTGGGAATCGAAATCCGGGACTCGTGCTGGTATTCGCCCACAGCGCTCGAGCAGAGCATCGAGTTCATCCGGGACGCCATCAGCGCCCAGGAGACGAGCGGCGTCGGTGGCGCAAACGTCACCGAGCTGCCCGCCGTCTGCCCCAAGGGGCCCGCACGACGAGTCAAGAACCTAGTGGGCGTCATCGGGCCAGGCTCGTCGGCCGTCACTATACAGGTAAGGCTAGTCCTCGCCTTTTCGCTCATCCAGTTGGCCCCTTCGTAAATGTTCAGCCGCAGTGACATAAAGCTGGCACGCCATATGGTATACTAAGTGGGTAATTCTCTTGAAGATCCCCACTTGCGAATAATTATCAGGCGCGTTCAGCGCGTTATCCTGGTTTTACTGGTTGCAAGTGACCCTTGTTTAACGTCAGCAGCACTGCAGAGAAACCAGTTTGGCCAACCATGAAAGAGTGATTTTCATAACGCTCTGAAGCACATATCGCTCGCTTGCATTCCGACGTCAACTTTGGCCCTAAATTGATTAATTTATTTTTAACCCACAAAGTCATTATATGGAGCCCGCCGACCAGATTTCCCCTACCTCTGCGTTCGCGTCTAGGAAATGCTCTAGACAGCAGTCCAAGTCCTTCCCGAGCTGAGTAACAATAATTTAAAAATAAAGAAAAAAGTGGCAAAACAGATAGCAATGAAGAATAAAAATATGACCTGTCTTTAAATATTCCTGTAATAGAACCCCTTGTAGCGTACAAATGATTGGAATGCTACGTATAATACATGTAATTAAAAATGGGCTGAAAAAAGAGGAATATGAGAAAAAAAATGAATACTGGATAAACTTAGCAACCTTTGTAAATAAAGTTGTTTTCATTAGCTTTTGGTGAAAATACATTTCTGGATCATTTGTAATCAGCGTTACAAGCTGATATCTTTTTTTGTTTATCAAGTGGGCACCTACAATTGAGAAACGTAGAGATTTACTGAAAGCCTTGAAAACAAACTGAGGTAATTAATCAGCGTTAAAAGCTGGCAGACACGCAAAATCAGACGTTCGCCGCGCAGACACACAACAATATTTAATCGTCGCATGCGTGTGCACAGTGCAAGTTGAACAGCTTTCAAACATGTCCATTTAAAGGGCCCAAGGAAAATTACACGTACGTCTACATCGATACAAAACAGGAAGGGATGCTGATTCGCAGGTTATGGTGAAAGCTCAAACGTATCGATTATTCGTTCGGAATATACTATCCACGTATTTTCTGTGGACGCACTAACAAAAGGCTGACGGACATCCCACCATTGAGTAAAAGAAAATATGATTGAAGTAAGATTGAGAGCGGATTGGGGCAATCAGCAATTAATGGCTTGTTAGCTAAAATCTAGGAGACAAAATGCTCTTGGTTCGGAAATGTAATCAAATTATATCGGAATATATATAATATAATGTAAAGAGGAAGTTCCAATCAGGCGGACAGGTCGCCGAGAAAGAGGAAGCGCCTTTTGCGGAGAAGCTTTATTCCTTTTTATTCCTTTTTTCATTGCTTTCTATTACATCGCCTCAAAATTTCAAATTTTTTCAGCAACACTAGCTCCTAATTATTAGGTTATTTATATCATATAGTCAAATCTTCATTATCAAAAATATTATGTCACCTACAACGAATTCTGGCCAATCCCCCACTGTGGGTATGTGCCATTACAACGAGGGAGAAGAAGAAGAAGAAGAAGGAGAAGCTGTCTACAAGCTGAGCCACCCCCGCTCCGGTCTTACTCGCTACCAGTGCCCACTACCAGTGCCTGGATCCCCGCTTAACACTTGGTGGAGGTCGCGGGATTTCTCTTCTACTTTCTCGCCCTGTAGCTCCGCAGCCGCCGAATTCCAACCGCAATGACTGACTCCAGCACCAACACCACCGGCCCCGCTACCTCGGCCTCTTCGGCCTCTTCAATTCCATGCTCCGGAGTGCTTCGACAGCGGGACCCGCCGTTCTTCACCGGTACCGACGATCAGGACGTGGAGGACTGGCTTTCGTCGTATGAGCGTGTAAGCACCCACAATAAGTGGGACGACGTCTTGAAACTTAACAACGTTATCTTCTACCTTACGCAAGTCGCAAAGCTGTAGTTCACAAATCACGAGGCTGACATTCCAACTTGGGCCTCGTTCAAATCTCGCTTTGTGGATGTCTTCGGTCGCCCTGCGGTCCGCAAGCTTCGCGCTGAACACCGTTTGCGCGAGCGGGTGCAGCAGACAGGCGAAACCTTCACAAGTTACATCGAAGACGTTTTAGATTTGTGCCATCGTGTAAATGCATCGATGACTGAAGCTCAGAAGATTCGCCACATCATGATGGGCATCAATGAAGGCGTATTAAACATCCTCATGGCCAAAGAGCCCCGCACTGTAAGTGATGTTGTCACGATGTGTCAAAGCTACGACGAACTTCGTCGCCAACGCATCGTCCCTCGACAACCTGAAGGCACGATCACGGCTATGTCTGATGGCACTGTCAGCTCTACACTTATCCAGGAAATCAAAGACTTCGTACGGGAAGAAGTTGCCCGGCAATTATCATTAATTTCAAACGTTCCGCAATCCAGCTCACACCTCGCTTCGAACATACGCCAGGTTATTCAGGAACAAGTTGCCGAAGCACTTCCGCCCACTCTACAACCACCACTTCATGCCGCTCCACTGACAGCTCCGCTCATTCATGCCGACGCTGTCCCGACGCCCGGACCCAGTCCACTGTCTTATGCTGAGGTTACCGCAAGACCACCCCCTCCTGCGCCTTTTCCATCGTACGGTTCGCCTCAGCGGGCATTTTTCACTCAGCGTCGTGCGCCACCTATTCTACGCCCTTGGCGCACAGCTGACAATCGGCCGATTTGCTTTGCATGTGGCCTCCCTGGCCATGTTGCACGCCTGTGCCGCCGTGGCTCGGCACCGTACGCTTACAATCAGAGCCCGGTCAACTACGCGCAGCCGCCGTCCCCTCTCCGTGCGCCCCCTCAGCCCTCCTCTCACTTTGACCACTTCTCGCATGCCAACCGCTCAACCTATGGCAACCGCTCAACCTCTCCGCGCCGTCGCTCTCCGTCGCCGATGCGCCGCCGTTCTACCTCGCCAATGCCGGAAAACCACTAGACGCAGTTCCGCAGGCAAGAACTGCGCTTTCGTCGAACAGTGAAAGTCCTGCTTCGCCACCGAACAATTTAATAGAAGTTACCATTGAAAATGTTTGTACTCTTGCGCTTGTAGATACTAGTGCTGCTGTGTCGGTTATTGACCTTAGACTGTGCCGCTTGTTACGAAAAGTTGTTCTGCCATATTCTGGGGTTTCATTGCACACCGCCACTGCTCAGCACATCGAACCGATCGGTACCTGCACGGCTCGAGTCACCATTCAGAACGTTCTCTACGTCATCAGTTTTATCATTCTCCGTGACTGCTCTCATGACATTATTTTAGGATGGGACTTCTTGTGTCGCAATCGCGCCGTAATTCATTGCGCTCGTGCCGAAGTAGAGTTTTTTCCGCTGTGCACCGCACCGACTGCCGCTAACGTTCTTGGGGAAGCCAAATGCCACGTTGCGTATGCTACTGATATCCCGCCTTCATCTGCTGCGATTGTGCCTATAAACTGTCCCTCTCTTCAAGACTGTACAGTGCTCTTCACCTCATCTTCCCTCTTCGTCTCGCGACGCTGTCTTCCCCTGCCCTGCGCCGTCCTTAGTGTACGAAGTGGACGCACCGAACTAGCCATTACTAACGATTCGTTCTATCCACTCACGTTGCAACGTTGCGAGTGCGTTGGGCATGCTGAGCCTGTTCGGTCAGAAAATTTTGTGACCGTCCCACCGGTTTTCTCCACCTGTGCCGACACAATATCCCCCAACGTCAGTGCCCTTAGCCCACCTCCTTCCTCGTCTTCTTCACCGCCTCTGGCTACCTTCGACAAAGCCATCGACAGTGCTCTCGCTCCAGATCAACGCGCCAAGCTCCTCGACTTACTGAACCGATTCCAAGCTTCCTTTGACATCCAGCAGCTATCCTTCGGTCGTACATCAACTGTTTCTCAGCACATCTATACTGGTACGCACGCCCCATTACGCCAACGCCCTTATCGTGTATCAGCCTCAGAGCGCCGCATTATTGATGAGCAAGTCGACGAGATGCTCAGTAGGGGTGTAATTCAGCCTTCCAGTAGCCCTTGGGCGTCCCCGGTCGTTTTAGTCAAGAAGAAAGACGGGTACCGACGCCTTAATGCGACCACACGAAAGGACGTCTATCCGCTACCACGCATAGACGACGCGCTGGACACTTTGCATGGAGCGGAATTTTTCTCTTCAATCGATTTACGTTCTGGCTACTGGCAAGTTCCAATGGCTGAGGACGATCGCCCTAAGACAGCTTTTGTCACCCCCGACGGGCTCTATGAGTTCAACGTCATGCCATTTGGCCTGTGTAATGCGCCCGTCACATTTGAACGCATGATGGACAATATTCTCCGCGGTTTGAAGTGGCACACATGTCTCTGCTACTTGGATGACATTGTTGTATTTTCATCCGACTTCGCGACCCACCTAACTCGCCTTGAAACTGTCTTGCAATGCCTTAGCAACGCCGGTCTACAGCTCAATCTGAAAAAGTGCCATTTCGCCGCTCGCCAACTCACTATTTTAGGGCATTTAGTGTCCAAAGATGGCATCCTTCCAGATCCATCTAAACTTCGCGCTGTCGCTGAGTTCCCGAAGCCAACATCTATCAAGCAATTACGCAGCTTTATAGGCTTATGCTCCTATTTTAGGCGTTTCGTTCGGAACTTTGCGACCATCATTGCCCCTCTGACGCGACTTCTCAGCGCTCAAAAAGATCTTTCTGCCTGGTCGCCGGCTTGCGATGCTGCTTTTACGAAATTGCGCACGATACTTACCTCACCCCCCGTATTGCGCCATTTTGACCCGGCTGCTCCTACTGAAGTGCACACCGATGCCAGCGACGTCGGCCTCGGCGCTGTTCTTGCCCAACGAAAACCCGGTGTTGATGAATACGTTGTGGCGTACGCAAGTCGAACTTTGACCATAGCCGAGACCAACTACTCGGTGACAGAAAAGGAATGCCTGGTCATTGTTTGGGCGCTTCAGAAATTTCGGCCATACTTGTATGGGCGCCCATTCGATGTTATTACAGACCACCACGCTTTGTGTTGGTTGTCTTCACTAAAAGACCCCACCGGCCGTCTCGCCCACTGGTCGCTTAGACTACAAGAGTATGATATCAGAGTCATCTATCGTACAGGGCGTAAGCACTCCGACGCAGACGCTTTATCTCGCTCGCCAGTGTCGCCTGACGCTCCGTTGTCCCCTGCCTCCAGCTCCGCCTTGTCTTCCTTGTCCATCGACGACATGCCATCAGAACAGCGCAAGGATCCGTGGCTTACATCACTAATCGATCTTCTTACTAACTCGTCACTTTCACCGCCTCCTCGCGCCCTTCGTCGTCAAGCGCAGCATTTCGCCCTTCGTGACCGTCTTCTCTATCGACGCAGTTATATGCCAGATGGCCGTAAGTGGCTGCTCGTCGTACCTCGCCACCTCCGTAGTGATATATGCGCATCTTGCCATAATGATCCGCAGTGTGGTCATTTGGGTGTATTTAAGACTTATGAACGGTTGCGACAGCGGTTTTACTGGCGCGGTATGTACACCTTCGTCAACAAGTATGTGCGTTCATGCATCGACTGCCAGCGTCGCAAGCCTTCTCCTCTCCATCAGCCGGCTCCGCTACAGCATCTTCCGTGCCCGCACCGACCATTCGATCGTGTTGGCATCGACTTGTATGGACCCCTGCCATATACACCTGCAGGGAATCGTTGGATCATCGTGGCCGTCGATCACCTTACTCGCTATGCGGAGACAGCAGCACTTCAGGATGCCACCGGACCCAACATCGCGTCCTTTCTTCTTCATCATTTTATTCTGCGGCACGGGGCCCCTCGTGAACTTCTAAGTGATCGAGGAAAGTCTTTCCTATCTGAGGTTGTCGAAGCGCTCCTACGCGAATGTCAGACCATCCACCGGACAGCCAGCGCGTACCACCCTCAAACCAATTTCCTCACAGAGCGCTTCAACCGCACGCTGGGTGACATGATGTCCAAGTACATCGCCTCCGACCACTCCGATTGGGACAAGATTCTCCCATTTGTAACCTATGCCTATAACACCGCCGTTCAAGCAACTACCGGATTCTCACCATTTTTTCTGCTGTACGGGCGTGAACCTTCGTCTCCACTCGACACCATCCTCCCCTACCGTCCTGATATGTCAGAGTACACATCACTTTCAGCAGCTGCCAGGCACGCTGAAGAATGCCGCAAGCTGGCTCGCTCGCTTACTTCGGACGAGCAAGCCCAGAAGAAAGCGCACAGCGACAGCAGCCACCCTGTGCATCAATTCTCTCCCGGTGCTCACGTATGGCTCTGGGTCCCATCGACACCACCAGGTCTTACCAGCAAGTTTACTGCCAAATACCACGGACCATATCTAGTGCTCCAACAGACGTCTCCCGTCAATTACCTTGTTGAACCGCTAGCCGCTTCCACCGACCTTCGTCGCCGTGGGCGTGAGATTGTTCACGTGGACCGTTTGAAACCCTATTACGATCCCGCTATCCTTTCGTCTCCTTGAGTCGCCAGGATGGCTCCTCTTTTCTGCGGGGGCAAGATTGTAAAGAGGAAGTTCCAATCAGGCGGACAGATCGCCGAGAAAGAGGAAGTGCCTTTTGCGGAGAAGCTGTCTACAAGCTGAGCCACTCCCGCTCCGGTCTTACTCGCTACCAGTGCCCACTACCAGTGCCTGGATCCCCGCTTAACAATAATATAATTTATATAGGGCGCTTTGGCTATCAATGTGACCTTTAAAAAATGTGGTTCACCTTCATGTTCAACGATGTCAGCAGTGAACACAGCTAAGGCATGTTTTTTGCTTATTTTTTGTAAGTGAGAACCATATAGTAAGGCTTTTCGCAGGACCGATGCATTGATGCGCAATCTTGAATTTTCTGGTTTGACTACGCAGTTGGCTTTCGTAGCCGGGCTTAAAATTTCATAACGCTGCCCGCCGGCAGTGCTTTCGTAACCACCTGCTTCCTCTAGCTGCTAGTCCGCGTTAAAGCCTTTCCATGCTGCCTTACAAAACGCTCCTGATTCCACAGTTCAAGCTCGCTTGTCAAATTTATTTTGTATTTAAACTGAATCGACAATGTTCACTGCTCGACGAAGCACTGCTTGGAAGCTGCTTCGTTCATTTTAACGGAACAGTTGACCTCCTTAGACAGTCGAGTGCCGAGCTGAGCTAAGGGAACCGAAAGTTGGCGGTAATCACAGAATTTTAAAATGTTATCACTTCTCTTTATCAATGCTGCTCCTACGCATTCCACAGAGATCTCTAAATCCAGTAAATGAACGTGCTAAATTGTTCTAGGCTTAAAGTTCAAAGTGCACAAAAGAAAAGAAGTTTTGTGTCAGCCGCATCAGCTTCACATCAGACTCGTGTATGAAATTGTGACGCAACATGGCATCAAATACAAGATACCTTCGTGCCATATTTGATGTCATAAGATAATGTCTTACATAAGATTATATATATTCTGATCACTATCATCCTAGGTACCGCAGTCATCTTTCATCCAAGTATCATATTCAATAGCGAATGTTACTGCGCGAAAACATTCGGCACATTTTCGGAAAGTCAGGAGCTTTAGCGTGCTGTTCGAAAAACATTATAGTGTGCTCGTTATGGCTTCGAGTGCCATCATATTTAGGTAAAAGATAAAAATTAGAAGGACGCGTAATCTTCGCATTAGGTTGTCGTGACGCTGGGGCTACGTCGACCCGGCCTTCACTTGGTAGCGTGTCGAGACTCGGGGTTGACGAAAGATTGAATCTTCTAAGTTGGTGAAATATGTACAAGCAGGTTTAATGGCACTTTGAGAAACTTATTTACAAGATTATTTACACGAAAAAGAAGGGTACATCAGCAAAATGGCAAGCGTTAAGAGTTCATAACGAGAAGCGACTGGATGAGCCGTTTACCCAGGGCCCAGAGCGACATTTCGTGCTCTGCAGCGTCCTTAAAACCCCCTATGTCCAGCCCCTCTCTGAAGATGCTGACCAACCAAATCCAGGGCACGCCCCTCAGGTATCGGCATCCAATCGAACACATCACTGCACTGATGGTCTGAAGCACTGACTGGTCCGGCATTCATTCGTTGGGCGTGATCACTTGTTGGCGGGAAAAGCTTGGGAACGGCGAGGAGAGGAGGTACATTTCTATTCTTCAGCAAAGAAACCACAGGCTGGTTCTGACAAGTGGTTTTACTTCTCAGAAACCCGAGTGCACGTGGCGCCGCATCCGCTCCCAGCATTGTCCGTTTTCGACAATTGCAAATCTTTCCTGCATTCCTGGGAAATCACTTAATGGCTGTATGCGTCATGCTCCTTTCTTGTCCTGCACGTCAGCGGACATGTCACTCTGTCGTCTCCTTTGGAAAGTAGGCATTCCTCACTGGACGATAGGGCTTATCGACTGGAAGGGTGAACAAAAGAAAGAAAGCACTTCCTGCATTTCCCGCAGGGGGACGTTTCTTTGTGTTTTTCCAGACGTTCTCTTGGCAGGGTCAATTTGGCATTTGCAGAGTGTCCACAAAGCAAAACAGGCTTACAAAACAGGATTCCTGGAAACAGGCTCACTTAGAGCCATTGGACCATCACCACATATTCACAGCACTTATCCATGCCCACAGGCGAACAATAGAGCGCGCAAATGCGGATGCTTGGTCGTAACAGCCTCCTCCCCCGCCAGAAGAGTCTCGGAGGGCAGCAGTCCCAGCTGCTGCATGAAGAGACGACTTAATGGCCTGCACGTGAACGCTTGAAGCTCGCTGTTGCTTGTCGCGTTGTCTTGATTGTTGTAGGCCAAATTGCTCGAGCTGTCTGAAACTCAACCACATGTCGAAGCAAGCACTCGGCTCCCGTCTGAAGAGACCAGGTTAAAAGAAAACTGCCATTGTTGTTCGAGAAAAGCCCACTCTCAAGACGTTCAGGACCCACGTATTCCTAGAAAACCAAACGTGCTGCTTTACATAGCCACACATATACAAGCGCACGAAAAAAAAAAAAAAAAAAAAAAACCTGATTATCAATTTGGATACATGGTGAGGAACATCTCGGACCGCTTAGAAAGAGCGGCTAAGCGCGTCCGCATTCCCATTTAACTTCCCCTTTTTGTATCTTATTTCAAAATTGTACTGCTGTAAAATCAAGCTCCACCTAAGAAGGCGACTGTTCTTCGATGTCGCAGTTTGCAGCCAAGCCAGGGGACAATGGTCCGTCTCTACGGTGAATTTGGCCCCTCCAAGATAGCACTGCAATTTTTGAATGGCCCATACAATGCAAGCGCACTCTTTCTCTGACGCGCAATAAGCCCTCTCTCTAGAACTCAGTTTTCTGCTCAGGTAGAGCACGGGGTGCTCATTACCGTCGTCATCTCTCTGGCAGAGAACAGCACCTAACCCTCGATCACTGGCATCACATTGGACCGTGAATTCTCGGCCATAGTCTGGAGCTCGCAATACCGGACGGCTAATCAGCACAGCCTTCAGGTTTACGAAGGAGGCTTCCTTTTGTTCGTCCCAGACTACATTTGTCGGTTCTGTCTTGCGGAGAGCGTCGGTCAGAGGGCTAGCCAAAGCTGAATAGTTAGGGATGTAGTGATTGTAGTACCCAGTCAGACCCAGGAATGCTCGAATTTCCGTCTTCGTGCCTGGCCGCGGATAGTCTGCTACCGCAGAAATCTTAATCTCGCTGGGTTTCCTGAAACCTTGACCTACATTGTGACCCAACTAGTCCACGGTCGCCCTTGCCAGGCAACAATTCTCGGCCTTTACGGTTAGTCCAGCTTGACGCAAAAGGCTCAGTACAGCTCTTAGATGTACCATATGGTCCGCCCATGAGTCGGAAAAAACCGCAATGTCGTCTAAATAAGGCACCGCGAATGTTTCACACCCCTTTAAAACGCTATCCATGAGTCGGGAAAAACAAAATGGAGCATTTTTGAGCCCGAAACTCATCATTGTTGGCTGGTAGCTGCCCGTCGGAGTGACGAAAGCCGCGTATCTGCTGGCGCTTTCAGTGAGCGGTACTTGCCAGTAACCTCGAGTAAGGTCCAGCGTAGTCACATATGCCGCTCTACTGACCTGTTCTACTCTCTCCTCAATATTCGAAATAGGATACACTTGATCCCTGGTGAGAGAATTTAGCTTTCGGTAGTCTACCACAGGCCTAGGGTCTTTACCTGGAGCTTCTACTAAGATCATAGGCGAAGCATAAACGCTTTCCGAGGGTTTAATTACTCCCAATTCCAGCATGCGAGTTACTTCCCTATCCAGAATTTCTCTTTGCCTTGGAGAAAATCGGTAGCACCTTGATCGCACTGGCACGTCTGAAGTCAGCTCAATATCGTGCTCAGTCAAATCAGTTCTGCCTGGCCTGTCCACGAAGCAGGCCTCAAACTCTGTTATTAGCTCCCACAGATCGGACAGCTGAGATTTCTTTACTTCTCCTATCTGCTCCGTCCTTTTGAGAAGCTCCTGTATCTTAGGATCATTGGCTTGGTCCATAGCTAAGTCCTCTGTGGTTCCACTTAAAAGTCTCGTGAGATTACTAGACACTGGCGGCAAGAGGTTACTCTCAAGAACGTCCTCATTCCGCGTCTCATCAAGCTCACTTTTAAGTTGACTTATCTGAGATGCCTCGCTCTCAAAGTTTTCTGACCTGCTATCTTTCGCATTTACCACTGTTTTAACTGCCGTTTCCTCCGCTGTTGATTTTTCTGGAATGAGCAGTGTAGCTAGTTCTCGCGCCTTTGAACGTGTTAAGGCTTGCACAACTCTGTCTCCGAAAAGGATGCCCCTCTTTCGCAGCAGCATGTCCGATTTGTTGGAGAACAAATACGGATAGCACTTAGGAAGCTTTCCTGAAACGGCAGCCTCGGTTGTTAACTCGCCGAAAGGGCCCTCGATGACCACGTTCGCGATTGGCAAGCACACACTCTCTTCCTCCACTACCTGGCGGATCCATGCACACTGTCGTGTATAGTCGGAAGGCGATACATACGCCGGATGGACAACATCCATCGTTGCGGCCGAATCGCGCAGTACCTTGCAAGGCTTCCCGTTGACTACTAGGTCATGCAGGTAGGGTTCTAAAAGCTGCATATTTTCATCGCAGTCCCTGACATACGAGAAAGCAATCTTTTCTTTCCGGCAGTTGACGGCAATGTGACCCTGCTCATTACACCTAAAGCATGTGAGCGGCTTCCTAGCCTCAAGCTTATTCTTTGTGTTCTGCACGTTGGTCACTTCCCCACTTTTCTCACTGCCGTCCTTTCTAGGGAATTTGCCTGAAGAAACCTTCATTTCTTCGTTTCCAACTCTAGCAAAGTGCCTTTCCTGACGGTTTTTCACACTGAACTTGGGATTGCGGGGCCTATCCACTGCTGGGTTGCTGAATTGTCGGCGCGAAGCATACTCCTCAATAAGTTCGGCAGCTTCAGTTGCCGACTTAATTTCGCCTCGGTCCTGTAACCAATTTCTTTCTTTTTCTGGGAGGCAGTTATAAAACTGCTCCAAAAGAATTCGCTCGACTACAGCGTCCCTATCACTGTAGGAATCTGTGCTCTTTAGCCACTCGCCCAAATTTACTCTTAAATTGTACAGGAATTCAGGGTAACTCTCGTCCCTGGACTTAGTAGCGTTCCGAAAACGTTGTCTGAACGCCTCGGCGCTAAGCCTATACTTTCTCAGAAGGCAAGCTTTGACCTTCTCGTAGTTGTCCGCGTCCTCCTTGCTTAGCCGCGCGACAACCTCCGCTGCCTCGCTGGGCAGAACCGTCAATAATCTCTGAGACCAAGTGTCTCGCTGGAAGGACAGTTTTTCGCAGGTTCGCTCAAAGTTAGCCAGATACAGACCGATATCCCCTGATATCACATATGGCTGCATGTACTTTGACATCTTGAAATCTGCCTCCTTGTTGAGACGAGGTACCGCTAGCTGGGGACAATCGCCCGACCTCTTGCTCAACTCTAGTTCTAATTTCCGGAGCTCAATTTCTTGGTCCAGCTTTTTTGCTTCTCTTTCAAGCTTCTCACGTTCATGCTCCCTTTCCTCTTTTTCCCTCTCAAGTTCACGCTCCCTTTCCTCTTTTTCCCTCTGACGTTCGCGCTCCCTTTCCTCTTTTTCCCGCTCTTTCTGCTGTCTGAGCTGTTCCTTTTTTTGCCCGATGAGGTTCCATGCTTCACTGAGCTCCTCATCATCGGTTCCCAGATCAGTGATTGCCTTTATAATCAAGGGTTTTCGTGCCAAACCACTTGTATCAATTCCCAATTCCTCACACAATAGCAACAGGTCCGGTTTCTGCAGCTTTTGTAGGTCCATGATCGCTCCGAGTGTCGGCTACTTCCAAAACAACAGTGCAAACTACCAAACCTAAAGGCGTTTCAACACTTTTTACCAGTTCTAAAATCTAACCCTGTTCTAGAACCTGGTCCACATCAGAAGAAAAGCCAAGCACTCACCCACACATGCGATCGATGTTCCGAGCTGCTCTCTTGTTGGCCGATTGTTGCTCCTGCTTGTTGCTTGAGATGCCACCTCCGATCACAAGATGTTGTAGCTTGTAGATCCAGATCCCACCTCCAGTCATCAGATGTTGTGGCTTGTAGATTCAGATCCCAACGCTGGACACCAGTTGTCGTGACGCTGGGGCTACGTCGACCCGGCCTTCACTTGGTAGCGTGTCGAGACTCGGGGTTGACGAAAGATTGAATCTTCTAAGTTGGTGAAATATGTACAAGCAGGTTTAATGGCACTTTGAGAAACTTATTTACAAGATTATTTACACGAAAAAGAAGGGTACATCAGCAAAATGGCAAGCGTTAAGAGTTCATAACGAGAAGCGACTGGATGAGCCGTTTACCCAGGGCCCAGAGCGACATTTCGTGCTCTGCAGCGTCCTTAAAACCCCCTATGTCCAGCCCCTCTCTGAAGATGCTGACCAACCAAATCCAGGGCACGCCCCTCAGGTATCGGCATCCAATCGAACACATCACTGCACTGATGGTCTGAAGCACTGACTGGTCCGGCATTCATTCGTTGGGCGTGATCACTTGTTGGCGGGAAAAGCTTGGGAACGGCGAGGAGAGGAGGTACATTTCTATTCTTCAGCAAAGAAACCACAGGCTGGTTCTGACAAGTGGTTTTACTTCTCAGAAACCCGAGTGCACGTGGCGCCGCATCCGCTCCCAGCATTGTCCGTTTTCGACAATTGCAAATCTTTCCTGCATTCCTGGGAAATCACTTAATGGCTGTATGCGTCATGCTCCTTTCTTGTCCTGCACGTCAGCGGACATGTCACTCTGTCGTCTCCTTTGGAAAGTAGGCATTCCTCACTGGACGATAGGGCTTATCGACTGGAAGGGTAACCAAAAGAAAGAAAGCACTTCCTGCATTTCCCGCAGGGGGACGTTTCTTTGTGTTTTTCCAGACGTTCTCTTGGCAGGGTCAATTTGGCATTTGCAGAGTGTCCACAAAGCAAAACAGGCTTACAAAACAGGATTCCTGGAAACAGGCTCACTTAGAGCCATTGGACCATCACCACATATTCACAGCACTTATCCATGCCCACAGGCGAACAATAGAGCGCGCAAATGCGGATGCTTGGTCGTAACAAGGTGTAGTCGTGATAGCATGCGTTCGTTTGCTTCGTCTACTCTTTATCGACGACGGAAAACGACGCATGTCCCAGCACTTTAGTGCGGCGGGCTACGGCACAATGACAAACAACTTCGAATTATTTTTTTACGAGAGGCTACTACATGCCGACTTCATACTTGCAATTTTTTCACTACGGCGGATACGACGCAATGACTCTGAACTTTCTAGTTTTTCTGTTTTTTTTTTTTTTATTATTTCTTAATTATTCATTTTAGTATCTTGAATAATTGATAATAAACCAATCAATTATGGCTTGGGTGCTAACCAGCAATCACCCGTTACACTTCCCATCTAGTACCCAGTAGTTATCAGTCAACTGCAGGCCTCCATTGTTTCTGCCACGTTCTGAACACTTGCGATAGCTCGTGACAACATCCGCGCAGAAATTGGAGTCGAGCGACGGATTTTCGACAGAACGAGCTGAATACGCTTTGCGTAAAACAATTAAGCCGCTATAAGCGGCGATTTCAGTGTCTGGTATTGATGTCGTGATGACACTAATAGTTTTACAGTGGTTTAACTGTATCACAATTACCACAGTACATAAGTGTTTAAACTTGAAAGTTAAATACTGACAAATTTATTAGGCATTTAAATCGTAAAGTCTGCTATTCAAATTAAAGTTTGAAGTTCTTGCTCCCCAGGATACAGCTTCAAGGTAAGCCGCGCCATGACCTCGAGCAGCCGCTGTCCGTGAGCGTGCATTTGCTTCTCCGGCCACGTGATCGCCAGACCACGTGGCCATATATAGAGCGCTCCAACTGTACTCGGTCTCTAGTTGCTTCGCCGTTCTTAGCGGCGTCATGGAGGGCTCTAGACCTAGTTCAATAGCGGTTCAGTACAGATGCTAGGCTGCGTCACTCAACCTAGATTGCTTGCTGCCTTTCACTACCAGCCACAATATTATCTTGATCTGTTCCCTCACCCTGATCGTGTTGCAGGTTCAGAATCTGCTGCAGCTCTTCAACATCCCGCAGATCGGCTACTCGGCCACATCGCGACAGCTAAGCAACAAGCAATTCTTCAAGTACTTCCTGCGCGTGGTGCCTTCCGACCAGTACCAGTCGCAGATGATGGTCGACACTCTGCTAATGTACAACTGGACCTACATCTCGACCGTCAACACCGAAGGTAAGTCACACTCGCCCACTTGACACTAACAGCTGATGTGTTGTAGTCGATGGTGACGACGGCGGATCAGCGTTGATTACCCTTTCCTTCTGCGTCCATTAGAAGCCTTGAGTGACTCCTATAGTGACCGGCGTTGGCCGCTGTGACGAGGGTCTAACCACTTGTACGGTAGCTTTGCACGAATCTTAGTCGTGTCACTTCTTCGAGCGACGTCGAGTGCTTTACGTAGGAGATCACACTGTTGCCATGTTGAGATCTCGTAAGGCTCATTCGGGATCTGTGAGAAATTCACCCTGCCGCTCCCCTTGCTCTCACGCATAGGTGTAAAGCCTGGCTGGGAAATTAACGGAACCAACAGGTTAAATAGCTGTACAGTACTTATTGCGGCAGTCGAAAATAAGCACACTTAAGTAAGTTATATGTGTCAGTACGAGGTTTATTGTTCCTTGAACCATACTACGAACTGCAACCTATTTTGTGTTTGCTTTCGATCACGCTTTGAGTGACGTCGACAGTTCCATGCTTCATTTCATACTAGCTGCTGCGTTCAGTGGCACTAAAAGGTGCAATTTCGGCATATAAGTTATTTCTATCCCAAGTAACTTGAAAAGGTGCCTCAAGCAGTTTTCGCCCTCAGTGGCCTGGTGGCACATTTAATTTATTCGAGCATTTGTCTACAAAATACAACCATTATTATCGCATGTAATTATATATGTCGCGATTTAGTGTGCTCGGCCAGCTCCTAGTGGCTGTGGGCCTTGTTTTCATGCAGAGACTTTTATTTTCGCGAATACTCGTAGTCGCATGTGACATTAATAATTTTATGATAACATGTTAACTATGTATTTACTCGACTCACCATCATGCCACCATGTATCATGCGAAAAAGGTCCCGATAGTAGTTACTTAATCAACCATACAAGGTGTGCGGTAGGTGCAAGCTGCAAATGGTGTTTCCTCTTTGGAGTCTATGTGCTCTAAGTACTCGTTCTAGGTGCTCTACACAACATAGCCGCATATCTACAAAGCACAGTGTGCCCTAATTACTCTGCACTATTTTAATTACCGTGCGTCTGGTGCCTCTAAAAACCACAGTACATCTGGCCTTTTACTATTTCGAACTTTGCGCCCAAGTGCGAGCGAAACTGCACGAGCTCTTCGTTGACGGGCATGTTACATTTCGATGCAACGCAACAAATACCTTTATTTCAGCTTAAGGTGTAATGTTTCGGACGCACCTAAACAGCTTTACTAAGGCTTACCAAACCTAACGAAAGCCTAAAAAAGCCCAGAAAGTCCTAAAGAATCCTGATCTGCTTGAAAACAAAGTGCATTGACCACCCACTAGAAAAACAAAAGAATTCAGTTAGTACAGACCGAAAACAAACAAACAAAAAACATGGTGCTTAGGTACATAGGAGAAAATTCCTGCATAATATTCTTGCGAAAAATAAATTAGGTAATAGCACGAGGAAGTAAACAAAGGGTGTGCTTACAACAAAACTATGCAAACAAATGTGTTTGGAAAAGCGTCTGCTCAGAAGGTATACCACAACCACAAGTGTATATCGAGGCCTTGAACATTGTATCGTGTGTAGTATTGACATATGTTGTTATTTTGTAGATACTAAGGTTACGAATTTAATAATTAATCCTGTAAAAAAGGCACATACTTGAAGTCACTATTGCGTGCTGGGTACAACATGTTTTTAGGCCGTGTAAGCTCAGAAACATCTTTAAAAATTAGCCTTTATTTCGTTGCATTCGTTCAGGATGCTGGTTTAATGTGACATTACAGAGTTCGGTTACTAGTGTTATATTTGGCAATAAAAAAAGATGTTCAATTTGGGTATAGAAAACTCGTCTGTAGTAATACTCATGAGTTCCTTCTAATAAGTGTGCGCATTAAATTTGAATACATTATGCCCCACACCAAGTGAAAATCGGAAACTTTTCACGGAAACTGTGCATTGTAAAAACAAAGTCTGGGATGAAGAGGTAATAAAAAAGAGGCTTTCCAGAAAATACCCCCGCATTTGACGAGCTTCAGGACAAAATTTCAATAAGCAGGTCCTGTGACATAATGTCTGACGATTTCACTTTATTTTTCTTGATTTAATTTTTAATATCTTGTCCATGCTATTAATGTAAGTGTCATTCGGGTTTAATGCTAATTCGTATACTGTTTGGGCTCAGGAAATATGACCATGTCATCTTTTTACATTAATAATCAAATGTCTTGTTCGTGTCATAATGTCGTTTGCGCAGAGATTTGAGCATTGTATTTTGCTCTGGACGGAAAATGTGATGTTTCACCGGGCCTGTGCCAGTCCATGGCGCTCTATGATGCTGGTTCGAGGCTTTGTGTGCAGGGCCAGTACATAGAGAGGCTGCGCCTGCCTTTTAATTACTGAATAAAGTACATTTGGGGAGTTCTAGCAAGACCGCGGATGAAACAGAGGGAAGTTGGGGGCCGAGAGAAAACTTACTTAATGCTGATTTACTGGTATTTATTTTTGTTTGGTTTTCGGTGTTGTTACGACCAAGCATCCGCAATTGCGCGCTCTATTGTTCGCCTGTGGGCATGGATAAGTTTTGTGAATATGTGGTGATGGTCCAATGGCTCTAAGTGAGCCTGTTTCCAGGAATCCTGTTTTGTAAGCATGTTTTGCTTTGTGGACAACCTGCAAATGCCAAATTGACCTTGTCAAGAGAACGTCTGGAAAAACACAAAGAAACGTCCCCCTGAGGGAAATAGCAGGAAGTGCTTTCTTTCTTTTGTTCACCCTTCCAGTCGAGAAGGGCTATCGTCCAGTGAGGAATGTCTACTTTTCAAAGGAGACGACAGAGTGACATGTCCGCTGACGTGCAGGACAAGAAAGGAGCATGACTCATACGGCCATTAAGTGATTTCCCGGGAATGCAGGAAAGATTTGCAATTGTCGAAAAGGGACCATGTTGGGAGCCCTATGCGGCGCCACGTGCACTCGGGTTTCTGAGAAGTAAAACCCCTTGTCAGAACCAGCCTGTGGTTTCTTTGCTGAAGAATAGAAATGTACCTCCTCTCCTCGCCGTTCCCAAGCTTTTCCCGCCAACAAGTGATCACGCCCAACGAATGAATGCCGGACCAGTCAGTGCTTCAGACCATCAGTGCAGTGATGTGTTCGATTGGATGCCGATACCTGAGGGGCGTGCCCTGGATTTGGTTGGTCAGCATCTTCAGAGAGGGGCTGGACATAGGGGGTTTTTAAGGACGCTGCAGAGCACGAAATGTCGCTCTGGGCCCTGGGTAAACGGCTCATCCAGTCGCTTCTCGCTATGAACTCTCAACGCTTGCCATTTTGCTGATGTACCCTTCTTTTTCATGTAAATATTGTAAATACGTTTTCTCAAAGTGCCAGTAAACCTGCTTGTACATATTTTACCAACTTCGAAGATTCAGTCCTTCTTCAACCCCGAGTCTCTGCACGCTACCAAGTGAAAGCCGGGTCGCCATAGCCCCAGAGCCACAACAACTGGTGATCAGCGGTGGGATCTGAATCTACAAGCACAACGACTGGTGCCCAGCGGTGGGATCTGAATCTACAAGCCACAACATCTGGTGATTGGAGGTGGATCTGAAGCTACAAGCCACAACACCTTGTGATCGGAGGTGGCATCTCAAGCAACAAGCAGGAGCAACAATCGGCCAAGAGGGCAGCTCGGAACATCGATCGCATGTGTGGGTGAGTGCTTGGCTTTTCTTCTGATGTGGACCAGGTTCTAGAACAGGGTTAGATTTTAGAACTGGTAAAGAGAGTGTGGAAACGCCTTTAGGTTGGTAGTTTGCACAGTTGTTTTGGAAGTAGCCGACACTCGGAGCGATCATGGACCTACAAAAGCTGCAGAAACCGGACCTGTTGCTATTGTGTGAGGAATTGGGAATTGATACAAGTGGTTTGGCACGAAAACCTTTGATTATAAAGGCAATCACAGATTTGGGAGCCGATGATGAGGAGCTCAGTGAAGCATGGAACCTCATCGCCCAAAAAAAGGAGGAACAGCTCAGACAGCAGAAAGAGCGGGAAAAAGAGGAAAAGAGGCGTGAGCGTGAACTTGAGAGGGAAAAAGAGGAAAGGGAGCGCGAACGTCAGAGGGAAAAAGAGGAAAGGGAGCGCGAACGTCAGAGGGAAAAAGAGGAAAGGGAGCGCGAACGTCAGAGGGAAAAAGAGGAAAGAAAGCGTGAACTTGAGAGGGAAAAAGAGGAAAGGGAGCACGAACGTGAGAAGCTTGAGAGAGAAGCAAAAAAGCGGGAGCTAGAAATTGAGCTCCGGAAATTAGAAGTAGAGTTGAGCAAGAGGTCGGGCAATTGTCCCCAGCTAGCGGTACCTCTTCTCAACAAGGAGGCAGATTTCAAGATGTCAAAGTACATGCAGCCATATGTGATATCAGGGGATATCGGTCTGTATCTGGGTAACTTTGAGCGAACTTGCGAAGAACTGTCCTTCCAGCGAGACACGTGGTCTCAGAGATTATTGACGGTTCTGCCCTGCGAGGCAGCGGAGGTTGTCGCGCGGCTAAACAAGGAGGACGCGGACAACTACGAGAAGGTCAAAGCTTGCCTTCTGATTTTCGGAGACAGAGATGTGCAGGCCTTAACACGTTCAAAGGCGCGAGAACTAGCTACACTGCTCATACCAGAAAATTCCACAGCGGAGGAAACGGCAGTTAAGACAGTGGTCGATGCGGAAAATAGCGGGTCAGAAAACTTTGAGAGCGAGGCATCTCAGATAAGTCAACTTGAAAGTGAGCTTGATGAGACGCGGAATGAGGACGTTCTTGAGAGTAACCTCTTGCCGCCAGTCTCTAGTAATCTCACGAGACTTCTAAGTGGAACCCGAGAGGACTTAGCTATGGAGCAAGCCAATGATCCCAAGAATAAGCTCGAAGTACAGTGGGAAGGACCTGCTAAAGTCGTTGCAGAGCTTTCTGACACTAACTACGCAGTGAAAATCCCCGATAGGCGTAAAGCAGTGCGCATTTATCATTGCAATCTTATGAAGCCTTATGAGCAGAGGGAAACCATGATAAATCTAACGTTAAACCTTCCTGAGGAGATTGGGGACAACTTGATTTGCCTCAGCGGAAAAGGAAGCAACGCTCAGGAGCTTCTCAGAAAGACGGAGCAGAGAGGAGAACTAAAGAAATCCCAGCTGTCCGATCTGGGCGAAATAATAACAGAGTTTGAGGCCTGCTTCGTGGACAGGCCAGGCAGAACTGATTTGACTGAGCACGATATTGAGCTGACTTCAGACGTGCCAGTGCGATCAAGGTGCTACCGATTTTCTCCAAGGCAAAGAGAAATTCTGGATAGGGAAGTAACTCGCATGCTGGAATTGGGAGTAATAAAACCCTCGGAAAGCGATTATGCTTCGCCTATGATCTTAGTAGAAGCTCCAGGTAAAGACCCTAGGCCTGTGGTAGACTACCGAAAGCTAAATTCTCTCACCAGGGATCAAGTGTATCCTATTCCGAATATTGAGGAGAGAGTAGAACAGGTCAGTAGAGCGGCATATGTGACTACGCTGGACCTTACTCGAGGATACTGGCAAGTACCGCTCACTGAACGCGCCAGCAGATACGCGGCTTTCGTCACTCCGACGGGCAGCTACCAGCCAACAATGATGAGTTTCGGGCTCAAAAATGCTCCATTTTGTTTTTCCCGACTCATGGATAGGGTTTTAAAGGGGTGTGAAACATTCGCGGTGCCTTATTTAGACGACATTGCGGTTTTTTCCGACTCATGGGCGGACCATATGGTACATCTAAGAGCTGTACTGAGCCTTTTGCGTCAAGCTGGACTAACCGTAAAGGCCGAGAAATGTTGCCTGGCAAGGGCGACCGTGGACTACTTGGGTCACAATGTAGGTCAAGGTTTCAGGAAACCCAGCGAGATTAAGATTTCTGCGGTAGCAGACTACCCGCGGCCGAGCACGAAGACGGAAATTCGAGCATTCCTAGGTCTGACTGGATACTACAATCACTACATCCCTAACTATTCAGCTTTGGCCAGCCCTCTGACCGACGCTCTCCGCAAGACAGAACCGACAAATGTAGTCTGGGACGAACAAAAGGAAGCCTCCTTCGTAAACCTGAAGGCTGTGCTGATTAGCCGTCCGGTATTGCGAGCTCCAGACTATGGCCGAGGATTCACGGTCCAGTGTGATGCCAGTGATCGAGGGTTAGGTGCTGTTCTCTGCCAGAGAGATGACGACGGTAATGAGCACCCCGTGCTCTACTTGAGCAGAAAACTGAGTTCTAGAGAGAGGGCTTATTGCGCGTCAGAGAAAGAGTGCGCTTGCATTGTATGGGCCATTCAAAAATTGCAGTGCTATCTTGGAGGGGCCAAATTCACCGTAGAGACGGACCATTGTCCCCTGGCTTGGCTGCAAACTGCGACATCGAAGAACAGTCGCCTTCTTAGGTGGAGCTTGATTTTACAGCAGTACAATTTTGAAATAAGAGACAAAAAGGGGAAGTTAAATGGGAATGCGGACGCGCTTAGCCGCTCTTTCTAAGCGGTCCGAGATGTTCCTCACCATGTATCCAAATTGATAATCAGGTTTTTTTTTTTTTTTCGTGCGCTTGTATATGTGTGACTATGTAAAGCAGCACGTTTGGTTTTCTAGGAATACGTGGGTCCTGAACGTCTTGAGAGTGGGCTTTTCTCGAACAACAATGGCAGTTTTCTTTTGACCTGGTCTCTTCAGACGGGAGCCGAGTGCTTGCTTCGACATGTGGTTGAGTTTCAGACAGCTCGAGCAATTTGGCCTACAACAATCAAGACAACGCGACAAGCAACAGCGAGCTTCAAGCGTTCACGTGCAGGCCATTAAGTCGTCTCTTCATGCAGCAGCTGCGGCTGCTGCCCTCCGAGTCTCTTCTGGCGGGGGAGGAGGCTGTTACGACCAAGCATCCGCAATTGCGCGCTCTATTGTTCGCCTGTGGGCATGGATAAGTTTTGTGAATATGTGGTGATGGTCCAATGGCTCTAAGTGAGCCTGTTTCCAGGAATCCTGTTTTGTAAGCATGTTTTGCTTTGTGGACAACCTGCAAATGCCAAATTGACCTTGTCAAGAGAACGTCTGGAAAAACACAAAGAAACGTCCCCCTGAGGGAAATAGCAGGAAGTGCTTTCTTTCTTTTGTTCACCCTTCCAGTCGAGAAGGGCTATCGTCCAGTGAGGAATGTCTACTTTTCAAAGGAGACGACAGAGTGACATGTCCGCTGACGTGCAGGACAAGAAAGGAGCATGACTCATACGGCCATTAAGTGATTTCCCGGGAATGCAGGAAAGATTTGCAATTGTCGAAAAGGGACCATGTTGGGAGCCCTATGCGGCGCCACGTGCACTCGGGTTTCTGAGAAGTAAAACCCCTTGTCAGAACCAGCCTGTGGTTTCTTTGCTGAAGAATAGAAATGTACCTCCTCTCCTCGCCGTTCCCAAGCTTTTCCCGCCAACAAGTGATCACGCCCAACGAATGAATGCCGGACCAGTCAGTGCTTCAGACCATCAGTGCAGTGATGTGTTCGATTGGATGCCGATACCTGAGGGGCGTGCCCTGGATTTGGTTGGTCAGCATCTTCAGAGAGGGGCTGGACATAGGGGGTTTTTAAGGACGCTGCAGAGCACGAAATGTCGCTCTGGGCCCTGGGTAAACGGCTCATCCAGTCGCTTCTCGCTATGAACTCTCAACGCTTGCCATTTTGCTGATGTACCCTTCTTTTTCATGTAAATATTGTAAATACGTTTTCTCAAAGTGCCAGTAAACCTGCTTGTACATATTTTACCAACTTCGAAGATTCAGTCCTTCTTCAACCCCGAGTCTCTGCACGCTACCAAGTGAAAGCCGGGTCGCCATAGCCCCAGAGCCACAACAGTGTCTTCTGATGTTCGAACTTTTCTCGTGTGATAAAAAGCACTAACACTTTGTTTTATCTCGTTGTTAGAACGCCTCAAAAATTAAAGACCCTTCTCTTATATATTTCTAGGCAATTATTCGTCAACGCTAACTGAGAGAAGGCACAACTATGTCATTTGTAGATCGAGTTTAACCAGCAATATTAACAGTTGGATTCCCAAGTATTCGGACGTGCGCGTCGGGTCGCGTCGAGTGATACGAGGAAAAAGAAGCTAAATCTAATTTTTCAGTTATTGATAAAACAGGAGAAAAAAAAAAGTACTCATGCACGTCCTAATGCGCTAACTCTAGAAGCCAGATGAACTACTGTGGTGTTTTTATTGGAATGTTGCAACGCATGGACACGCGGCTCATTTGCACGATTGCTCTAGCCTGCTAAAGCCTTGGGTCGAGATTTTTCAGTTATCAGCGAGCACATGGCATCGCATTTAGCAAAAGGCGCCTCGCATCGACTTGGGTTTGCGATGCCGCTTGCAACTCAACATTCCAAGCCTCATAACAACCACAGAAAGACGCATGCATTCGATTACTCGGTGGTCAGCCGTCCGTTCCAAGATCGTATTCAATCATCTTCCTTCAACTACTGAAAACACATCTATGCACAATATGAAGAAATTCTGTAGGCACGCACTTAAGCGCCACCTTTGATAGTGTGACGCGATAGCGTAAGTGGCTCCCACTTGATGCTCAACTTGCGATTTCTCGTTCGCGTGCTTGTAGTCTCTCCTCGTTTAATGACGAATCCCTTAATTTGTGTCTCTAATGCCTCGCACGTTGTTATTGCAATACACAGCCCTAAGCCACCTTGTCATCTAGACACTGATCCTAAGCGACCACTCGATATCGATATAAAGTCCGCCAAGACGTCACAACATGCCTGTGCGGTATACGAGAAGTGCGCCTCGCTTGCTATCCAAGAGACCTGAAAGTTAGTTGCTCTTTCCCACGCGTCTACATCGAATCAGAAACCTAAGTTAGCTCTCTGGGATATCATGTCGTCTTCCTACGTCACACCAGCGAATTAGTACTCGGCCATGTTACCACCAGCCAGAATCATGGCCGACAAAGGCGGATTTCCCGCAGAACCGGCCTTTGCCGCTTTTCTAAACGTTGGCTGCAAAATGAAGCTTTTCCTCAATCCTTGTTAGGTTACCTTTCAGTCTTTGTAGCCATCTTCTATGCCTCTCTCTACATGTAGGTACACGCTATTTAAAATATGAGTATGCAGAACGCAAGTGCCTTTCGTACCCTTGTTTGGAAATCTTAAAGCAACCACAGTGCTGAGCGGCAACATGAACGACCGACTAGTACATAGTTGTCCAGCTGATCACTAAGTAAATTGTGTAAAATATCTTTTTTTTTAAACGGTCTCGGTCTTCTAACGAGCTCGAGATTCCAATCAAAAGTAAGCCTCCGGGGGCACTTTTCGAAAGAAGCGAAAGAAAAGAGCCGATTTGATTACAGTAATGTGACAGATAATCCTCCTTTCATATGCTGTGAACTAATAATAATCTATCAATCTATCAATATTTATTTAATGTGCGCAGGAACAACAATGTGGTCTTCATGCTGCAGCACAAAAAAAATGACAGTGCACAGACAAGTTTTACACACGCACAGATAGAACACAAAAGAAGAAACAAATAACCCATGAAATGAAACTGAGACGAAAAGTGTCACGGAAAGAAAGAAATCAATGAGTCGCATGTCTTATATACACAGTCAGAGAATCGTAGAGCACATCACGAAAAAAAAAAAATAGATAGAGTGAGAAAAAAAAGCAAATAACTGAAATTGATTATAGTAAATAGAAATATACATAACATAAACAACCATTCCAGGCACAATGAGTGCGTCGTACTTAAAACACAGGCTGGAAATACAGGGAAATACAATAAAAATATAGAATTGAACGCTGGACAGTAAGATTCGAAAACAAAGTTTAAAGTTAAAATATAAATAAGAAACGGATAAAAAGCAGTACAAGATACTTTAAACAGTACTGAACAGGAGAAAAAGTAAAACGTGAAATAAATTAAATACAATACTTAGGCTAGAAAGTGGAAGTTATATGTGATAAATACAGTTTAGAGTACAAAGCTACCAACGTCCAATATAAAAGAAGAGAGCGAGTTTTGGAAGATGTCAAGGTGAAGACAAAAAGAGTTAAACATCTGCATTCTGTCAAAAGGGGAATGGGAATGAAGAAATGGAGAAACTTGAAACAGTCTTAATTCCCTCATGCTCTTTCGCGGAACGCGCAGAAGAATGTACTCTAAGAGCTGAGCGCACATAATGTAGCCATGAAGGAGCTTGTATAGAAAAATTATATCTACTCTGACACGACGGCAGTTAAGAGAAGAAAGATTCAGTTGGGCGCTCCTGGTGGAGCGAGAGGGGGAAGTTGCGCAAGGAAAGCGATAATGAAATATCCGTAAAAATGTTTTTTGTACTCTGTCAACCTTGTCCAAGTTCGATTTGCAAGTGCCATTCCAAACAACCGACGCATACTCCAAAAGCGGCAAGCATATGGACAGGTACAGCTTTAGGAATGGAAGTGGAGTACGAAACTCTCTCGAAAGTCTGCAGACGAATCCGTGTGTCCGCATAGCCCGCTGAGAAATGCGTTTAGTATGAGAGGAGAAGCTGAGAGTGCGGTCAAAAAGTACATAAAGGTCATTACTTTCATCAATCTTGTCCAACAGCACAGAATTCACAGAATAATGGTGGAGAAAGCTGTGCGTTTTACGAGTAAATGAGACAACCCTAGTTTTGGAAGAATTGAGGGTAAGTCGATTCTTCCCACACTAATCAGAAAAAGCAGATATGTCCGATTGCAACAACAAGCAATCTTGAAAAGAATGTATGACCTTGAATATATTTATATCATCAGCATAAAGAAGAAACAACGAGTTCTTGATGACGGAGGAAACGTCGTTAATAAAAACGGAAAAGAGAAGCGGGCCTAATACAGAACCTTGAGGAACTCCACTGGTTGCAGAATAAACGAAGGAAGTCTGTAACTGACACTGACAAAGCAGGAGCGATCAAGGAGATAGTTGCGTAGGAGAGCTACGAGTGAGAATTCGACGCCAGAGAGTAGAAGCTTTTCAAGTAGTAATGAGTGAGTAAAAACGTCGAAAGCTTTGCTCAAATCACAGTACACAGTGTCAACCTGACCTCCCTGAAGGACTGCTGCCGAGGCATATGTCATAAACGTAACTAGGTTGGTTGAAGTAGAGCTACCCGATATGAAGCCATGTTGATTCGGTATGATGACATGTTTGAGATGGAAGGAAAGTTATGCAAAGCTAATTCTAAAAGCTTAGACGTTGCACATAGAAGAAAAATCAGACGATAATTAGAAACATGACATTTGTTTCCTGACTTGAACACAGGATAGACGCGTGCTATTTTCCACACGCGAGGAAAGGCAGCATTTTTCACACAGTTATTAAATATAGCAGTCAGTACTGGTACAAAGATACAACTGAAGGCTTTTATTATGGCGGCTGGAATGCCATCAGGTCCGAGAGACAAAATGGTCTCAGACGCTTAAGGCTCGCAGTTATTAACTGCGAATAATAATAATAATAATAATAATAATAATAATAATAATAATAATAATAATAATAATAATAATAATAATAATAATAATAATAATAATAATAATAATAATAATAATAATAATAATAAGATTCTTCTTCTCACTTCTTCTCACAACAATCATTACATATTAAGTAAGTGTGACACTCTACTTGATTTTATAGCCTTTAACTCTTTGCAGCAACACAATTTTATTGAAAACAGCTGTGGTAATATTCTTGACATCTGTCTATCGAATTTTGAAAGTGTTCGACTCTCAAGTTCAGACATACCGCTGACTCGCTGTGACAAATTTCACCCTCCACTTCTAGTTATTACTGCTGTCTCTGCCTGACCTTCTAATAACTCAGATCGGGTAAGGAATTCACCCCGTTTCGCGTATGCACGTGGGGATTATGTCGGTCTTTTCAATTTCTTATCTTCCGTCGACTGGTCCCTTTTAAATGGCAATAATGATTCCGACGGACAAGTGCAGTCGCTTCACTGAAATAGATCTAGATGGTATGCGTCAGTACATACCTCTGCATACTTCTACGCGTAGGACGCTTCATTCCTGGTTTTCAAGGGAACTGATAATGACGTTAAAACTTAAGGAACGGGCCCATCGTAAAGCGAAACGCCCTAGGTTTGACAATTGGGCAGATGAGTTTCGCCGCTTGCGTTCTCTTTGCAAACTCTTATACAAGCGGGACCACGACTCTTATCTTGAGTCTTTAGAGAGGAGCGCCTCAAATCGTATGTTCTGGCGATACGTTCGCAAGCGTTCCATTAAATCAGATTTGAGTATCAGCTTAGTTGACTTTCAGGGGTCAGAAATTCGGGATGTTGCGAGCGCGACTGTAAGCGAGCGCGTTAATACCCCTTGGTTCAATAATACATTAAAATGTCTTAATAACAAGAAAAAAAGACTTTTTCGAACAGCCAGACGAAATAATCACCCTAATATATGGCAGAAGTAATCAGTTCAGTTCAGTCGTTCAGTCATGTCCGACTCTTCGTGACCCTATGGACCATATCAGGCCAAGCATTCCGGTCTCTCACTATCTTCTTAACATCTGATAACTTCATATGTAGCGCCTCAAAGATGCCATCTAACCATCGCGTTCGCTGCCTACCCCTTCTCCGGTGACCCTCAACCTTTCCCAACATCAAATCTTTCTCCAGCGACCCCTCTCTTCTCATCAGATGACCAAAGTAGCTGAGCTTTAACTTTAGAATTTGACCCTCCAATGAGCAGTCAGGGTTTATGGTCGAAATATCGACTGATTTGAACTTCTGGCAGTCCAAGGAACTCTCAAGAGTCTCCGCCAGCACCACAATTCAAACGCGTCAATACTTCGGCGGTCAGCCTTCTTCACATTTCAACTCTCGCATCCAAACATCACAACTGGAAAGACCATAGCACGAGTTATACGGACCTTGGTTGGCAGTGCAATGTCTCTGCTCTTTACTAGGCGGTCAAGGCTAGCCATGGCTCTCTTTCCCAGAAGCAGGCGTCTCCTAATTTCATGGCTGCAGTCTCCTTCCGGGGTAATCTTGGAGCCCAAGGAGAGAAAATCTGTCAAAGCTTCCACTTCTTGTCCCTTGATGCTCCAGGACTTGATAGGGCAAGACGCCATGATCTTTGTCTTTTTAATGTTCAGTTTAAGCCTAAACTTCTCACTCTCTTCTTGTACGCGCATAAGAAGTCTCTTGAGTTCCACTTCACTTCCTGCCATTAAAGTGGTATCATCCGCATATCTAAGGTTGTTGATACGTTTCCCAGCAATCTTCACTCCAGCTGAAGACTCGTCCAGACCGGCCTTCCTCATGATGCACTCAGCATATATAGGTTAAATAGGCAGAGCGACATATGCAGCTTTGTCTCACTCCTCTCTCATTCGGAAACTAATCAGTAAGACCATGTCAAGTTCTGACTATGGCGTCTTGCCCTTCATACTGGTTCCTGAGGAGACAGATTAGGTGAAATGGAACTCCCATCTCTTGGAGAGCTTGCCACAATCTGCTGTGTTCTACACAATCAAATGCTTTCGCATAATCAATAAAGCAGAAGTAGATGGGTTTCTCGAACTCTCTTGCTTTTTCCATGATCCAGCGAAGGTTGGCAATCTGGTCTCTAGTTCATCTGCCCTTGCGAAACCGAGCTTCCACGTCCGGAAGCTCCCGACCCACATACTGCTGCAGCCTACCTTGGAGGATTTTCAACGTCACCTTGCTAGCATGCGAAATAAGCGTGATCGTGCGGTAGTTGGAACAATCTTTGGCACTGCCTTTCTTTGGAATGGGGATGTAAACTGACCTCCTCCAATCCTGTGGCTACTACAGGGTGGTCCAAATTTGCTGACATAATGTATACAGAACGTTAACAGCGTCGTCATGGTTGAGATTTTAAAGCAACTCAGCTGGAATGCCATCAATTTCGCTAGCTTTGTTCTTAGCAAGGCTGGCTAAGGCCCATTCAACTTCACTCTTCAGGATGCCCGGCTCGAGATCAGTAATCACAGCCGTCTTATGTTGGGCTTACACATCCGGGTCCTTCTTGTACAATTCTTCTGGGTATTCCTGCCACCTGTTCTTTATCTCTGAGGCTTCAGTGAGGTCCCTGCCTCGTTTGTCCTTTATCACGCCCAGCTTAGCACAGAAGCTTCCTTTGATATCTTTGATTGGCTTGTACAGAGCTCTTGTGTTCCTCAATTGGCTGTTGTCCTCAACTGCTTGGCACTGTACGTTCAGGAAAGCATTCTTATCTCTTCTTGCTATTTTCTGAAAAATCCACATTGAGAACCTTGTATTTTTCTCTTTCCCTCATAACTTTTGCCATATCCTCCTTTTCTCAGCTATTTGCAAAGCCTCTTCAGATAACCAGTTTGCTTTCTTGCATTTATTTTGCTTTGAAACTACCTTAGTAGCAACTTCTGGTATTATATCACGGACATCAGTCCACATCTCTTCAGGCTCTTTGTCTTCTAGATCTAATTCTTGAAATCGATTCCTCACTTCCACAGCATATTCTGATGGAATTTGATCCAGATCAAACTTGGAAGGCCTTCTAGGTTTCTGCGTTTTCCGTAATCGAAGCTTAAATTTCGCAACAAGAAGCTGATGGTCGGTGCCACAATCGGCCCCAGGCCTTGTGTTTACTGCTTATATAGCGCTTCTCCATCTCTGCCGGCAAAGAATATAATCAATCTGATTCCTGTACAGACCGTCCGGTGAAGTCCATGTGTACAGGCGCCTCTTGTGCTATTGAAAATGAGTATTCGCTATGGTCAGGTTGTTTTCTTGACAAAACTCTACTAGCCTCTGCCGAGCTTCATTTGCCTCACCGAGACCGAACTTGCCTGTAATTCCGGATATTTCTTCACTCCCCACCTTAGCATTCCAGTCTCCAATGAGAAAAAGGACGTCTGATGAGAGAGTGCGGTCTAAAAGGCATTGCAGGTCAGCATAAAATCTCTCAACGTCAGCTTCCTCAGCAGTAGTGGTTGGTGCATAGACTTGGATGACTGTTATGTTAAAAGGGTGACCTTGGATCCGAAGTGAAATCATTCGGTCATTTTTGGGGTTGTACCTTAGCACTGCTTTGCCCATTCTTCTGTTTACTATGAGAGCGACCCCATTCCTTCTCCTGGATTCGTGCCCACAATAAAATACTTAATGGTCGCCGGAATTAAATTTTCCCATTCCGGTCCACTTGAGCTCGCTGATACCCAAAATATCAATGTTCAATCTGTCCATTTCTCGCTTGACGACATCCAGTTTACCTTGCGTCATAGATCTTACATTCCATGTTGCTAGGTGATATATCTCCTTGCAATATCAGACTTTCCGGTCGCGTCCCGACATATCTACAACTGAGCGTCCTTTTGGCTTTAGCCCAGCTGCTTCATTCGTCCTGGAGCTACTAGAAATCGCCCTTTGTTCATTCCCAGTAACATGTGGGAAGCCTTCCAACCTGGGGGGCTCATCTTCCGGCACCATATCATTAATGCTATTGTGACTGGTCCTAGGGTTTTCTTGGCAGGAAATACTGGAGTGGGTTGCCATACCTTGTCCAGTGAATCACATTTTTTCAGAACTCTCTGCCGTGACCAGTCTATCTTGGGTGGCCCTACACAGCAGAGCTCACGACTTCATCGAGTTTCGCAAGCCCCTCCGCCACGACAAGGCAGTGATCTATGAAGGGGGGCAGAAGTATTACGTAGCCAAAAAAAAATTTTGCGCCCATGTTTTTAAAGCTAAGCAATCGTTTTTTAATACCACGCTCCCCACAATGCTACGCACAAACCCTCGTCAATTCTGGAGATGTATCAATCCTAACCCTAGCAACCCAATAACACATCATGATGATGTCATGGCTACAGTTGCGGAACATGATGTTGCTGAAGTAATAAACCTGACCTTTAGTTCTGTATTTACTCGTGAACCAGATGGGTACCTGCCGGATTTTGCATCCTTTGGTTTTCCTGCTATGCCCGATATATCATTCGAACCCCACAGCATTGTTAAATAATTGATTCTTTCAAACTAGCATCATCAGCAGGTATTGATGACATTAACGCAAGGGTACTAAAAAATACAAAACATATCACAAGGGTCCTGTTCTCTCATATCTTTCAGCAATCGCTTTCATCAGGCATTGTACCGCACGACTGGGAAGTGAGTAAAGTCATTCCAGTACCAAAAAAAGGGCATTCATCTTCCCGTAATAATTACCGTCCTATATCCATTACTAGCGTCCCGTCCAAACTAATGGAACATGTAATCTTTTCTCACATCATGAAATTTCTTTAATCTGTTCATTCAACGTTAGCAAACATGGTTTTATAAAGGGCTTTTCTTGTGACACACAGTTAGCTCTATTTATTAATGACCTAAGCACTAACCTTGATCACAACATTCTAGTGGACGCCCTCTTCTTAGATTTCGAAAAGGCGTTTGACAAAGTTCCCCACCGGCGGCTTTTTTTGAAACTTCCACGTCTCTATCTCAATTCCTTGGTACTTGACTGGTTTCGTAACTTTCTAACTAACCGACAACAGTTTGTTCTGGCTAATAAATGCTCCTCTTCTCACTCCTCTGTTATATCTGGAGTACCCCATGGCACAGTGCTGGGGCCCCTACTTTTTCTCATCTATATAAACGACCTGCCAACTGACATATGTTCTAACATACGCCTATTTGCAGACGATTTTGTTGTGTACCGTCCCATAATTACTCACAGTGATCGCTAACTTTTTCAATCTGACATAGATTGCATTTTAACTTGGTGCAGTAATTGGCTCCTGTCTCTTAACGTGAAAAAAAACTTATTTACTTTCTTTTCGACGGGCGTCCCTCTGAACCACCTTTTAAGTACCTAATAGCTAACTCAGAAATTGCAGCTGTAACCACATATAAATACCTTGGCCTTCACTTAACACATGATCTTAAATGGACATAGCACGTACCTCAAATTTCTAAAGAAGCAAATCGAGTTCTGGGGTATTATCGGCGAACACTACGTCTAGCTCCACCATCGTTAAAATCACTAGCCTATGTAACATTTCTACGGCCCAAACTAGAATATGCATGCGCTATTTGGGACAATAATCAACTTAATCTTTCTAACCCGCTAGAAGCAATACAAAACCGCGCCGCTAGATTCATCTTATCTGCCTATTCTTTCATGAAAGTATCACCAAACTAAAATCAAATGCTCATCTATCAAATTTAGCTAACCGGCGTAGCATCGCAAGACTATCTCTATTTCATAAATTCTATTATCAAGTTTCGCACGAATCTGTTATCATCCCTGCATACCGCACCTTCAGCCGCACGAACCACGAAAAGACAACCCATCCTCCGCAAGCCCGTACATCTGCGCATCTATATTCGTTTTTCGTGCGCACAGCAAAAGACTGGAATGACTTGCCTGCCGACGTCGTGCTCCATACAGACCCATCACTGTTCAAACCATCACTTGAAGCAATATTATGCCCTGAAACCCACTCCCTTATGTAATACCCCTTCAATGGGACCCTTAAGGTTGTAATAAATAAATAATAAATAAAAATATTGGCGGCAGTTTCGCCCAACATTTTTCCTCCGTTTACAAACATCCACATTGTGATTCCGTTTGTTTCCCATCTGGTGCACCATCTAATTCCGTTCTCTTTGACGAGGAGTTGATAACTGCGAGCCTTAAGCGTCTGAGGCCATCTTTGTCTCCTGGACCTGATGGCATTCCAGCCGCCATAATAAAAGCCTTCAGTTGTATTTTTGTACCAGTATTGACTGCCATATTTAATAAGCTGTTTAAAAAATGCTGCCTTTCCTCGTGTGTGGAAAATGGCACGCGTGTTTCCTGTCTTCAAGTCAAAAACCAAATCTGATGTTTCTAATTAACGTCCGATTTCTCTTCTATGTGCAACCTCTAAGCTTTTTCGAATTAGCTTTGCCCAACGTACTTTCCTTCCATCTCAAACATATCATAGTACCGAATCAACATGACTTCATATCGGGTCGCTCTACTTCTACCAGCCTACGTTTATGACGTATGCCTCTGCAGCAGTCCTTCAGAGAGATCAGGTTGACGCTGTGTAGTGTGATATGAGCAAAGCTTTTGACGTTGTTACTCACTCATTACTTCTTGAAAAGCTTCTACTCTCTGGCGTCGAAGTCTCACTCGTAGCTCTCCTACGCAACTGTCTCCTTGATCGCTCTTGCTTTGTCAGTGTCAATGGACAGACCTCCTTCGTTCACCCTGCAACCAGTGGAGTTCCTCAAGGTTCGGTATTGGGCCCGCCTCTCTTCTCCGTTTTTATTAATGATGTTTCCTCGGCGATAGAGAACTCCTCGTTTCTTCTTTATGCTGATGATATAAAAATACTCAAGGTCATCATCATCATCAGCCAACTATACTCACTGTAGGGCGAAGGCCTCTTCCATATTTCTCCACTTAACCCGGTTCTGTGCTAGCTGCATCCACTTGACCACTGCGAACTTCTTAATCTCATCCGCCCACCTAACATTCTGCTGCCCCCTGCTACGCTTTCCTTCCCTTGGAATCCAGTTTGCTACCCTCAGCGACCATCGGTTATCCTCTCTTCGCACTATATGTCCTTCCCATGCCCATTTCTTCTTCTTAATTTCCACTGTCAGTAACTTGAGTTATTTCTCTGACCCACTCCGCACGCTTCCTATCTCTTAATGTTACCCCTACCATTTTTCGTTCCATAGTCCTCTGAGTTGTCCTCAACTTAAGTGGAACCCCTTTTGGTTAGCCTCCACGTTTCAGCCCCATAGGTGAGTACAGGTAAGATGCAACTGTTGTATACTTTCCTCTTGAGCGATACCGGTAAGCTGCTAGTCATAATCTGCGAGTGCTTCCCAAATGCGCTCCATCCCAATCTTATTTTTCTTGTTATTTCCTTTTCATGGTCCGGATCTGCGGTTACTACCTGTCCTAAGTAGACATATTCGCCTACTACTTCCAGTACTTCGCTACCTAAAGTAAACTGCCGTTCCTTCCCGAGGCTGTTCAGCATAACCTTAGTCTTCTGCATATTGATTTTCAAGCCTACCTTTCTACTTTTCCTGTCTAGGTCATCAATCATTATTTGCAGTTCATCTCCCGAGTTGCTTAGCAAGGCAATGTCATCAGCAAATCGCAGATTACTAAGGTATTCTCCATCTACCCTTATCCCTAACTGCTCCCATTCCAAGTCTCTGAATACTTCCTCTAAGCAAGCTGTAAATAGTACTGGGAAGATTATGTCTCCTTGCCTAACACCTTTCTTTATGGGAATTTTGTTACTTTCTTTATGCAGAACTATGATTGCTGTGCAGCCACTATATATGTCTTCCAGCACTTTCACGTACGGCTCGTCTACCCCCTGATTTCGCAATGCCTGCATCACCGCCGAGGTTTCAACTGAGTCAAATGCTTTGTCGTAATCAATGAATGCTATGTATATGGGCTGGTTATATTCCGAGCATTATTCTATCACCTGATTGATGGTATGGACATGATCGATAGTGGAGTACCGTTTCCGAAAACCTGCTTGATCGTGATTACCTTAGTAAATACCTTATGCGTAACAGACAGTAAGCTGATTGGTCTGTAATTTTTAAGGTCCTTAGAGTCCTCTTTCTTATGAATGAGGATAATGTTTGCATTCTTCCATGGTTCTGGTACCGTCGATGACACCAGGCACTGCGTATACAACGTGGCCAGTTTTTCTAGCACGATATCCCCCCACTTCCTTCAGCAAATCTGTAGATATCTGATCCTCTCCAGCTTATTTTCCCCTTTTCATAGTTGCTAATGCTTTCTTGACACAAGGTAATACATTATTTTCGAGATTGCTTGTTGTTGCAATCGAACATATCTGCTTTTTCTTATTGATGTGCGAAGAAGTTTGATAGGAAATGAAAAACTGTGAAGAGCTCCAGTTTCACAGCAGTATAAAAGTTCTAGGTACTTACACAACTGGCATAACAAAAGAAAGTAGCCGTGCAATATAAGAGATAACCAAATTTAAAATCTGCGTAAAACTTTTGTGAAGGTATAAAACTAGAGGTCAAATATTGAAGTGTGTTCTTATGTGCACAATGCCTCGAAGGTATCTTTTATAGAATTTCACGCGGGATATCTGTTAGATTTCGTGCAATGGGAACCATTTTAGCTGTGGTGTTCACATTTTTACCTTTCATCAATAGCCTGCAGCTCGTTTGGACAGCCGGGAAAGCAACTGGATATTTTTAGAGAAGACATGATAAACTTGATATATGCCATGCTGTATCAGGGCCCATAATTGCTCAATCCTGAGCATTGAATAGACGCGCAATCTCATCATTGTTTGTTCGCATTAAAAAACAATACTTCTTTATCAGCCTATCACTCTAAAAGCTAACTATTCGCCTTTGTTTTCTAAGGGGGAAAAGAGGCCATGTGCACAGCATTATTACTTACACTCTCGTTTGTTTTAACACATATATAAGTAAATCAAGCGTAATGCACTCACGCGTCGTATAGTTTTACTGCCAATTTTTTTTTTTTCTCTCTCTTGTGTTCCTACTTTTCTCGTTACTGCAAACGTTAAAAGCAACAACAGACAACAGGCAGGTTAATGGACCACGTACGTGCAAAATGGCAAGTAGTCCCCCTGGGATCTAAAGCGCGAACTATATTCAGTGACGCTCGCCGTAGAGAAAATCCGCACGTCCGTGGTACACCTCTCGGCGCCTCGCCGCGCATTTTCTTCCACTTTCTTGTTTCTCTTCTTGTTGTGTCCTACAATGTTCATTGGGAACTAGGCTCAACGCTTGCAAGGTTGAGTCGATGTTAGCTGCGCTGGTTAGTTGCGAATAGTAGTAGAAAAAGATAGGTCGCGGTGCAACTAGGTGACTGCAAACGTGACCGAGACTTCTTTTCAGTGTACCTTTGCTTTATTGTTTGCAACGTACAACCGACAAAGAAAAAATACCGTTGCAAGAAAATTTCGACAGTTATGTGTTGTTTTCGAATGCGTTAATGAGGAAATGCCCTGGGTTATTCTGGCCAGTTTTTATTTCATTTTCTTCTGCTTTCTTATTTTCTGCCTACATAAAAAAAAAAAAAACCTTTCCTTTCTCCTCTTTTACTCCCCTTCCCAGGGGTCGGGTAGCCAATTGGGCGCTAACCTCCTCGCTTTTCTGTTCTTCTGTCTCTCTTTCTCTCCGAGTTGAAAAGCTGGCTCCGAGCATGAGCCTTGGTAGCTCCACTATATCTCTGACGTAAGTCTGGATTTGCTTTCCGCGTCAATTTTCTCGTCGTAGACCAGCACAGCTTGATTCGGCAGATTCGCCAAAACCGGTTTAGAGAAGTCGCTGGCCCTTCAACCACGTAGTATTCTGGGCACATATAAATAATCGACCCGAAAATAGAATTTTCGCACTTCGTTTTCTCTTGCTTCTTTTATTTATATGGCAACAAGACGGTACACGTACACGCTTCCTACTCCCTCGTGACGTGGTCGTCACTAAATGCTTCAAGAAGACACGCAAGAAAGTTTTCTTTCTTATGGAAGAAGCTCTCAAGCCACATAGAAGGAAACATGAGGGGTGCAGTGGAGAAAAAGGAGATTTCGGAATGGGAGGAAAGGACCTGTCGGATCGAAAGCCAATGCATCCGAAATCACGCGCATTGCTTCCTTCCTCCCCCTTCGTTCTTGCTTTGTCTCCTCCCGCAAAGTACTGTCGTCAGCCCCCAACGCTGTTCGGTGTCTGCATCGTCGGTTCCACCCGGGCGACGTGCTTACTCGCTTCGCCGACCCTGTCGTAGCCGGCGGAACAAAACAGGCCAGAGAGGGAGAAAGAGAGCGTGCACGTTAGAAAGGAAAAGCAAGCAACGACTCGAAACAAACAGAAAACAATGAAGACCGAGAGAAGAGGTGAGAGCGAAAAGCCAGCAGCGGTGGCAGCAGCGGGGTCGAACCGCGAAGGCATTAACACACTTCTCCGGGGAATCGGCCTTTCCGGGTCTCCGGAGCGTGTCGGCACACAGACAGAGCAGAAACAGCCTTTCGCCTTCGCCGCGCCATCGGCATTGTGCCTGGCCTGGCGGCTTGTATGACACGAAGTGTCTGATACCGCGCGGCGGCAATATGTCTGTCTGTACTACATCCTATGTGGATTCGGCACGCTGAGGCGGCGCACATTTTGACAGCTGCTAGCTCCTTTTCGGTAGAATTGTATAAGATTTTACCACCTTCCCTATCACCCACCTCAGATTGCTCATAAATGTATGCGGGGAAATGAAGAGAACAGTTTTTAAGTGATTAGCGTGTGCCTGTTCACACGTGTTTATCAAACAGTACGTGATTATGTAGAAACCGCGCCGTGGTTCATATTGTTGGTGGAGCGCTCACTTCCCGAATGGATCAAACAGCCAGAAAAACGTGACAGAGAATTTATTTACTGTCTTAGAACTATTAACATAAGCCGCAGTGATGGATACATAGTCATGGCGGTCGCTTGGTGAGGCTGCAGCCGCATGATAGAAAAACAGCGCAAAAGACGTGCACGGAGGAGAAGAACGGACAGGACAAGCGCTGTTCTTTTGCAGCCGCAGGTTTACAGCTAGCCTAAGCAGCCTCGTTTCATTAAACGGAAATGCAAAGAACCGAAGCAATAATATTTCCATGTACTTCACAGAATTCCAGTAAAATGCGTAGCGGGGCTAGTTGGTTCATGCTCGTAAACTTATGTAAAGCGCAACAGAGACACCACAATCAGACAATCCGAGACACAATCATTGTGTCTCAATCTTTTAGTATTTAAGGCGTCCTCGTTGTTCCGAATAAATCAGTTGCAAGTAGCGCCCTCTCTTGTCTGATTGTGGTGTCTCTGTTGCGCTTTGCTTAAGTTTACTTCACAGAATACAAAGCCCTTGGTTTTATTCCATAGCTCACGCGTCCAGCGTGACTCGCAGAGCAGTTATACAGTGCAAGGATCCGTCAGTCTGCATTTCTAGCTTAGCTGGGCATCAGTCATTCCACTGACGCCGCCTATGGCAAATTACCATAAGTTGCTCGAGAACGATATTCGCCCGCAACTCTTCAAAGCACAAGAAGGTAAATATATGAACCCCGTGCACTGCTACAAACTTATCTTCATTAACATATTTCGTACGGCAATTCTCTTTTTCCGGGACTGGAAAATGAGTGTTCATTTTTGTATCGGCAGTACCTCACTGCATTCGGTCAACGCAATAGCTAAAGGGATCATGTTCTCCAAGGCTTAAAATGAAATAATGCGCTGGGTTAAGTTAGCAGAACGCTAGTTTGGCCAGTAGAACAAACTATACCTTGTGAAGCTCAGAGATGCACGAACTCTGAGCAATTACCTCATTGCTTGATCCTTAAAACGATGGAAAACCAACTAGCCTGACAGCTTGTCCTCCTTAAAAGGGTAGACACGCATTCACTGCACGTTAATACGAAATGCAATTCAAGCAGTCTCAGAGCGTTTTTTTTTTTCTTTGCCTACTGATATAATGAGTGCGGGATTTTTCCCAACTTTTCTACAAAGTACTTCATTCTCATGATAGTAATGGAGTTTGAACTTTTCAAGTGCTGCTCTCGTTTTTCTAGGTGTCCCTTTCGCCGTCTGTTGAGTTCGTTGTAAAGATAATGCAGGAAAACATCGGCAAATTTGCTTCTAAAACAAAGTGTGGATTTTTATCTAACAGTAACAAAATTGATATCAAAGTTAAGAGTGTTGCGGTATCTACCCTCCGATTATACTCTCAGCACCCTAAAACAATCTTATTCAAAAAACAAATTGACAATCCATCACTTGTGTCATTGCGCCAAATAATTTACCCCCAGAAATGGTCAGTGATTTGCAGTACAAGAAAATTCATCTCACCCATGTCTTTTTGTTGCTAAAGCTTGCTTTGGCCACATAAATGATTCTTCAGTGGCAAAGCGCGTTTCAGACCAACCTTTTCTTGCTTTCTGTTAAACATTACAAGGACGTTAGCGTGAAGTTCATGGTTCCTGTTCACCGATGATTCCTCTCTCTGTCTTCAGCAACAACAGAAGGGGGTCAGTTGCTCGTTCATCAACTGGAGCATTTATGTCGGTGGTTGGCAGTGATTTTCTGCGATTTTCTGCGATCATCACATAAGGCGCAAACGAAGGGGCGAGGCGCATCTCGGAGTGTGGCTTCTCGCCTTAAAAACCCTTCCGCAATTATGCGCTTTCTGCTAACATTCGTTCTGAAGGAAACCGTTTAAAACAAAGATACTTCAACTTCAAGCTACCTAAGGGAAAAAACTGTCTCTTGCGTTTCAGTCTAATAAATATTAATCCGCAACTAGCATATTAAGTAGTGTTTCCAGTAAAAGTTAACGAAACTTAAAGCGGGTGCGCGCGCAGGCACGCACATGCGTACACGCACGCGCATGCACGCGCATGCACACACACGCACACACACACACACACGCACACGCACTCACACACGCACACGCACACACACACATGCTGTTATTGAGTGATTGAATGAGTTTATGTGTACGTGTGCGTGCTGCTGAATCTGATTCACTGGAGCATTAACGGCATAAAACTAAGGGCAGGACCTTTGTCCTTACTCTTTATTACCTCCTTTCGGAGGTACCCAGGTGACTGCGGAGCGACGGCATGTGTAAACATTACATTACCGCTTCGTCGCGTCACCGACACACGCGAAAGAACAAAAAAAGAATAGAACGATTTCCACTACCGCCGCATACAGCGTAACCAGCTTGCACGGAGGCGACGATGTTGATGAGCCACAGCGCTTTGTTATTCAACGAATGGGCGACCCGACGACGTGACGGGATTTCGTTGCAACGCCTTCTGAGATTGAATATTCTTTGTAGCAAACACGGAGCGCCGAGAGGAAGCAGACAATATTTGGCGATCACTGGTATGCTGTCTTCTACTGCTGCAGCAGGTGAAAGATTCATTGAGCGAGCACTTGTGGGAAATGCTGATCAGTTATGTACTCATAGCCTGATCAGTTAGCTATTTTGCATGACTGTCAGCATAATGATCAATCAGCAAATAATAGTGAACAATTAAAGCAGTCTAAAAACTTTGAAACAGTATGATGCTTAAGTTGAAAACTGCATTTCGTCAGAGTTGCCTGTTTTGTTGGCTATGCTTACAGCGAAAGAAAGCTTTTAACTTCAGAATGTGGAAGTTTCTACCACTACTCCATAAATTTTGCTGTGTTTGTGCTACAATAAAAGAAATTATTTTCTTGGGGTACACAAAATATTCATTCAAAATGCCTCTATATTTTCTGTAGATTAGGAAATATATCCCATTTCGTTTACCGCATTTTGTCAGAAAGATGGTGCATTCGAGCCGTGGCCTGAGCACGCATCTCGTGTGTCGACGGACGGCCTATAGGAAAAGAAAAATTAAAGCATGGCTGCCTGCAGCGCCTTAAGTATGCTTAATTAAACAAAAGACACTTAAGCTTGCCGGACGACTTTCGTGAAGAATGGGCCCTAGTCCGCTTCTAAGACGGAAAAAATTCATTCCGATCCTATTAATTTACGTAAAATCCGCGCCTCGCTTCGGGCGAAATTCGCGTGCTCATTGTCGCCATCACATCGGGCTTGTACGGAAGGCGAGACGAAGAGAAAAGCGAAAATGGACCAGAAAAAGACTCCCGCCACCTAATGAGTTTGCGAGAAAAATTCAATTAGCAGCTTCGCGAACATCGACAGAGAAGATTATGCTAAGTCTTGGCGCAGATTCTGATCACTGCCTCATTATATGCGCCAAAATCTGTCATAGCCCGTGGAAATGATGGCCTCCTTTCTTTTTTCGCCAATCTGCTTTCCTCCTTGCACCTCTCCCATTGACCAAATATTTTCTCTTCGCATTTTCTTTCCTTCGTGCCATTTTCTCGTCATTCGTGATCCGTGTTCTTTTTCTTCGCCTTTGTTTCGCCGTAGATAGTGTGCATGTCGGCTGTGGCTTGGAGCCCCAGGTTTGTGGATAGATTAATTTCTATTCATCATCGTTTTTTATTGCTTTCCTTCCTTCGTTCCTTTCTTTTTTTTCTTCTTTCGCTGATTTAATGTCCCCAAGGTCTTGTTCTATTGTGTTCACTTCCAAGAGCAGAGATGAGAGCTCGCATTCCGCCCAAGGAAAGGGGAATAATAATAATCGGCCGAGGCACTGACAGCTCTGTCACTCCGCACGAGGGAGGGATTCGCTCCTTGCTTTCCAAAATGTGAGGCAGCGAAAATGGAAATAATACAGCCGTTGTACGTCTCACTTTACATTTATTCTGCCTTTCTGTACACGTCGAATAACCACGCACTCTACGTACTTCTACGTTCTCCTTTATGTACTATTTTCCACATATTCCCTTCAGCCTTCCCATGCTTTATTACCTCGCGTCCCGCGTTCCTATTTTCGTTTCTATAAGGCCGTGTTTTTTTTCGCTCTGCCAACCTCATTTCTGCCTTGCTCATTTCTCGCGTTTCCCTAAATTTAAACTCAGCTCACTCTCCCTCGTTCATATACCCTTTCCTTCGAGTCTCTATTCATATATGGAACTTGCTTGATGCCCTTCTCTTGTCTACATCTTCTTTAAATGTTTTCATTGCGTTTGGCTCCAAACTCCATACCCATGTTTCTTTCCCTCTTCGCCACCCTCGATTCACTATCCCTCAACTCGCATTCTCTCAGTCTTAGCCTTTCGAGCGCTCTCCCCATCCTTCTCGATCCACGAGCTCCCTGGGGTAATTCTGCGTTTCCGATGAGCACGAATGGCGTCGCCTCTCTGCGCTCACCGGCTTTCCAGTGATGGACGTTCGAGTGCACAGGGACTGTTTCTTTTGTATCTGACTCCGAAGACGACGGTGGCGACGCTGTGTCCCAGTCGCGCGCGTGCCTTGTTTGAAACTCCTGCGTTGACAAACCTGCGCAGCTCTTTTAATTCTTTCATTTCAAGCGTTCTTTTCTTATTTGATACTTCCTTACTTCTTTTGCAATTGGTGTTTTAACCTTCAGCTCACCGTAGCCGCTTTTATGCGAGTGAGTCTGACGGCCCACTCTACTGTCGCTGACTTTTTGGTGAACTGACTGACAGATCTTCACCTGTGCTTCCCCCCCCCTCTCTCTCTCTTTCTCTCTCTCTCCCTGACGGTGTCCGGCGAAGTATCTTGATTCACTTCATTCATAACCGTGTTCATTTTGTCTTCCCGTCACATTTTCGTTGTGTGGCGTGGTTTGGAGCCGTTCCTGTTGTATGCAGACAGAAAAATTGGCTCTTTTGCTTCTTTTGTATTTTTCCTAAAAAAAAAAAAGTCAAGAAAGAAAACTTTTTTATTCTTGTTTGTGCTGTTACATAGTATTTCCTTTTCTACACCTACTGGTCGTTTATTTCCGGCATTATCATGCATTATGCTATGCGAGTTCTGTTTCTTTCTTCAATGCGAGCGGTTTTTTGTTTTATTCTTCTCTTTTGTTTTGACCTCTTTTCACATGCACAAAAGCTGAAACTCAGTCCGGTGACTGTTATTTTATTTTTATTTTCATTCCTTGTTGGTATTTCGGTCATGCCACCGAGGTTTTTAGAATGTAATAGATAAATATACGGCTGTTTTCTGAGCTGCAAAGACAGTATTAGAACTGCAGAAATTAGAAGAAGTAAAAATTTGGTGTTGCTGTTTTCTGTATCCAGTGATAGACTTGACAGGACGGAAAAGAATAATGTTCGTCAAAGAGAGAGTTGTCATTCAGATACATGCAACAATATGTACATGTCAATATGTCAACGTCTCGACAGACGAGTTTGCCTCTACTATGTGTGGTTTCTTCTATATTTGCATTGAAACAGTTACACGCGAATGTTAGCTAAATTCAATCCATTTGCGTCAAAGACTCGCAGAGCCCTGCAACACCAGCAAATTTATTCCGGGGCCACTTGTCCTTCAAGCGAAACGAATTTGCTCTTTCGTGTGACCATCTTGTGTACGTACGTCTAGGATGTTGCCTTTTTTCGTTCGACCAGTGTCAGGCTTTTGATTAATGTATGTTTAGGGCGCAGAAAAGTGTTACATCATTTATGGGCCCCCTAGATAGGTTGAGGGCATCAACATTAATGCTCGACCAAGACAGTCTGCAGCACTAACTTGTACCGCTTCCTAGACGTAGGTTATGGGCTGTTGCTAAGCACGCCTATAAATCACGGAATTGCGAAGCCAGTTATGGAATACTCGTAATGAATAAATCACTTTTTTTTTGTCTGTAACTGTACGGCAACTTTAACGATATAAGATCCTAAGAAGCTAAGGGTACTTCAATCAATCAATCAATCAATCAATCAATCAATCAGTCAATCAAACAATCGATCGATCGATCCTATCAATCAAAGCGATCTTTATTTGCATGTAACGAAATACATAAAGAATATTTGGACCGATAGCCGCGGGGTAGTAGACGGTGCAGTGCAGAATAAACTTGATTAGGCAGCCGTAATGAGCACGCACGCACGTACGCACCAACCCACCCCCCACGCGCGCGCGTGCACGCACACACACACACACACACACACACACACACACACACACACACACACACACACACACACACACACACACACACACACACACACACACACACACACACACACACACACACACACACACACACACACACACACACACGCACACACACACACACACACACACACTCACACTCACACTCACACACACACACACACACACACACACAAAGATGAAACAAACAAACAAAAAGAATCGACACGCATGGAGGAAAATACATTTCAGCAAACAATTATCAGGCGAGTAATACAAAACGCAAGCGCACAAAAAACAAATGGGGGGCGGGGGGATTATGACTCTTCTTGGCTGTCAATAAAGAAAATTCTGCAACTCATCTTAAAGTTATCTGCAAGTTTCACATTAATAGGCAACGTGTTCCATTGTTTTGCTCCAGAAAATTTCACCAAACGTTCTCCGTACACATTGTGGCAGGCAGGCAGGTTGAAATTGCCATTTAATGCATGTCTTGTATTGCGAAATTGTAACAAGAAAATACAAAAAAAAAATATTGATGGTTGTGGTTTAATATAATGTGGTCGTGTCTTAATATAATGATGGTCGTGGCTATCACGTGGAAAGAAAGCTTTCCATTTCTGTTGTTGTGGTTTGTATCATTATTGTCGCTGGTCAGCACGCGACAACAGCAATGTTTCGACATAACTATGTAGTTCACGACAGCGAAAAAGAAAATTCCGCTAAAGAGTCTCCTCATCAGCCCAAATCAAATATTATCCTAATTTTGCTTTTCTTTTTTTTAGCAGCGCTTTTAGTAAGCTGTCATTGCTCTCATTAAAGGGTATTTTGGTTACAAAACCTAGCTGGAGCCGTTTCCTTGAAACCAAGCCAACTTTGAAAAGCCCTGAGTCTATTTCCGATCCGAACTCCGATCTCCAGACGTCTCGAGACAGTGCAATTTCATCACAGAGAAGAAAATATCCTGCATATTCATGCAGACGCACCTTTAAAGAAGGCCTCTCCTTTAGACGTTTCGCTCATATTCTCGGATTAAATGCGGAGCTCATGTTAGTAGGCCATAAATGCTTTGCGCTAACAGTGCGAATAAATGGCATGACGAAGACAGCCTTGAAGGGGAAAATAAGACGAGCGCTTGGATTCGTTCTACACTTTATTGCATCAGAGTTTATTTGTTTGATTTAATACCCGGAATCGTTCGTTCGATCGAGCATGCTGTGTATAGTAATGTTTCTGAAAGAAACGGGTTGATGCCGTCGTGACCTTCGTATGCCGTAACCTAAAACTTCTCTTTATGCCCTAGGCCTAAAACTAATTTCAGTGTAAACGGCCTCGCAAAAGCTGTTTGATCATACCAGTAACAAAATCCATTTTCAGAAGCCGTTGTAGTCACTACTTATTCAAGGTCGACGGGAGATGGCGCTGCTTCTGAGAGGACCAGCCAACGATGAGTGGCCACCAGCTACATTTCTTCCTCAGCAGCAGGAATAGGGGAACTGCATCAGGCTAGTCGATAAAGGGAGACCAAGGGGTATGGAATCCCATTTGAAGGCACTGGGAAAGTCATCCCGTAAGATAGTTTCAAACACTCTTAACCATTCTTAACGTAGCAAAATTAACTTGATCTTCAAAAGAAGCGGTAATGACGAAAATAACACGCCCTGTGCAGCAATATCCACAACGTGGGTTACTTATATATTAGTTACTTAAAGGTATTGCGAGGCAAGCATCGGTACACGTGTAACCGAAATGGTTCAGTATTGGCAAGAGTTCGGTTCATTCTTGCACACTGTATACTGGATATAGGGCGGAGAACGCACCTGTATCTTAGGCTTCCTACGCACCGGCTTCCTGTTGCATTTGACCTTTTTGTGTTGTATTTCTTTTTCTTTTTTTACTTTTTATGTATATAATCAATGACAGATGCTCAACAGAACATAATCATTACTGCTCTTTCCTCAAAACAAAAGGAAGTTGATTACACGAGGGGCATTGTCTTTTAATTTCATACGGAATCACTTTCGGAACTGTGATTTACTCTTGATCCTTCAAAACACGGCCGCGTTTTTCCTCCTCTTCATGCTTTCATTCCAAGTGCCTGAATTCGCCCTGCGATGAATCTCGCTAACGAAGCGGCGGCGGGAGGATTCCTCACAAAGCGTTCGCGGCACTTCGTTAAGCAGCGCATCCAATCTCAGCCTTGTTAAGGCACGCGTACCTAGCGAGGAAAACGAGCCTGCGGTACGAAAGGATCACGCCCTGCGAAAAAGCTCCGGATGCCTTCCGACGCTGTTCTTTACCGTGTTCTTTCTTTTTTTTTTTTCTTCTTTCAACAGCACTTGCACTGTGTAAATATTCTAGCTTTCTGTATTCGCATTTTTTTTCCCTGACAGGGCGACTTGTAAAGCAGCTTATTCTTAATTTTGCTGATGTTTACAGATACAGACAAAAAAAAAAAGAAACAGAAAGTGGAGGGCAATGCTTCTTATGAGCTGCGTTTCTACGAGCGGTAATCATCGTTGGAAGCCTTTAGTAATGCTGGTATGTGTGCGACGATCTTTCACAGACTTTAGTCGCGCTAATGGGCGACGTGATCTTCCTAACATATTCACTGCTTTGAGATTTCGAATTCCGCGAACTAATCTGTCCGTGCACTAGATGAGCGGGGGACCATTAAAAACAACCTGGAGGTGTCGCGCCTCAACGAGGATTCGGATGAGAAGAAACAAGAGCTGCCCGAGATTTGTGCTCTGAGAACGACTTTTTGCAAATACAGGGTGGATATAAAGAAGCGGCAGGATAAGGCTGTTTTTGTGTTTACTATAGTTCCAATTTCATTATTAATTTTTACATTTTGTCGGCTCGCCGGAAGAGAAATTCGTTCAGATAACTCTTTACTAGTTTATTTCATAACACGCAGCCTGCACACTCCGCGATACTTGAAAACAGTTTTTCAACAGTCTTTTTTTTTTATTCTTTGCTGTTTGTCTGTGCCACAGATATATTTACCAGATTATGCAAGGCCAGCATTTCTTGTTTAAAACATTATACTTTTTTTATTCAAGTCAAGTATCATTCCCGTGACATCATTTCCAGCTTCAGACTTATCAAGTTATTGTTTTCGCTATATGGTTTTTCAGACGTTCTAGACAGTTCTGCAAGCTATCTTTTTCGCGCCTGTTTGAAACATATCATGCAGTCATTTAATTTAGGCTCATAGAGATTCATTTTTCATGCTGAACTCGGTGCGTAACTTTTTATTTTTATTTTTTCCTGTGCGCGCGGGACTAATTACGCGCGCACTTTGAAGTTCGCTCTCACTTTTTTTCGCCCAGTTTGATTTCTTAATCTTCTCGCGACACTTCGTTCATTTCCCGGGGTTTATCTTCTATTTTTGTTCTTTTGGCACTCGCTTTTTCAGCGCTCATAAGCCTGGAAATTTTGAACGACATTCTAGGGAGCTCTGTATTTTAAGTAACGAATGTCAGTGCCGCCAAGAATGCTTGCACAAAACTCAAGTCCTCGCCGTAGTGGTGCAGTGGTTAGGGTGCTAGACTACTGTTCCCAAGTTTGCGGAATCGAATCACGGCCGCGGCGACCTCTGTTCGGTGGCGGCTGAAAGCAAGGCGCCTGTGTGCTGTGCGATGTCAGCGCACGTTCAAGAATCTCAGGTGGTCGAAATTTCTGGGTCCCTCCACTGCGGCATCGCTCATAGATTAAGTTGCTTTTGGACGTTAAACCCCATATAGGCCAGACGTCTTTACTCTCACGCGCAGGCTGCTAGCGCGCTCCTGGATGGATGGATGGATTGAATATAGGAGCGTCCCCTTTGAAACGCGGTGGTAGCAGTAGCTATCGTGCTCATTTTTCTCCCTATATCTTAATTAATGATTTAGATTGGTTAACTAAATCATCAGTCTATTTATTAAATTTTTGTTTCCACATTACTAACATTATGTCACTTCTCTGCTTTTAAGCCAGCAATCTTCCAGTCGTTTTTTGCTAGTTCCAAGCGCCGGTTTATTCACCCGGCCACTGGTATCTCTAAACCCCAGAGCTTCAGGAACAGTGATTGCGCCTGCACCAACGTCCGGATGAATACCATTACATTCGAGTATAATATGGTCAATTGTTTCACTGGAGTTACCACATACAGCACATGTGTCATCTCCATTGTTAAATTTCTTTTTGTAGCTGCGTGTTCTAAGGCACCCTGATCTAGCTTCAAAAAGTAGGGCACTGCCTCTTGAGTTATCAAAGAAATGTTCCTTCCTGATCTGCATTTTCCAGTTTCGGTATAATTCCACACTCTGTTTCTTTTCCATCGCATTTAACCAATTTTTACCTTCTGTGTTTTTCACCTGTTGCTTAATGCTTTATTTCTCCGTCCTTATGACTAGCATACTTACTAGTTAGTTTCATAGTTCTTTTCCTCCATTGTGAGTCAACGCTTTTTAGGTACAGGTATTTAAATACCTTAGCTGCCCATCTGTTACTGTCCAATTTCCTCAGGCGTTCCTCATATAATATTTTACTCTGAGCTTCCCGTACTTCGAAAGATGCCCAGCCCATATTTCCCTGTACCGCCTCATTTGTGGTTTTGCCGTGGGCACCTAGTGCTAATCGTCCAATGGCTCTCTGATTTATTTCTAATGTCGACTGTACCTCTGATTTTAGGCACAAAACCGCATTTCCGAAAGTACGTCCGGGCACCATAATTCCTTTCCAAATACCTCTCAAAACCTCATACTTGTTGTATCCCCACAATGCCTTATGCTTCATTATCCAGGCATTCCTTCGCCCTTTGGCCTTAAGTGATTGCTCATGCTTTCCAATGTATGCCAATCCTTTGTTTACCCATACCCCCAGATATTTGTATTCTTCTACTCTAGGTATTTCATGGCCTTGTATTTTAAGACCCTGATCAGTTGAGCCGTTGAAAATCATCAGACCCGACTTAACTGCGCTAAAACTGAAGCCTACAGCGTTCCCTTCGTCTCCGCAATACTTAACTAGAGTTTGCAATTCTTCCAGACTCTCAGCTAGCAGCACAATATCGTCTGCATACATACATCAACTGTCAACATCCGGGCGCCTTCTGTCGGGTGCGCGCGGCCAGGGGACTGCGGGTCACTCGGGCGCCTGGCGTAGAATACGTGTTTGTGAGCGAGCGTTCAATTCTGGCGTTAACACGTTCTGCCGCATAGGCATATAGATGTGCGCTCTTCATCGCTACTCACAATTGCGTCTGTTCCGGAGAGTGCTACAGTAGTTTAATGCGCACTGTTCCCTCGGTGACGCAATATACGAGGATAGTCTACCATGCATGGTTACGAACTGCAAATCGTCAGTTATGCGCAGCCGTGGCGATTTTTTTCTTTTTTTTTTAGCTTTTTTCCTTCACATCTGATGAATCCACACTTTTTTTTTACTTCTTGATTTTACGTACAAGGATGTAGGTTTTTAGACCTGACTCCGTGGTGTGAGATTTAACAGGATCGACGAGCCTTGCGCTGAAGTTTTCTTAGGCAAAGCTTGTTTTTTCGGTAAAAGTAGTTGTCTTAGGCTTTCGTTTCTCTTTTAAGGGAATCTAAGTACGGCTACCAGGACACCCAATTGCTACTACCTTATTTCAGAGAGAAGTCGGTTTGCAAAACGGTCGAGCGTAGTAGCTTTTTGCTGTTAGTATCGACCTCGGAAGTGACAAACTCGATTTCATTACTTCATATGACCTGGTTCAAACTGCTAAGCAGTGGTTTCACACACACACTGATAACATCGAAATGAAATATACTCCTCTTTTCGCTGCAAAATAAGCGAGAGCTGGCTGCTGTGTGAATATTTGTTCAAGGTCTAATACAGCGAAACGGGGTTGTGCCCTCCAGCGATGACTCTGTTGTTAGGGCTCTTGAATGCTGAGCACTAAGTTATAGGTTCCATCACAGAAGCGATGACCGCGCTTCAATAAAGACGAAGTTGAAGCGCCTGTGTAATGTGCGATGTCAGCGCACGTTAAAAAAAAAGCTGACATCCATCACCTACTGTGGGATTGTCCAGCGTTGAAGCCAACGCGGATCCGGCACCTGGTGGCAGCTGGCCTCTCCCCCCATAATCCGCAGTCATATGCTGTTTGGACACTGGGACCGCATCATCGTTCACTCCTCGATTTCATTGCATCAGCCAACCTTTTTTCATTTATTTGACCACACCCTTCATCCATCGTAACATTCCTTTTATGCCATGAGGCAATAAACATCGCCCCAAAAAAAAAAAAGAAAAACAGGCAGTCTATTAATTTTTGGAGCACTCCACTACAGCGTACCTCATACCCAACGCCATTTTTAGACGCTAAACTCCATATACCATATGAAAACTGAGTTGTTACGCTCCAGTTAGCAATTCTTTGCTGTTGCTTCTTTGGCAGCAGCAGCAAGATATAAATTAAAAGGTGTATTATGCTTGACATGCAAGAGCAACAGTTTGGAAGGCGGTATACAGTTCCAGGGATAAAAATAACGATCCTAATGCAGCCGTGCTCACAACTAAAGCGCAACAAAATTTTCCTGCCGTTAGCTTGTAAACTCAGATGAACACAGCGATAATTTGTTGATGTGACTGGTACACACCACGCAAACGACAACATAGTCTAATTGGTGAGGTTTGAATTGGTTGGCAGGAAGGAAGAGGAGCGCATGGGAATTCTATGCGGTTCATTCGCAAGAGAAATGTTTGCAATTGCTCAGCAACGTTTTATCGTCAGCAACGGGCCGAAACGGCAATATTAGCGCAGTGCGTAGTGACTACCAACACAGTTAAAGTGAACGTCAAACTAAATCCTATAATTAACAAGTTGAGTTTACCACGACAATGCAAACAAACTCTCTCTAACACAAGCGTGCGGTGAAAATATTTTTGACGATCTATTCTAGCACTCGAAGGCTAGCTAAACGTGGCTACCGTTGCAGGCGCGGCCGCGGCGATACCGCCGCCCGCGCGCAGTCCCCAAGAAATTCGCCCTCGCGTGGCGGCGCGCTAGTCGGCTGAATAAAGGTAGCATCCGGGAGCGGGTACATCATCTGATCCATACCATACCATACCATACCATACCATACCATACCATACCATACCATACCATACCATACCATACCATACCATACCATACCATACCATACCATACCATACCATACCATACCATACCATACCATACCATACCATACTATAACATACCATGCCATGCCCTGTCATGCCATGTCATGTCATACCATCCAAAAACAAAGTATATTAGTTTTAAATCTGTTTTTTCTCTCCAAGAGCTCATGGACACTTCCTTCTTAACAGTGCGCCTCACAATAAATTACTTTCAAGACTGCATTCCACCTTAAGTAATATGAGACCCATTTGTTACACGTCATGAAGTCTTGACTCATTTTGTGTTGCGTTCAGGTTAACTTCTTATTCTTTTATTAAACTGACAGAAATAATGACGCTCTCTCTCTCTCTCTCTCTCTCTCTCTCTCTCTCTCTCTCTCTCTCTCTCTCTCTCGTTTACCATTGATCGACGATTTCGAGCGCTTAGAATGCTTGAGCAGGCAGTAATAGCAGAACGGCTCTCATCTAGTCGGTATATGCGAAGCAGTAGTGACAGTGATAAGCAATCAACACGTCGTTTTGGAATGGTATTACTTTATAATAGATATAAATAATTTTAGTTTCTTTTTTTTTATTCACAACGTATATCCTGTTTCACTATATAAGGTACAAATTGGAAGAATATGGACATGATTTGAAAAGGTGCAATACGTACGCTAGTTATAGAAACGAACTATAATTATACGATCTTTGGACAAATTAACATTAAGCGTCGACATACGCTGTTATTATTTGACTAATGCGTGGCCCGTGCTTGCCATAGTGATGAGTGATAACTCTCTCAACACACTGCACTGACAGGGGAAGCGCAAACGATGTCAGTGAAGTGCATCATTCCTTTGTAGGATTGCAGAGTGCCGACCGCGCGGCATTATTCCCTGGAGGCTTGCGATCATACGAGAACAAGCTCAGGAAAAGCGCCAAATCTGCAGTGGTTTTGTGTAGTGCAATCTCCTGTGGCTTATACTTCACACTATTTTCTCAGTCAATTGGCGTAAGTCCGCGAACTGCATAAATTTTCGCGCCACCTAATAGGTGCGTTTGCTTCCGAACTTGCCCGAAAACTTCACACTAGTGATTCCCCTTTTTAATCCGTACACTCTTGGTGGTATCCACAATTTAATCCCTGACTTGAAATGCTCCTGTTCCCAACATGTGTGTGTGTGTGTGTGTGTGTGTGTGTGTGTGTGTGTGTGTGTGTGTGTGTGTGTGTGTGTGTGTGTGTGTGTGTGTGTGTGTGTGTGTGTGTGTGTGTGTGTGTGTGTGTGTGTGTGTGTGTGTGTGTGTGTGTGTGTGTGTGTGTGTGTGTGTGTGTGTGTGTGTGTGTGTGTGTGTGTGTGTGTGTGTGTGTGTGTGTGTGTGTGTGTGTGTGTGTGTGTGTGTGTGTGTGTGTGTGTGTGTGTGTGTGTGTGAGAGAGAGAGAGAGAGAGAGAGAGAGAAATCACGGTATCCTAATGGGTGTCCGTGAAGACAAGAAGGCGTGGATTATAAAAGTTCTTGATTTAGCTTATCTTTTTTATTTTTTTGTAAAATCCTCATTCCATATTGCTGAGGCGTATTCGTTTAGTCTAAATGTACCTTTCATATTCTAGTTGTCTAGTGGCTGGAGTGAACCTGGAAAGTGGTCTCCTGATGAATCCAAGTGATCCAAATGAATGCGAGTGAATCCGAGTTGCACGAAAGTGAGCGAAAGAGTTCGATGTACTGCACCGGTCACCAAAACGCCACATACTACTGACAAACTACCATGTGCCCAATTGGTTTAAACTCTTTGCAGTAAAATTTCAGATCTCTTCGGTTTAATAAATGATGACGTAAAGATACACGTTCTCTCCTTAGTTGTGTAGGAGTGGCTTTTCGCATGTCTAAGCACGAACCGTCATTCTCGGCATCGCATTTTTCTCAATGTCTTCACACAGCCACCATTGCTCCGTGTGCAGGCGACACCGCGGTCGGGCATCGAGTCTACGTCGTTGTGAACGGGAACAGCAGTACATTTGCTGCCCATTCGGCTTATCAATTTTTGTCTGTCTCTTCAACATCGTTTGCTTCCCGTCGGCAAAACGTGAACCAGTTTTAATTACCTCCAGTTTTACCAGTGCCACTCCAGTTGACACACGGCCTAAATTAAATACCCCCTCGAGAGTGGGACGGTGTGAAGTCCCGCCGCTTCTAATTGCTTTCAGAGAGAACCGGCTGCCAACCCTTCGTTTTGCCTGTTGCTTGGGCCGCACGGGGGACCCCAGCGTCTTTCCCTTGCTTGTCTTCCGCCTTTCTTTTTATTTCTTTCTTTCGTCTTTCCTAGTTTTTATTATTTTCGGGAAAAAGACAAGGGAAAGCAGGCAGGGTTGATTTTCAACAGCGATAGCCAGGGTGGAGTGCACACACTTTTCGTAAGTAGCGTTGCGTGCAGAATAAAAACAAATAGCTGACAAAATTCCCCTGCCCCCTGAGCGAATCAAATGAGAGCGATAGTCTCCCCTTCTTTCGTTTCGTAGAAGAGCCTACCCTTCTGGATCACGTGAGTATCCAAAACGTTCTAGAGAATGTCGTTTTCCGGCCCTAGGCTATAACATTCTTTTCGAAATCAACACGGAATCTATACACACATCAAAGACACCCTGTAATAAACGATTTGAGTTCGCTGAAATATTTGAAAGTTTGCATGCACTAGAACATATAAAGAATGGGTATTCGGTTACCACATACAACAAACTAGACTGGAGGGTTTTCTCTTTCGTCTTTTTTTCTGCGAGTGTCCCACCTCCAGTCATTGACGTGCGAGCAGACGAAGGATACGTTTGATGCAGTGCAACATCCATGAGCTTCATCTGACGTGTTTGATGCTCGATTTTGAGCTGAATGTCGGTATTTTATTTATTTATTTATTTATTTAGAACATACTGCAGGCCTACAGTAGGCCCAAGCAGGAGGGGCGAATACATAATTTATGCAAAAAGAACAGGATTAGCAAAATTGAAAAATGTTAAATAAAAGTTGTAACACAAAATACAACAATAAATACAAGGCTCATATGCAAAATACAAAAAGTAAACGTAGAAATAAATGGCTCTCAAATTAAATGCTGTGACGAAAACATTGAGTCAAAAGAATGAGCTCTGGTTAAAAGATCTGGCGGACACCTGTTCCACTCCTCAATGGTGCGTGGAAAAAATGAGTATTTAAAGGCGTTAATCCTAGCACTGTAAGGGGTTAATGATTGTGCATGATGATTTCATGTTTGGCGCGTAGTGTTAAGTTTAAGGAAGGGGTCTGCATTCATAGACAGTTTATGGTTTTTTAGTAAGAAAAGTTAGTTTCAGTCTTTGAATTTTCCGGCGCAGCTGTAATGTTTCAATACCGTGAGTTCTCATGAGTGTCGTTGGTGAGTCTGTTACACGATACTTTGAAAAAATAAAACGGACGGCTTTGCGTTGAATCATTTCAAGGGCCTCGATGTTACGTTTAGTATAGTGGTGCTTGCTTGCGTTCCTTAAGTTTACAAGGCTTCTGGGGATCTAACGGCTGTGCACTACGGCTTATAGCACGTTTTCTACGTGGTAATGCGACAAAATTAAATGGCTAGCTTGGTAAAACTGTTCGACTTTTCAGTTATTTGTTTTTAAACCTTGCGTTTTCTGCGTCGAGAGCAATAGTTAAAAGGAAATATATCGTACAAACTTAGACAATCATATTTGTGTCAATAATCGTCGTCAAAAAGTGAGAGCGAATCCGCTTTTGATGCTGCGAGCGCATCGCCCGTTCTACTGTTTTCGATGTCGAAGCACTATCACTATAGCATTGTCATAGAGCGGGGAGACAGGAGATCAGCTCTTACGTTGGTCTCGGTGCTACATTCCTTTCACCAAAGGCAAAAGAATAGGATGCTACAAACGAGGGAATAATCACATACGTTGATCTTCTCAGCTTTCCCTCTCTTCGATGGCTGCTTCCGCTCATCCAATGGTCATTTTATAACAAATAATCCAACAAGTATTCTGATTTTGCCGATCCTGAGGCGTTGGCGAGCGTAATAATGCTCTCAGCTTTTCTCTTTACTTAATAGCCTTTGAAAGGTAGTCCTTCAATAAATGTTTTCACGTGAGTATGTGTGCTGAAGTATGACTTTTTTCTTGCGTGCAGTTGTTACATATATAGCGCTAGACAGAGCTTTGTGATAACCTGCTTTGTGATAACCTGATTAATTTCTCGACTTCACAGTCTGGGGCCCTGGTTCGATTTAGGGCGCGGTGGCCCGTTTTGATGGAGGCGAAACGCGAGGAACTGCGTATTGCGCGATATCACTGCACGTTAAAGACCCCAGGTAGTAGCAATTTTCCGGAGCCTTCCACTAAAGCGTCCCCATAGCCCGAGTCGGTTTGGGACGTTTAAACTCACAAAACCACGTTTATTTAATTTGCCTCTATGGGCCCTGCCGGGGTGGTTCAGCGGTTACAGCGCTCGACTGCTGTGCCCAAGGAAGCGGGATCGAATCCCGGCCTCGGCGGCTGTGTTTCGATGGAGGCGAAACGAAGAGGCGTCCGTGTGCTGTGCGATGTCAGTGCACGTTGAAGAACCCCAAGTGGTGGAAATTTCCGGAGGCCTCCGCTACGGCGTCTCTCATAGCCTGAGTCGCTTTGGGACGGTAAACCCTATAAACCAACCTAATTTGCCTCTATGGAGATGACTTTGCGTAAATCTAAAACGCAGGTCTGAAATTAACATAAAAAGTTATAACGGCCCCAAAATTGTTTGCTCCTGTGCATACATAAGAAAATGGTATGTACTCTTCTCTTCCTTCTTAAGCTTGCAGTCAAACAAAAACAAGGCTGCTGAATTAGCACAGTTATGCCAGATGTGAGTTCAGTTTGCAAGCACTTCGATTTCGGTTTCGTGTAGCCTATACTTATTAGCAAACAGCCTACGACGGTGCGCGAAAGACCACCCGGCATAGGTGCAAACTTTAACCGAGCTGTATACGAACGCGCCTGTGTGGCCTAAAAGTAGCGAGATCCAAGAGTCCTGGTTGGTTAGACTTCCATCTGGAAAGGGCCACTCAGGTTGGTAGCTCCTGCCTGTGCCTCCTATGACTTCACGGCTTCAGGGAGACAGAAATAAGTTAATAGGCCTCTAGGGCCGGTTAGTGCGCTAACTGTAGAATCACCGAGGTAAAGTTTTTTGTTGGCTTGGCTGGCGCATATTCGACGAGCGTGTCGTCATGTCTCTATCTCTTGTGTACGTCCTGTTTTGTGCTAACTTGTCTTGGATAGAGCCATTACTCAGCGTTATTGCCACTGCTTGTCTGCCTCTTCGTCTGCGTAAAGCTGGCCGTGGAAGAAGCTGTTAACTGGGCGGCACTTTTGAGTCAAGAATTGCACCACCGGGACCTCTGAACTCCTGTATAGGGACGCAGTCACGACATAGCTGATATGAGCAGATCGATTTCACAAGTGCTCATGTCGAAAAGTGCTTTATTCCTTGTACATCTGGCATCATTTTCTCATATATTAACCAGGTTATACTCCATGGCTTGCTATTTTGAAAGTAACGAAAGGCAACGCTAAAAAAAAAAAAAAAGCCAACTTTTATTGGGGCATCTGCCTGCTTTGTACTTCGTTTAGGATTTACATTGTTCAAAAATAGAAGACAAAATGCGTGTGTTTAGACTGATAGCAGCTTTAAAACAGTTCGCGTGCTATGTAGAGAAGAGTAAAAAGACAATCCAGCAATAGTCATATGCGTTTTTGTTCTGATTCTATTCCTCTACGTCGGTGCAGTGTCCTGCAATTCGATTTCCTAACTCAACCTACTTATCGTTTTAAACAAGGTCTTTCTATTGCATTGGTTATATCGTTTTATGGCAGAGGCAACGCTCATGGGCTCCACTTTCAGATGCTTTGAGCCTCCGCTTTGCTGTCGAGCAGGTTGTGAGAGGGCTCAACAAAGACCTGCGACTGGAAGCTCTATAAGCGGCTGCGCGGAGCGAGGAATGTTTGCGGAACCTTAGAATGGAGGATCGGGAAAAGGGAAAATAAAACCGGCGTGGAGTATGCCGGAGAAGAGGAGGATAGGGGCCACTGCCAACAACGGTTTTGTAGATGCGGACCAGATGAGAAACCGGGAATGGGGAGAAAGGGGACAAAGCGCGACCCGAAGAAAGAGGATTCGGGGCGTCGAGTACAACGCATTCGTCGCCGTCATTCGTCCGGTGGCCATTACCATGGGGAAATTAGTTTTCCGAGCAGTGGTTTCCGGGCCTCAGAGCGGAAGCGCGCATTCAGGCTTCCGGTTCAACGCGGAATACGGCAAGGATGGCGGTGACTCGGCAGCAGCTGACACGGAGGGTGGGGGGGAGTGAAGCTAGGGAAACGGACTCTAGTTGTGCGGGTGGTGTGTGGAAGGTGAAGGAAAATTGGGAAAAGGAAAGGCGAATAGCCCCCGAAAGACCTCGCTCTTAGGCGCGCATAAATAAAGGCAAACACGAAAGAGAACAGCGAGGAGGACGGAGATGGAATATAGACGAGCAGCAGCCGGAAGATGGAGGAGCGCGCATCCTCCTGAAAACGGAATGGGCGCACGACAACGACGTGGGAGCTCTCGAATGGGACTTTGTTCAGAAGGCTGAAGAAAGCGAAAACATATGGGTTGCATGAAAAAGAGGTCTGAGCTATTTCATCAGGCTGAAACATGGCGTTGTGAGTGAGTATGAGTAAACAGCCGCATGTGCTGCGCCTGAAACAGAAACGCCGCAAAACTTCAGTCCTCATTGCGTGTTCTTGTAGTTCTATGCATCAAGAATGCAACAGTCGAAGACAAGATGATACAGGCGGCGAAAGCAGCCGAGAATGGCCAGATGTCAAAGCTTCCCTCTCTACTTCAGTCTCCCTGATTCCCCTTTCTGCATTTTGGTTTAAGCCAACACTAACTGACCCTTTATTTCACAAGTTTTGAAGGGCTGAAACCACCACTAACGCAGTTTCATTGGCCAACTTTTTATGAGAACCTCATTGTTTCACACACTGTCGGAACCAGGCTCTAAATAATTATGGCCTTGACAGCCTTTCGCGACAAGAACGTCTCACTGAAATTCAATATTCTCAACTTATTTCATGATTGTGCAGTTTTAGTTTTATTTGCCAACCTCCTGCACACTGTTTATTGCATTAGCGGTCGTAAAGCACGTTTATAGTCGTGATGTCTTTTATAAGTTTAGTCGTCCGAGAGGTGCCTACAGCTTTAGTCCGCTTCTATCCAAAATTCCCTCCCACTCTAATTCGAAGTGCAGGACGGAACGTATTACGTGCGACGCACTCACAGTTGTCGTGTACTTTTCAACGCCACGCACCGGGTGACCTCTTTTTCGCCTCATAACATCAGCTAATAAATTATTGAGGATATCTCTTTTCAAGACTATTTGGAAGACAAGACGCAAATCTGTAAGTACACCGCGCTCCTAAAATCAAAACAAGAGAGTTAATAAAGCACAACTTTATTGGCGTTTAATTAAGCTATCCTGCCTCTTCCTATACTGAGTGGCTGCCAGCCGCAAAGCCCAATATTTTCACTTAGTCTGGACTGCAGCTGAGTACCAATGGAATCAATGTAGTGCTGATATGCATCCACAAACAACTGCACAGCTCGACAACACTGAAAGCAGCAAACGTGCACGAAGGTCGTCGAACTGCATAATGCCAGCTGCCCTCGGTAACGCTGAATTTAAACCAGGCGAGGAACCGTTGAGACACACCGGCCAAAGAAAGACCAGAACCATAACGGAAGCAATTGGGAGAGGCTGCCGATTATGCGAGATAAATCTCCTGCCATCTCGGGTTACGAGGAGGAGGAGAAAAGGAGGGCGGAAGGCAGGGGTGGGAACCAGAAATAATCCCGGTTGGCTACCCTGCACTGGGGAAGGGGGATTAAAGGGGGAGGGTAGAAGAGGAGAGGAGGTGAGAAAGGCACAGTCTGTTAATCAGGCTAGTCTCTCTTAAAAAGCGAAGAATTGCCTTGTAGGCTTTGAGCGCAGACGCTTTTGTGGCCATGGTCCCAAGATCTTTCCTTCCGTTAAGGGGTGAGCGTCCAGACGATCCAATGCAGTACGCAGCGTATGTCGTTCAGTTGCAAAAACAGTGCAATCACAAAGGAGATGCACAATCTTTTCGTCAACGCCACATCGTTCACTAGCAGGGCTGTCAGCCATCCCGATCATGAAGGCGTATTTGTTTGCGAAAGGAGCGCCAAGCCATAGGCGGCACGGTAACGTTGTTTCAGGACGTGTTGTGTGGTGGGGAATACGCAGGCGCAGTCCGGGGTCCAATGCCTTGAGGCGACGGTTGGAGAACTCCCCGGTGTTCCACGCTGAATGTGTCAGCTCCACAGCTAAACAGCGAAGCCGGCTCGCTGCGTCGGCTCTCGTTAACGGAATTTGGACTGGAAGTTTGTCGTTGTGGGGAGAAAGGGCAGCGTCGTCCGCCTGATTATTTCCTGAAATGCCACAGTGTCCTGGCAACCACTGGTAGATGATGTCGTGGCCTTTGGATATTGCAGCGTGGTGCAGCGTGCGGATCTCTGCGATGAGTTGTTCATTTGAACCGCGGCGTGGTGCCGCTTGCATGCCTTGAAGCGCTGCTTTGGAGTTAGTGAAAACTGACCATTTTTGGGGAGTTCCTGGCTGATGTATTCGACTGCAGTCCGTAGGGCAGCTAGTTCCGCACCAGTCGAAGAGCTGAGATGTGTAGTCGTTAGCTTTATCAGGACGGACCTTGCCAATACTACCACTGACCCCGCGGAGCTGGCTGACGTAACTGAGCCATCCGTGTACACATGTATTCTGTGATTGTGCTTAAAATGAAGGTGCTCCAGCGTCATTTGTTGCAAGGCAGACATTGGTACCCGAGCTTTCTTCTTTATGCCAGAAAGTGATAACGCGGCGTCCTCCCACACTGACCGCGAAGAGAAGGAAGGCTCACGGCTAATATGGATCTAAGGGAAGTCAGCTTTAGTTCTGAAAATAAGTTTCGGTCCTGTAGAAGAACTCCACTATACATAATACGCGCGCGCGTGCGTGCGTGCGTACATGCGTGCGTGCGTGCGTGCGTGTGTGTGTGTGTGTGTGTGTGTGTGTGTGTGTGTGTGTGTGTGTGTGTGTGTGTGTGTGTGTGTGTGTGTGTGTGTGTGTGTGTGTGTGTGTGTGTGTGTGTGTGTGTGTGTGTGTGTGTGTGTGTGTGTGTGTGTGTGTGTGTGTGTGTGTGTGTGTGTGTGTGTGTGTGTGTGTGTGTGTGTGTGTGTGTGTGTGTGTGTGTGTGTGTGTGTGTGTGTGTGTGTGTGTGTGTGTGTGTGTGTGTGTGTGTGTGTGTGTGTGTGTGTGTGTGTGTGTGTGTGTGTGTGTGTGTGTGTGTGTGTGTGTGTGTGTGTGTGTGTGTGTGTGTGTGTGTGTGTGTGTGTGTGTGTGTGTGTGTGTGTGTGTGTGTGTGTGTGTGTGTGTGTGTGTGTGTGTGTGTGTGTGTGTGTGTGTGTGTCGCGCACACGCGAGCACTATGGAAAAAGCGTTGGTAGACAGCCTGAAGACCCCATCCGTTCGCATTATCTGAACGTATGTACAGCATAGTGCAGTTTTGCTGTTAAGTGCAAAGTGCAATAAATGTTTAGTATTTACTATGCAGAATATGTGCTTGATTTCTTTTTTTGTTCCGAAAGCAGCACTACGCCAGCCATCTTGCCTCGTCGCGTATGCTCGTATGCCGAAATCACAACTGGCAGGAGCAACGAAGCCGTGGCAGGAGCTGCCAACTTGGATCTCTCGTCTCACATGGTATGTTTATGTCAGAATCAGCCTGCCAGGAACCTGGTATTCACGTTACCTCTATAGGCCACTAAGGCACGTACATACGGCTTGGTTAAGGCGGCGCTTTATGTGTGGGCTTGTAGCCTATGCTATTGCGTCCTATCCTTATACGCGGAGCTTAAATTTCCCCCATATTTAGATACAATAAACGCCTTTACCACTGCGCTCGTGAGCTTTGATGCGTTAATCGGAACGATGGTTCAACGGAACGCGTTCCAACAGATGGCGCCGCCGTCGACGCCGTTGCAGTCACTGTGTAAAACTGTGCGAGACGGGGGTCGTAGTAACCGGTGTGTATATATCTCCCCAGGCCAACGTTAAAACTGCGTTGGACGTTCTGACCACTGGAATGCCTAGCCGAACTGAAAAGAAGTTGGTTGTCGTGACGAGGGACTTTATTAAAGGCAAGAACTCCGCCTTCTTTCAAGATGCAGAGGAGCGGTTTCTACTCGAGTTGAGCCAGCACCAACCTCAAACCACCACACATTGCCGAAGCAGTTTAGCCTCGGCAGATAGAGAGCACATCGTATGCAGAGTGTAAACTGTCTCAGAACTTCATTGGTCATCGCAGCGCCGTCATTGATATAAAGAATGAAAGCTTAGTTGTTACCTGAACAGTTTGTCTTGTCTATATAACAGAGCTAAACCAAACGCTTACCCACAAGCTACAGCCCCAAGCGTAGCCATGCGGCCGTTGCTTTCGCAATTCATCTTGGGTTAACCAGAACTAAACCACAGCCAACGTTTTAGTTTTCGAGGTTTGTTGGCCTCTATTTGAGGTGTTTTCATCAAAACTGAAATTTCGCTTTGTTTGTAAAGTTGGCTTTCTAACGTTAACTATCTACTTGCGGAAAAGCCCGCTTTGGAGCGCGCACAAAGAACGCTTTTGCATGCACAATTGTACCCATCTGCGCGGGCGCAATCGTTTCAACGTTTATTTTGATCTCGTTACAGGTTTTGAACGAGGTTGCATTTCAAGCCACCTTTTACTCCCTACTTTCAGCGATGGCATATTAGTTCCTCAATGCACAGGGTACCTCAAATCATTCAGTACCGATTTTTTTCTTTAAGAGCGATGAAAGACATGCCGGTGCAGTGCCTTCGTGTGAATTGTACAAGGCTGACATTACTTTCACAGTAGACTCCAATAAGTAATTAAATATCGATAATTAAGCCAACTAACTGATCAGCATAAAACTTGTTGAGTTTGTAGCAAACGAATACGTAGTGAAAATGAAGGTCTTCAGTATTGAAGGCATGTCCAGTTCGTAAAACGTCAGTGTTGTCGCAGTGGTTTGAAATATCGAACATGCAATGTAGGTTTTTTGTAATGCAGGCACTCTTTGTAGTAGGGCACATAGGCGAATATGACTGCTCTGCGCAAGATATGGTCACAGGAATCTCGTACACCTGTTTTACGTCATAAAGGGCGTAAACTGCATCTGTACTTCATTCAAGTGGGCTAAATTAAAAACCTGTTGGGTATCAATACCAACTTGAAAAGCTTCAAAAACCGTGTTTAACGTCGAATTCCGCAAACAACACTGCTGAACATGGAGCTATAAGACCTGGGCTCATCTTTGGCTTTTACAGCCTCGAAGATCGAAATTTAGTAAACTACCCTAGAATCAAAGATAAGAAAATTAAATACCTAATATAGTTGATTAACTGTCTTTCTTTTATACTCTGTCTCGTAAACTTTGTATGCCCTATTGAACAATCGACATGCACAGTCTTCGCTGAAGTATTTTTCAAGGCTTTGAAAATACAAATATGTGTTGAAAATTTACAACTATTAAGCTCAACATTAAGGGTATTGACGCGGTACATGTCTGTGGTCCTCTTTAATAACACACATAGGTATTAGCATATACCCGCAAGATACCATTTTACTTAAAAACAACAACACGACATGCATTGAAATCCTGCTTCTTCCCACTCTCTTTAAGCTTGCCTTGCGCGACCTAGTCGATAGCGTGTCTGAATTGCAAATCAGAATTCGTGGGTAGAAATCCTGCCAGATACCTAAACTTTTTTGTTAAGCGAAACCGATTAAGTTGAATCATTAGATACTCGCGGCCCGCTTTATATTACATTAATTGTCATGTTTTATTCTGTTTTATTTGACGCGTTTATCATGGCATAATGGGATGTTTTCGATTCTCACGCGAGGTGACACGCTCCGACGGCATGACCCTGTCGACCGCTTCATGATTTTGAGTCACGACTAGTCTTATGCTATATCCTAATAATTTGAACACCCGGTACAACTGCTTTATTTATTCAACAATTCCGTGCCTTATCTCTATTCATAGACGGATGCAGTGGCCGCCATTTTGAATGTGTTTATGCCCGCTTCAGCAGTGGTGTGGACCGCAGACCGCCAAGCTATGCATGAAAAGATGTACGTTGAAGTTTTAATTCTTAGTCTTTCTTTTTACTTGCGCCAACAACTTCTTGCAGGAACGGTATGATCTGCAAGCCTAGTGGCCTACATTCTAATATAAGCCACTCCTCGAACTGAACAACGAGGCGCGCACCCCACACACTGGCATTCTGTAAATATTTACGAGAAACATGATGTACAAACGTCTACAGATCGCAGTTGCACGTAATTTGTAGTAAAGGCGGCGTAATATTTTAAAACATCCATGTCACACGTACTTGCTGGTACCAGAAAATTGTTCAAAACTACCCATATCCATGCACCCCCATTCTGGCTTCGGCAGCTCAAATAAGCTATTTACGTTTGCCCTCCATACCTTCATTCTTCCATTTTTATGCCTTCTTTCTTTCCCCTAAGAAGCTATCCTACATGAATATTCTTCACTGAGCGACCTAAAATCAAACTTCTTCGCCCTTCCAACTCCCATTGTAAGAGTAGCCAGCCGGGCCTGGCTAAGTTGTTGTGGCCACAGATAATGGCACGAGGGGGATTAGCCACACATGCATTCAGTAGAAATGAGAGTTATGCTGGCCTGGCTAAGCTCCCTGCTTTTCGTATCTTCTTTCCCATTCACCTCTACTTATTTCCGCTGTAATTATTTCCGCGTTTTTTTTTTCTTCTTTTCAAACAAAAATTAGCGATTGTTCTCGGAGGATATTCATTTTATGTGGAAATGTTAATCGAAAGCGGCGACTGCTCTTATCATAATCTACAACGCAAACGCGAGACGACGTTGGGGCGACGGCTGGTCATAACGCGCACTACATCGCTTTGAAAAACACGCGTCCTCACACGTGTCGCGCCAGCTGTCACAAATGCGCTCTGAGGCTCGCAGTCGGTGTAGCCGCAGCATTTCGCCCACCGTTCCGAAAGTGCGTATTTTTCGCGAGCTCGGCCGGTGTTGCAACTGCGCCAGGCTCGGTAGGTGCCGTGAGTGGTGCGCGTCTCCGTGCATGCGGGGCCACAAAACCCGCCTAGCGTTCGGAATAAGGGAACAGGAACGCAACACAGGCCACCCGCCTTACTGGGAAGATGGCAGCGCGGCCTCAGCGTCCCGCGGGATTACGAGCGTCGCTGTTAGGCCAGCCGCGCGTGTGGCGAATGTCGAATTATGGTCGCTCCTCCCGCACACGAACCTTTCACTATATAGTAGCGCGCGTCTCTGCCCGTATGGGGCATAAACCGAATAGCGCCCGCCTTGCTTCCACTTCACTTTGTTTTCCTGTAAATTTTTCCGCTTTTTTTTTTCTTTCTGTACCCCATATGAAAAAAATGTGTTTCCACCCTCCCCCCCCCCCCACCCCCCCTCTCCTTGCTTGGACTCCCGCATGTCTCGGACTGCTCGACGGGGTGCGAGTGGGTACAAGGCCAATTTATCCTCACTTTTTTCAATCCCGGTCACGGGTGCTGCGCCGCCTTTCAACAGACACGTTCCTCTATTATGTCCACGAGTTAGTCTAGGCACTCAATCGAAACATTTTGTGCGGTGTGATGAAATGCACATAGGTGGACCCTGATTATATATGTCACACTTTGAGAAAAGAACTTTCTTATATTTGTTTGTTTGTTTTGAGAAAAAGACTTGCCTGATTTCGAGTCAATGTCATTCGACTGCGCTTCATTGTATATCGAATGCCAGACTTCATATGCGTCTCCAAGCTTATTCACGTCATCACTGCTATCCTCTCCTTTCTCATTATGTTATTCCTTTGGCCATTTCTTTTTTGTCGAAGTTGGCCCCATGAAAGTAGTTTTTAATAGACTCGCTTTATTTTCCGCATCTTGACTCAGTTGAAAGCATTTGACTCAGTTGAAACCTCGGCAGTGATGCAGGCATTGCGAAATCAGGGGGTAGACGAACCGTACGTTAAAGTGCTGGAAGATATATATAGTGGCTGCACAGCAACCATAGTTCTGCATAAAGAAAGTAACAAAATTCCCATAAAGAAAGGTGTTAGGCAAGGAGACACAATCTCCCCAGTACTATTCACAGCTTGTTTAGAGGAAGTATTCAGAGACTTGGAATGGGAGCAGTTAGGGATAAGGATAGATGGAGAATACCTCAGTAATCTACGATTTGCTGATGACATTGCCTTGCTAAGCAACTCGGGGGATCAACTGCAAATAATGATTGATGACCTAGACAGAAAAAGTAGACAGGTAGGCTTGAAAATCAATATGCAGAAGACTAAGGTAATGTTCAACAGCCTCGGGAAGGAACAGCAGTTTACATTAGGTAGCGAAATACTGGAAGTAGTAGGCGAATATGTCTACTTAGGACAGGTAGTAACCGCAGATCCGGACCATGAAAAGGAAATAACAAGAAGAATAAGATTGGGATGGTGCGCATTTGGCAAGCACTCGCAGACTATGACTAGCAGCTTACCGGTATCGCTCAAGAGGAAAGTATACAACAGTTGCATCTTGCCTGTACTCACCTATGGGGCTGAAACGTGGAGGCTAACCAAGAGAGTTCTAATTAAGTTGAGGACAACCCAGAGGGCTATGGAACGAAAAATGGTAGGGGTAACATTAAGAGATAGAAAGCGTGCAGAGTGGGTCAGAGAAATAATTCAAGTCACCGACATTCTATTAGAAATTAAGAAGAAGAAATGGACATGGGCAGGACATGTAGTGCGAAGCGAGGATAACCGATGGTCGCTGAGGGTAACAAACTGGATTCCAAGGGAAGGAAAGCGTAGCAGGGGGCGGCAGAAAGTTAGGTGGGCGGATGAGATTAAGAAGTTCGCAGGGGTCAAGTGGATGCAGCTAGCACAGAACCGGGTTAAGTGGAGAAATATGGGAGAGGCCTTCGCCCTGCAGTGGGTATAATCAGGCTGATGATGATGATGATGATGATGATGATGATGATGATGATGATGATGATGATGATGATTTTCCGCATCTATTTTACCTGTTTTTCTGTCCTTTCCAGATATTCTTTTTTTCTAATCTTCGATTGTGTTTTACAGTTCTGATTTTTAAAGGGGGTGGAACTTTTTTTTCTCCACATGTATCTTCCGTCAGATTGATTGGGGCTATCGTAATTGGGGCTTAAGACGACAACATTGTATGCGGCGAATGAAAGCGCTGCTGTTTGACGGTTGCCAGTCCGGGCGTGTTTACAAGCGTTTGGAGCAGCGTAGCAATTTTACAATTGCCACGAAAGGAGGGATAACGCCGATTACGCTACCGACAGTGGGCAAGACACCGCTGCGTAATTCTTTCCGGATTAAGTCGAACTCTGCACGGTCGCACTGGTGCCCGTTTCTCCGCTCTGGTCGGCCGCGCTCGGCTGTGTTTGCCTAGCCCAAGTGTCAACAGCGGGTCCTGCTCAAGACCACTGGGGCGTACAGTGTTTGAGCACTGCGGTCGTCACGATCAGGGTAGAGCGCGCCGTGTACGCGTTTTTGGGCCAAGCCTCAAAGCACTGTGAAGTGCGCACCGTTGGTATTTAAGGCCGCCAACATAGACCCGGTGTATGGAAATAGCGCTCAGAAAGTTATTTCTAACATATAAAAAACAAGAGGACGGCCCTGCGATAAAATTAGTCTTCTTATAAATGCTGCTTGTGTTTCTGGTGTATCACTACCTCTCTATTTTAGGATTTTTTTCTTTGCTGTCTTTGACTACAAATAACGACAAAATAAAAAGAACAAAAATTACGTTACGACAAATAAACGAAATAAAAATAAACGTTCCCCCTTATGCAATATAACCATAAAGTCAGATGAATCACAAAATGAAAAGCGCTGCTGCCTCCAGTTATTTTCTTCCGTAATATTCGTTCATTATGCACCTTCTTTCTTCAGAGTACCTTGTCACGGAACAGCAGGCATGTTCGAAGGTTATGTTAGAAAAAGCCTGATGCATGTCCGCGCGCTTTCTGAAAGAATGTGGAGATTGTATGCGTAACTTAGGGGCTAGTGTGATGGTGTTAGGCTTTGCTTTTTTTTTTCCTAAGCTTGTTTCTCGCCGTATGCGTGATTGCTCAAGAGCGGTTCTTGGCAAGAGCGCGGAGAAATCAAACGAAGGATGCCTTCTTTACCAAATTACATGCACAAAGCACGTCAGACTTGTGTGCGCTCGAAAAAACTGCATTAAAGAAAAAAAAATAAATGGGACTACAGCAGCGACAAGTCAGCTTGATGTAAAGCGTGTGTGAGTGTCCGTCTTTCTTGTACGTCCATGCGGCAGCACCTGGAAGCAAACATTGTCCCTGAACCTGGCGGATGAGACCCGACATCGTCTTTTATTTATTTTTATTTTTTGTGAACCCGTCTTTCGAGAGCTTTACATACGACCGATGCGCACTGTAAGCAAAGCTTTCCGACAAGTCTCACTCATAAAAAATGATCTTGCAGGTAAGCCCGTGCTACACATGGATTATCCAACTGTATAAAATATATTCCTAAGTGCAATCGTTACCATTTCATTTCGAACGTTTTAATAGAGCTTTCATAGAGGCCAACGGGAAAATTAATTTTGCAAGGATACCATCGAATGGCTGAGTGCTCCTCTGGTAAGTTACCCGTAAAGCGGGTTCCCATTGAAGACCATAGATTGCAGCGTTAGCTGTGTAAGGGGCGCATTTGATGCAGGCGCCCACAAATATTGACTTCTTTTGTTTGAGGACATCGTCGAGATATACGTGGGAGGTATAGAAAACAGCCTATATCGATATCTAACCTCACTGAGGAAAGATGTTAGTTTTTTGGGGCACCCCTTCTCGGCCTTGGGTGGGCGCGGCAAAACTACTCTTTTTTTTTTTTTCTGCCCGAGGAGAAAACTGTTTCAGGAACACTGAAGTAACCAATGCCTTATGAACATCCCCGAGTGAGTGAGTGAGTGAGTGAGTGAGTGAGTGAGTGAGTGAGTGAGTGAGTGAGTGAGTGAGTGAGTGAGTGAGTGAGTGAGTGAGTGAGTGAGTGAGTGAGTGAGTGAGTGAGTGAGTGAGTGAGTGAGTGAGTGAGTGAGTGAGTGAGTGAGTGAGTGAGGGAGGGAGGGAGGGAGGGAGGGAGGGAGGGAGGGAGGGAGGGAGGGAGGGAGGGAGGGAGGGAGGGAGGGAGGGACTGGTGCTGTATAATGATAGCCTTCATTCTATCCCGACATTTTCTCTTTCGAGTCGTTTCTAATTTCATAGAGCCCGCTCTGCCCTCGAAATATTCTTTTCATGCGAATGCTTTGCCCTTTCTTTTAACCGTCAGCTACGTGTCGAAGAAAAAAGAAGGTCTCCTTCGCATTGCTGTTTCTCTTGTTCGGAGTGCGAACGTAGGAATGCAGAGGGCGAAGAGAGGAACTCTCTTGGCCGCCTGCAGGAACCGGATAAGCCGGCCCAGGGCACGCGGGCGCGGAGGGCGAAGACTGCGCGCTGCTTTATTAAAGCGCATAAACCGCAGGTGGCGCGCTCCCTTCCGGCACGCCACGTGCATGGCCGATCGATGGCCGAGCCTCTTTCCTAGGATTCTCCCCATTTGAGGAAAGCGGGTACCAGGCATTTGGGCTGCCGCGTTTAGTCGGGCTCGTTCAGAACAGGGTCTGTTTGACACTGTGGAACACACGTAATGGTACTAAGGAGACGCGAAGTGCTGTGGCGTCTATTTCCGCCTCACTATATGCAGGGTTCGGGCTGACAAATGACGTGTCACCAGTGAACGCTTTCGTTTGCAATGTCGGAAGTTCGATATTTCTAGCCACAATGTGGCTTGAGAAAATTTGAAAACAAAATTTACCTTTCAGACTGATGGCAATATATGTCTGCCCCTTCGAGACCTAAAATAGCAATACAGGTGTCATCGCTCAGCTCTGTAATATAGATAATATCTGCTTTGCTGTAATAGCCACCTGCGCAATTAAACTGAACCTAGGTTTCTCTTATAAATTTAAATAAAAATTTGTAAACAGCAGAAAACTCACCCGATATGTTTTTTTATTCAATACTACTCCCATTTTCAGCCCTTTGCGTAACCACGGTCGGTAGGCACGTTTGACCTTTAATGACCCCAGATGGCTGTGAGGTCATACCAGCTGCAAGATGATGGGCTACAAAGTCGAGTCGTCGGGTGGCGGCTGTCGGTAGGCACGCGCGCTGCAGCTGGAGCCGCGCAGCTACCGAGTGGAGGCGCTGCTGTCACCTCTTCTCTCGCAGTTGAGAGGAGGAGGAGGAAAACGATGTGTATACAAATGCTCGCGCTTGCTACGCTGAGGCACTCGCTATGCATCCCAATAAACAGAATAGAAAAGTCACGCCGTCTGGATGAAGCTAGGAAACGACAGCGGGCTACAGAGACAGATGAAGAACGGGAACAGCGTCTCGCTCGACGGCGCGCTCAAGATGCAGCTAGACGAGCGCGTCGCCCTTCAATCGTCCTCAACCAGTGACGACTCCGAATGTAATGTAATGGAGGCTTTGAACAGTGAGGACTGTTTGTCGACGTGTTCACTCAGCAGTCAAGAAACAGTAATCGCCAATGTGTGTCCTGTGTTAATCGTATGGTCAACATGGTACACCACAATTGGCTACACTACGATCTGAACTATAGCGTAGCCATGCGATTATTGATTTCGCAACCTACCGGGCTTAACTAAAGCTAAGCCCCAGCTAAGTTTTTTCTTTTGTTCGGATGTTGATTATAGCTCTACCGCCCACCTCGCCTTGTAAATAAGTCAAGTCAAAAAGTTGTCTTTCAGAGTGTTTGCATTTAACGACGCTAAACGGCCTGATCTGCACCACCCTGCCTCACTATAGAGGAAATTCACTTCATTCTGCAGCGAAATGCATCCAAGGGTTGAACGCTTGGTTTGGAATCGCGTACACTAGCGTGAGAATGCGTTTTTCTTTCTCATCTTTTTTATTCTGAGTGCTTCATAATCGTTTGTGTGCCTTCTCGTGTTATAGCATGTCATAAAAGAAAAGCTTTTTCTCGGCCTAATAATAGTCGACAAATCGCATCATGACTGCACAGTTGCGAGGAAGTTCTTTAATGAGCAGTCACCACCGAAGGACTGCTTCGAAAGGACAATAAAAAAGCACGACCAGATGTCACCCGTTAATAATTATGGAGGATTATTAACGATGCGCCCTTCACGGTGCGCACACTCCCAGACTGAGTGGGGGTAACTGTTCCGGTCGATAAGGAGATGCCCTCGACCTGCGTGGCAAACTCAGCCGGAATTCAACTACCTTGTAGTGACAGAAGGGGGTGGCCGTTTGGTGCCCAGCTGTCGCCGACTCAAGCCAGAGTAAGGTTCGGAGTCAGAAGTAACAAACAAAACACACTTTATACACAGCAAGAGACGATATATACAGAGGAATACACAAGAACACTTGAAATGCACAGAAGAGACTCGAGAGGTTCACAAAAACAACGCTAAGCATGCAACTACAGAGGTATACAATAACGCAGAGGCTTTACAACACAAATCCAACACGAGAGAGTCACATAAACAAACACCAAATTGTTCACCGGGCACTGTTGCAGTTCGATGCCTCGAGAGTCACGATGTGGCCGCCATGCAAGACGAGCGCCGCTCCATCGCAGGTCCGTCGGCTTGCCAGCAGCGGATGATCCCCGGGAGTCTAGTTGTCGCACTTACGAACACGCCGCAACCACTGACTGACTGACTGACTGACTGACTGACTGACTGACTGACTGACTGACTGACTACATAAACAGCGCGGCCTCCATAAATAGGGCGCGCCGCGTCTGTCTGTTAAGGCGCGCTAAAGCCAGCGTGCACACACACTTGGCTTCGCTGGTTAAAGCGCTCCCTTTTCCTCCCGTCGAGCCGCGCTTCGTCATTGGCTAGGACCCGTAGAAATTTCTCGAGATCTCTGGCCTATTCCAATCTGATTAGTCCCCGTCATCGCCGGGTGATGAGAAAGAGGGAGACGGCGACGCGTACACAACTACGCGTCTCTCGCGCGGGGAAGGAGGTTTTTTCCTCGAACTTTGTGGAAGTTTTCATGCAGCGACACGCGGGCCTCGCACCGCGCCGGCTTGATAAAAATGTGCGCCGATTTCATGACACCAGACCGGCCAAACTAGAACACGTATTTTTATCCACATACATATGACATGACGAGGAAGACTACTGAATAAGACAAAGACAAAACACAGATTATCGGAAGTCACCGGGCACAAGATCACCGGGACCGCGTCGGGCTCCGTCTTAAATGCGTCCGACTGCCTTATTAGCCGGGCGACGCCTCAGCGTTCAGGTGGAAACCCGTACGTGGTTTCCCCTTACGATGTCGGCCGGGTGGGCCAGGAAGGTGAGAGCGCTGAAGTACACAGGTGCGCCTTGGTCAGGCCACCAGCGGCTAGGCAACCTGAAGGTACCCGGCGAAGGAGAGAGGCTTCTGGTTCCGGCAAGTAGCAGGTGCGCCAGGTATTCGGGTGCACCCGAAGAAGCGAACTCGGCACGGCGCCGAACGCGCGTGCGGGCTCTGCGCCCGAGTTCACGAACACGACTGGAGTAGGCGAAGCCCAAGTCTCTGGTCACTCGGCGCAGCAACAGGGCTGGAGTCAGTAGACAGGCCCAGGTCTGATCATCCGGGGTAGGAGGGATCGCCTCTTCGTAGGCCTGGTATGACACGATATGCCGAAGCCCCGTGTCTGCCGCCTATCTTCCAGCAGTGCTGCTCCACCTTTCTCTTGTACACGCGCCTCTGTTTTTGTTATTGTTCTCCTCTAAACTGATGGCACATACCCACACAAGGCATTGACCATCCAGCACGTGCCTCATACGTGCCTCGTCTTCTTCACCTCTTTGTTGTTGTGGCTGTAGGAAGAAGGAAAAGAAATTTGACCTCTTTTCTTTTGTGCCGACGCTTGCCGACGCCGCCTGGTGCTGGCTCCTTATAATAATGCTAATAATGAAAAGCACCGTAAGGTTGAGGCGGCTACATGCAAAAAAAAAAAAAAAAAAAGAGTCGCTCAAGGGCTAACGATGTGCAAACGCACAACTGCACTTCGTTTTTTAGACATGCATAATACGCCCCAAAAAATTAAGGGGAGAGAGAAATGAGATGGGGGCAACAGGTTACCTAGTACCTACAGCGTTAAGGCGAGGGCAGAGAAATGAGCAACCGTAAGGTGACTGTCTCAGGAGGACACCGAAGGATGGCTGCCATGGACGGCGGAGGGTTATAACGAGGACCGAAGGGGGATGCTTGAAAGGGATGCTTCGAGAAGGAGCCGACGGGTAACTACAAGAAAAGCAGAAGGTTATGACGAAAGCGTATAAATGCACCACAGGAAGGCGATGATGAAAGACCGGGGAAAGAGATGCGGCTGCGAAGTAAGGAGGGTAGCTATCCTCATTGCGGTAGAAAAGAAAACGCTTGACCGTTCCACCATTATAAGAGGGACGTAGTTACTTACGCAGCTTTCCCGCAATTTTTAAAGCGTAGCTTTAAGCTATTCCTATTTGAATTCGCGTCGTCGGGGTTGTAGCAGAAGAAACGTGCAGCGACCAGCAGGCGCCATAGTAGAGATGGAAATTCCTTCTATGCACATGGTGAAGAGGAATAGAGGGTGAGCAAGAACGGTGACTAGGAGATTTAGGGGATATGGCAAGAGCGGAGCGCAAAGGGAGGCGGTGGAAGGGTGGGGAGGTCGGGACGAGGGCTGAAGCATGAGCAACCTGAGGGTGGAGCCGCTAGAAGCCGAAAGGTGCACTACCGTGAAAGCAAACAAGGATATGGCGAGGGCGCAGGAATGAGAGTCGAACAAGAGGGCGAGAATGAGAGAGAGATGCAGCGAAACGAAAATAAGGATTACAAGACACAACGAAAACAGGACTAGCGCAGTGTCTTTTCGTTGTGTCTTGTCGTCCCTGCTTCCTTTGCGCCGGACCTCTCCAGGTTGCGTCACCGACTCGCCCACACGGTAAAGGGAAAGGCGGACATTTAAAGTGGGCGCTACGGTGGGTCTGCGCTGTGCGCCGGCAGCCACAATGAAGTAGGATCGTTTAGGAGAGAAGAGAACCCGCGTCGGCCGGGCGCTATTCGAGGTGAGGTCTAGAAACACGGCGGTTGCGTCGGCATGGCACCTGTTGGCCTGACAGAGCCATCTTTAACACTGGCGAGTAGCAAAGGGCGCGCGACTCTATTCGACATGGTGGGGCGATTTGTCACGGAGGGCGAGACCCAAACAAGTCTCCAGCGACTCGCCTGAGTATCGCTCACTGGCACATTTCTCGCGACGAGACTTCAATTCGCAGAACTTTTCAGCCAATCCGCGGTGCTGCAGGACGTTTTTCCACTTCCAAGCTATTACTATGGCGGCAAATTTTAAGAGTTTATGCTGCCGTGTGTACGACTTGCTGCGCACGCAGTTGGGCATACATGTCGGAGATCACTGTGAGAGTGAAGCTTAATCGCTTGCGTTTGTAATCGTACTCTTCGTCATGCGCGTGGGCATGATACGATTTCACGACATGCAACTTCGGGAGGTCGCGAACAAGGGCTCGCCACCGCCGCTTCCATCTTCGTTGAAGTAGACCTTTTAAACATCTCTGCACAACCATGATATATTCCTTGCTAAAATAATGGCCCATGTCTGAATAAAGTCCAAATTGATCTACGTCAAGCTTGGTGGCAGATGAAAGAGGCCTAAAAGGCGTAAAATCCGGCTCTTCGTTCAAATCTCGCTCGGAGATAGGGGTGTCAGGAGGCGAGCCACTCGCCAGTCTGCCCCGCCGTGGTTAGTGCGGTTAACTACTCTGTCCAAAGGATCGAATCCCTTCCGCGGCGGCCGCTTTTCAATAGAGGCGAAAAGCTAGGCGCCCGTGTGCTGTGCGATGTAAGAAACCCAGGTGGTGAAAATTTCCGGAGCCCTCCACTACGGCGTCTCTCATAGACTGAGTCCCTTTGGATGTTAAACTCGATAAACCAAACCAAGCACGCCAGTCTGAACAATCGGTATTTATCGACACTTGTAGCAGGTTGACGAAACTCGCGCGACCTTCGCGACTTCCCAGTGTGAATGCGTCTTTTAATTTCCATCTCTGAACACTACCACCTAAGAAGTCGAAACGGGTGGCGTTTCGCACTACGGCTGCTGCCTACCACGGCTGTCATCATGGTGGCAGCTGCCACCGCCCCGTTTCAAATGGAACGCTCTTAATATATTCCAGCCTTCCATCCAGGTGGCGTGTTACGCCGACAACGCTGCTGCCGACGACTACTATACGCGCAATCCAGAAAGGGGCGCCTAAGAACTGTGCGTTAAAACTTTCGCGCCAGTAACCAAGGCTGTCCGGGCTACTTTTGTCGCATATTTAGGTCTTTCTTTACCTGGTGGCTGTTAATATTGTAACGTATCGTTACACAGAAAAGGCAATCGGGGATCGACGAACTACTACAGCCTTCCAAGCAAGAACCAGCGGGAACAGCTGCAAATTTTTCGCCTTCTTCCCCTATCTCAGGTGTCTTTTTCCTTCGTCTTCAGTGGCATGTGTCAATATATTTCGAATGAGGAACGCGTCAAGACAATTCGTCGAAGAAGAGATGGCTGAATACGTGAAACGTGCTTTTCTTCCATACATCTTGTCTCAAGAAGGGTTTTCTGGCGGGCTAGTTGGTGTTTGTCGTTCATGATTAAACTGCGCTCTGTGTGTGTACGTGCTTTCTGTCTCTGTCCGTGCTTTTTTCACGCAGTTTAATCATGAACGATTTTGTCTCAGTCGATTGTTTTAGGCTCTTTGGTGCGGCGCTTCCGAACTAATTTAAGAGCGCGTTTCTCACGCTCTCTATGCAGCGGTGCTGTAATTTCTGCGTTAAGTGTGGTTAAAATGCCTAAACAAGGATAAACAAAGAAGCAATATATAGGCACTGTGTTTTGAGCACCACACGCCTGAACTCAATGCGTTTCCTTGACAGTAACGTAATCGGCGTACTAAACCTCGGAATTGTTCGTCCTCCGCAATCCTCTCCGTGATGCTCGTTCCTGGCTAAACACATAGAAAGCTGGTGTCTTGTCGACAAAGGGACGTGTGGCTGCATGCGACGGTTCGCGAGCGCCGAAGCCCTAGGAGGAAAACTCTTCCGGAACGTGCATAAAGACGCATCGCAAATTTACACCGGCTAAATGCATACCGATGTGCTTGCATGTATGCGAGCGCACGTATGTGCGTCCGTTAATGCACGATCCTGGAGAAGGAGCTCGGTTGGGCCTGTCTCGCCGTTATTATTAACTGCGGCTGAAATGCGCGGCTATAAGCCCATAAATATTGATGTCTGCAACACGGCGTTGTCCACAGGATGCCAAGTATAGATTGAAAGCAAACCACGCATGCGCCCAGCCGACCCCGTCTCAGGTGTGGCCGCTGGTGCCTCTACACGGGCTCTCTTTAACACTGACTTAGCCCCCATGGACTCAACGACACTGAGGAAATGCCTCAAGATTTTAAGGGGCTCTCGCCGGATTCCTTGGCGTACCGAATTCATGCTCACACCGTTTGCTTCGTCCATGAAAATTACAACTTAAAAAAAAACAAAGCGTGAATAAGAACTTGAGGAATTTCATGATAGAAAAAAGAAATTTAGAAACAATGATTATCACACTGTCCCAACTGCATCATTACATTCAGGAAGTTACTAACGTCAGCAGATGAACGCCAGTTTAAAACAACTTATTTGTCCCAGGAATAAAAAATAAATGCGTAGATTTGTCCTGGTTTTCTGGTCGTAAGCTCCGTTATGTGTGGCTAACTGGCGTTTCTTATCTCTGCCAGCTTTTAGCTCTTCGTCTGCCTCGACCCGATCACGCTTCCTCTTCGCTGTTGCTTCTCGCTGAGCTATATCGGCTGGACTCAGCCTGACGCCTGGCCGAAGTGTTGACGCACACCGACCGGCACCTCATTCACGGCGGCGAGACTGAGCAACCAAGCGCCTGAGAAGTAGTTAAATTCCCACCCAGTCACGAGCACTATCTCAGTAGAGTGCCTCCGTGTTTGTTATTGGGACGATCGATCGGTGGAGCCGAATAAGGCTACGTACGACGAAGACGTGGGCAGTGGCGTGTGTAGGAGAGCTGGCGCTACGCCCGCTCCGGCTGCTCAAGGGAAGGCGCACAAGTGAATGACCTTGGGAGTTGCAATGCGATGATTAAGACTACGCTCTAAAAATGTTACTGCAGTGAAACGAAAAGAGGCTGTCGGTTCCGCTTAAGAATCAGAACGAAAAGCTTGAGCACTTATGTATTAACAAAGGCCGGAACACCCCCGATGAGCTGCAAGAGAGTCCAGTTTCCTGGTATGATGCATTACATTGTTTGTACTAAAGCTTTTTTTCTTTATTATGCAGATTATGATTTTACTTTAAGGCAAGATTTGGAGCTCTATACTGCTAGATGTGTTCTTTAGAACGCATCAAAATCGCCCAAAACTCGAAAACAGCAAAAAAAAAAAAAAAAAAAACAATCGGCAATTTTGATTAAAAAATTCCAGGAGAAAACATTTCTGATATTTATTAAAATCTCTCTAAGCAGTCCCCTGTACCTCACACATACTACGCACTAAAAGGGGTTGCATTTATAATAAATAAAAAACTGAGCGCTCGACCTGAAAGCTGCCAATATTCAACCCTACACATTGGCACGACTCACCAAAGTGTTTTCACTGAAACGTTTTCTCTATATGAGGCCTCTTGCCTTATTCCTGGAAAAATTTTATGCTCTAGAGCCGCCTGTTCTTTCTCCATATAATTTTGAATTCGGCCAAATTAGTTTTATAAATAAAATGGTCAACTCTGATTCCAATTTTAAAAACTACGCATTTTCGATTCTTATCGAAATCTGCTAAAAGCAATCTTAAGTGCTTTATAAATATCTGGCACTAAATATGTCGCATTATGTAAAGTGACAATGTTACAATAAATCTAAAATTGAACGCATATTTTCATTCTATGGAAGTGCTTAGGGCTTCTCCTTATGGAGTAGGCGTCAAAACAATCGACTTAATATTTGCACATTTTAGTTGTATTTTATCTTATGCACTATCCAAAGCCTTTTCAAAGGTTATAAAGTCGTTTTACGGTTGTTTGCTGGGTTGATGAAAGCTTATGATTGCCATACATTCGCCATTTCTTGCAATTTCACGGGAGAAAGCAACCGGCGACTGAACTTTTTCTTTAACCTGTATTTTTATTTATTGCGACGCCCAGTGGTATTCAATCGAGTTCTTAATAACATTCTTTCATTTCTCGGTTATGGCAAAAATAACACAACTATATTTTTCAAGATAGTTTCTCTCACCCCCTCCACTCACTCACTGACTCTCTCTCACTCACTCACTCACTCACTCACTCACTCACTCACTCACTCACACACACACACACACACACACACACACACACACACACACACACACACACACACACACACACACACACACACACACACACACACACACACACACACACACACACACACACACACACACACACACACACACACACACACACACACACACGCACACACACACACACACACACACACACACACACACACACACACACACACACACACACACACACACACACACATACGCACAACAGGTGTCCTAGTTAAATTGAACCAAGAGTTAAAAAATAATAATTTTAGGTAAGCCAGTGAAACCAGTTGCTTACAACTGCCAGCCATTTAGCGCAACATCGGCAGTTATTGTTTTGTAACTAATCAATTATTTAACTAGGTTAATTTATCTAATTTCCTAAATATTGACTTTAGACCATAAATGTGATTCGCAATGTTGGAGAGCACCTTCGGAGACCACTATCCTAATGTTTGCGATGAACAAATCCTTCCATGTTTTTTTTTTTTTTCTGAGCTGTAAAGAAACATCACGAAATGCAAACAAAATCACGTAACTCGCAAATTCGAGCGCCACGACTGTGATGCCCTCAGTTGTCATTTGAGCAAATTAAATCAACTGCAGCCGTTACTCGATGGCCCCGTTGCAGCTGCAGGCCGATATGTTGGCAATGGTTTCTCGCCCGCGTCAGGTACTTGCCACGCGTTACAGTTCAAATTTCAGTTAGCGCGCCGCCCTTTTGCGATGAGAATATAGTCTGACAAGATGGCGAGTTTGCTTTCTCACTGAGAAGCAAAAATGAAATACAACGCATACTTTTTATCGGGAGGAGTTGGCGGAAGTGGAGTCGCTTCGTAAAGAGGCATTTGAATGCTCAAAGCAGTGGTCAGGCGAAGTTGTCATGAGTTTTCCCGATTCCAGTTACATGTGAGATGGAAGCTTTAGTGTAGTGGTTTACAGCATTGCAAGCATGCCTTTGCAATGCTGTAAACCACTACACTAAAGCTTCCTACACTAAATGAAGGAAGAAGAAGCGCCTGAGCTGATACGTGTCCGCTTAGAGCTCTGTGTTTTTATCTTGTTTCGCCTATTAACTGTCGTTTTGTGTGGGTAGGACAGTGCCCTCCGTAAGAACGAATGACGAAGACGCCCCTGTGGAGCGATTTCCGACTCGGTGGGCCCTTTCTCAAGTAAGAAAGTCCAACCGGATCCCTCAGGCGCAGGCTAGGCTTAGCTCGGCGTTGCCGAGCGAGGCTGGGCTACGCGCCTGCGTGGATTCTGCTCCGCCGACGACAGGTGTGCGGATTTCCGCTGTGTTACAACCTGGCGCAACATCCACGTCCACGCAATCATCAACGCTTACATGCCCCCAGTCTGCTTCGTCTTCGGATGGAACGACTTCGGCTTGTCCCATGGATTGCACCGCCGCCTCGGTGCCTGTAGCCCTCCCTCAAGGAACTGTGCCCGTCGCACCGATTCAGTCTTCCCTTCCAAGGCCAACTACAGCGTGTCAGCCCCTGACACCACCACAGATGCCGCCAGTGAGTCGAGCCTCGCTTCCACTTGCTGCTAACTCGTTCCGCGTCACCATCAAGCCTACATTGCGCTTTGATATAACGACTATCCCTCCCCGGTGTGTCCAAGCCACAATTGACCAAGTTCTAGGTTCTACTAACTACTGTGGATTTGTTGTCCATCGCCCATCGAACACCATTACGGTGAACTTGCCATCCTTGGTGGACGCCCAGAAAATGTGTGCAGTTACTCAAATTCCCCTGGATGCGAATGAGCATGTCCCAGTGCAAATATATTTTGCCTCTGGCCCTGACACCCTCCGCTGCGTCGTTTACCATGTTGACAGCAGAAGTCCTTCTGAGGAGGTGCGAGCAAACATTCGCTGTTCAACTCACTCAGTGTTGCAAGCACGGCCTCTGGGGCGCAGAGGTTCATACCTACTCACTCTACAAGGCCCGCTGACTTTGCCTGAGTACCTAACCTATTATGGTGCGATTATCAAACCACAGCCCTTCCGACCTCGTCGTATATTTTGTTACCACTGCCATAAAGAAGGGCACATGCAAAATACCTGCCCTAATCCGGCAGCTGTGGCCGACATGAATGAACCAATAGCGCTTTGTGCCCTATGCAAATCGGCGGACCATGACATGCGCTCCCCCGCTTGTCCAAAGAAGAAGAGAACGAGGCCGTCGCGCAAGCCGCCTGGAAAAGAAGATATTCCTACAAGTAATCGCTTCGCTGCTCTTACATGTGAAGAAACCGACTTCCCTGCACTTCCTTTACTTGACCAACCTGCTCATCATACGTCTTCTCAGCATGGTTCATACGCACAAGCGACCCACCCTCGTGGATCAAATGGTACACCAAAACGGCCAGTGCACCAATCACATGTGGATGCCGCAGATGAAGACGCTGTTTTAGACAATGCCATTGCAGAGGCTCGCCAACGTCTAGACGAACTCACCCAGCTCCGAGAACAGCGTCGCTCTCACCCCTCTCGAAGAACTATAATACCTCATGATAAGATTTCAAATGAATCCCCTCGAATAAGCAACAAACCACAATCACGTGCAGACAACACGTTAACCCCGAATACCCCGACAGTGGATAAAATATTAGCCCTTATGGAGCAGGTGACCTCCCTCATCGTAGTAGCTCTTCGGCCTCGCAATGGATAATGCACTGTCTCTGGTGGTGCAGTGGAATTGTCGAGGCTTTGCGAATAAGGCCTCTGAAGTGAACATCCGTCTTCGCGACAAAAAGCTAAAGGCGTGGGCCTTCTTACTTCAAGAGCATAACTCACTTCCTCGCCTTTCAGGATTCTGCGCTTACCATTCACCTTCCATTCCTGATCGCCGTTGCATCACCTCTTCCCACAGCCCAGGTAAATCTGCAATTTATATTCACACTTCAGTTCCCCACACACCGATCGACCTTTCACGCTGGTGTAACACACGCCAAGAGGTGGTAGCACTCCTAGTTAAGCCTGTGCGCACGCCACTTATACTAGTTTCCTTTTATGGCCGTCCTGGTTCCGCATCTCCTAATCTTGGATGGGTTCGTTTTCTGCGTTCTACCTACTCGGGTATCTCTATTCTAGTCGGTGGAGACTTCAATGGCGCACACACCTCGTGGGGTTACCCATCGGATTCTCCCAGGGGTGCACACATCCAGGGAAGCTTTTCAGATAATTCTTTTCACCTTTTAAACCACCCGCATACATCTACCCGTCCACGAGGTGGGCCTTATTCACCTGATTTGACTTGGTGGTTAGGCCCTGGTAGCCCTCGTTGGGCTGTTGAACCAGATACCTGGGGTAGTGATCACAGTCCTATCTTTATCTCTCTCACTCCTTCGCGGATACGTAAAATACGCCGTAGCGTACGAATAACATCTTGGGACTCTGTACGCGCAGACAATCGCTTATCTGATTTCACCCCATCATCAGCATTGTCTACTCTCTCTGCTGTTCTTGCGTCCCACACGATTACCACTACTGTAAATGAAGACGAGCCAAACCCGGACATCCACCTCCTAAATCTTTGGGCTCTGCGTCGCCAGGCAGATCATTATGCTGCTCGTAACCCCGATGACCCATCGGCTATCCCCGCTCTTCACCGGGCTACCGCGCGTGCGAGGCGGTATGAAAAGCGTCTAGCAAGGCAACGTTGGGCTTCATGGTGTGAGCGCCTGTCCTCCAAGCAGAGTAATCGACAACTTTGGAGAGTGTTTCACGCCATGGAGCGCTCTTCTCAAGTTTCTGATTACACAGAGAGCATTCGCCTTGCTATGAATGTAGATGAGGACACATTTGCAAAACAGGCGGCCAGACAGTTTTTTCCCCACTATGATTCCACCTCAACTTCTCCACCTTGCTTACCGGTTACCGAACCCCCCGATGAGATTACTTCTGACCTAACCATGGCAGAGCTACTGGCCTCCATTGAACGCCTCAAATCTAACTCTGCTCCCGGTCACGACGGCATACCTAACTCCTTATTCCGCAACTTGGAAGGGACTGCTTTGCAGGCCCTGCTTGATGCATTCAATGACGTGTGGCATTCTGGTGTCATGCCGGACGAGTGGAAGCATTCTATTGTCGTTCCAATACCGAAGTCAGGTCATCCTCCAGTTTCTCTCTCGGCCCTTCGTCCAATTTCCCTGACGCCAACAATCTGCAAGCTTTACGAAAACATTCTCGCCACTCGCTTATCGTGGTGGTTGGAATCCCATGATTGTTATCCAGAATCCCAAATTGGCTTCCGCCCGCAAATAGGAACGGAGGACGGTCTTGCTACTTTGGCTGCTGACGTGCTTCACCACTCTCCGCACAGTCATCTTGTTAGAACTGTGATCGCTACAGATATAACAAAGGCATATGATAACATCCTTCACTCAGCCATTCTTGCCTCCCTAGAAACTCTTGGTATTCCTCACAGGTTTCTCCTCGCCATTCACGCCTTTCTAACAAATAGAACATTCAGTGTGCGTGTCCATGGAAAGCCCTTTGGTCACTTCCCCTCAAACAGAGGAGTGCCCCAGGGCTCCGTTCTCGCCCCTACTTTATTTAATGTGGCCTTCATTCCACTTATTCGAGCCCTAGAGGCCATCCCTTCTATACGGGTGCTTGCGTATGCCGATGATATAACCTTATGGTGCTGTCACCCAGATACGTCTGTCCATCAGGCGGCCCTCCAGCATGCGCTGGATATATCGACATTTCGCCTCTCTCCTTTGGGCCTAACTCTTTCGCATACAAAATCCTGTTTCATTCGAATTGGAAATAAAGCTGGCTTACGGAAAGCTCCCAATATAAATTTTATGATAGATAATACCCCAATTCCTCAGGTACAAACCGTTCGCATTCTTGGTCTTCTTCTACATTCCTCTGGGACTGGCACACCGTGGCTGACAGCCATCCGTAAGACCGCTCACGCTACTTTAGGCCTCATTCGTCGCATAGCTATGCGCTCTGGCGGCGCGCGTGCTCACACGGCCCGCCAGCTTGTTCGCTCTGTCCTCCAGCCACGTATAATATACCAGGCACAGTTTCAACGCCTCACCCGCAGACAGTGGGACTCCCTTGAGGCCATCAATCGTGAGGCTATGCGTGCAATAACGTACCTCCCCCGCCTAACACCCATACCAGTACTTCAGGAGTATGCCCAGCTAAATACGCTCACTGAACTCGTTGATCAGCGGATGGCAAACAGAGCTCGCAAACAGTCTTTACAACTACATCATTTAAAGACACTACCTCCATGGTCGTACTGCCAGCTCACGGACAATCGCCCCACTGCTTCCCCGTCGGTATCATCCGCACATCTGCCTGAAGGGTGCATATTATATACCGATGCATCACATACTGCAGAGCGAGGAGTTACTGCCGTGTATAGTCCCTCTCATCCGCATCTCAACACTCACGTGACATATACCGCGGATACGTGCACCCCTCTGGCACTGGAACTCCAAGCAATTTACAATGCTATACATTCCCTCCCACCAGTTCCTACATTCAATGCAGTTCATCTTTACACAGACTCTCTCACTGCCCTTAAACAGCTTAAGGCCGTTCGACGCACATTCCAAATAACACAGTCCATACATTTGCTATGTTCAAAGTACCCATGTCCTATTCGCATACACTGGATTCGCGGCCATGCTCGCGATCCCCATAACATACAAGCAGATGCTATGACGCATATAAACGCATCAGACGATCCACCACCTTCCCCTCTTCCCCCAGATCCGTTCCTGTCCCACGTTTCCGATTCGCAAGTTCTGCGCCACCGAACACGCGCTCTCATTCCTCCGTGTTCGCACCCTCTCCCCCGTAGTCTTACTCGGCAGGAGGAGGTGACAGTGCGCCGGATCCGGGCAGGGGCGGCTCTGACCCCATCTGTTCGACATCGATGGCGGGAAAAAGACCTACCAGTGACTGACAGGTGCCCTCACTGTGACACTCCACCTGACGTCTGCGATGTGCGCCACTTGTTGTGGACGTGTCCATCAACAACGCACATCAGGCAACGGATAATCATGAAGGTGGGCCTGCGGTGGAATCGCGATAGTGATTATGAGAAATGGACAATGGACAATCGCTATACTGCCAACCTTCTCGAATTCATAAGCACAACTGGACTACACTCCTTCTTTTAACTTTCTATCTCCTGCATCCCATTCCCCCTTTCTCAACTTATGCCTTGTGGCAAACGCTTCGAAAAAAAAAAAAAGCATGCCTTTTACTAATGAAGAGAAGCTGCTTTTCTCTTGCCTAGGCGATCTCATGCAAACAGAAGGCGCGTTGCAGATTTTGTACAACCATGGCATCCAGGTAGGCGGCCAAGTCTAATGATGATCCTGCGTACCTTCGAGCCCCTGCGATGGACGGGCTGTTTTACATTCACACGTCAAAGAGCACTTTTGTTTATTTTTTTTTAGGAGGGGGGGTGGGGGGAGGCTGTCGAGACGAATATTTTATCGTTATTCGCTTTGGATCACCAAGCAAGCGTCCTTACTGTGAGTCGAAACACTGGAGTTTTCAAGTCATCAGTTTGGCGGATTCTGCGGAAGAACTGCCTGTATCTGTACGATGTACAGTTGCATCAAATTCTGCCACCTCAGGACTTTCAAAGCAGGACAAAGTTTGCTAATTGGACCTTGACAGAAAAATGAAAGAAGAGCGGATTTCTTGAGTGAAGTGGTATGGACCGACGATGCGAGTTTTTGGCGAAGTGAACAGGCATATAACGTACACAATGCTCACTACTGGAGCGACTTAAATCGGCACTGGATTTCACATAACACCAATGGGAATTTAGATTTTGGTGCGGAATTTTCGAAGGTGGCATGCTCTGGCCTGTTTTTCTCGACCAGACGCTGATAAAAGAGCGCGTCAATGATCTTCAAAAGGCCAGTTGACAACTTCCTTTCGGATTGCCAATTACCAGGGTCAAAGATCTATAGTTTCAGCACGACGGTACCCCCGTACCCAGCCGCGACAAGGCTCACACATGACGCTGCATTTTCGAAAATTTTGATAGGACAACTAGTTCTGGTGAATATGTCAGCTAGATCACCTGCTATGACACCTCTGGACTATTTTTTTGTGGGGTTACATCAATGACAAAGTTTACAGCGCAATAGCTTCCGCACCGTAAGACCTGAAAGATAAAATAAGGGAAGTCTGCTTGAATATGCCTCATGTACAAAACGCAGTGATCATTTGGAAACAAGAAGCCGGAGCTGTATCGTTGTGCAAGGCGACCTATCATAACAATTGGTAACAAATCGAAATGAAATGGGCTGAGGCAGCCAATGTCCCCGGCTTTAATCGTCGCGCAGCCGAGCCACGAACCGTCATTATATTTCTTTGTAACTGGCAGATTATATGCCTCTAATTTGTATTCTTCTAGCTTGATAATCATTATCCTGACTGCATCGCGCTGCGCAACTTGCATCGTCACTTCACGTGTGGCAACCGACTGACGCGGGCGAAGAAACCACCGCCAAGATATCGGCCTGCCGCTGCAACGGCGCCGTCGCACCAAAGCCGCTGTTGATTTCGTTCGCCGAAATCCCGGTTTAATGCAGGGCTCGCAAGAGCGCTATTCACGCATTTTTTTTTTTCATGAAATCTTCACTGCGCCACGTAGTTCGAGCCGTCGGGTTTCCATCTTGAGGGAGACTTAGAGGTCAACCTTAAGTCTTCTTGGTCGCCATGTGACTTTGGGGCATAGCCACGTAGTGACCACTGTCAACGCCAAGATCACCTTCGCCATGTGACTTTCGGGCATAGTCACTGAGGCCACCAAGTGGCCACCTGCTACGGTAGTGCATCGGAACTCGAAGAAGGCACGTCCGAATGAGGCCCTAAAAAGTCGGCGTGCCGAAGAGACCGATCAAGAACGGGCTTTCCGTTAGGAGAAACGCAAAACGTGTTTAATCTAAGCTTGGCAATGAGCGTAGCCATGTTCATGGGGCTTTCGTTTTCCTCCAGGGTTAACCAAAGTTAAACCACCGGAATTTTTTCTTTTGTATTCCACGGGCTTTCGTTTGAGCTCGAAAAAGAAAAAAAATACGCGTGAAGCTTTTTTTATCGCAAATATTGAAAGAGGGGTTTTTGAAGGTACTCTCCAACTTTGTAAATCACATATATTGACTAAAACCAATATTTAGAAAATTGGGAAAATTAACCGAATTATTGATTATTTAATGTCATAACGAAAAAAAAGGCTCTTGGTTTTGCAAGACGCCTGGCAGCTGTATGCAGCTGGTTTCTCTTGCCGAACTCCAAATCGAGTCAAGGATTACGTTACCTATATATATTATTGCGGGAACAGGGATTCGTATTTGAGTGATCTATGGATCGGCATCAGCCAGAATTGAATCTGACTGAATACGTGTGATATTCATCATTAAGGTATCAAAATATCTATCAGCCTTTCATTTGCTTTACGTTGTGCAAGGTTCTTTGTACCACTCAGACTGCTTAATATTACCAAAAACTACTACAGGTAAGCAACACTCTAAATGAAAATTTGCACAGACTAATGAGCCGTATTGGTAGTTGTCATATATTATTTTCATCCATTTAATTTCTACTAATCTCTCTAGAAGCGGGAACGAAGGGCACATGTGTTGTCTGCGCGTGTGCACTCACTGCGCATTAGTCAAAATAGAAAAGTGTCCAAAGTGATGTTCATTATTTCGTAGTGGAATTGAGCCTGGATGAGAAGTGCCTCGCTCCCAATCCACAAAGTAAATATCAGGCGTTCTTAAATAAGCTGCGCTGCGAGCGATGAACGTGAGTAAAAAAAAAAAAAAAAGTCAGCGATATTAGCTTGCATAGAAACGCCGACTGAGGGGTCGGAATGAAAGGCTTCTATTTCGTGCTCGTTTTTTTCAACGAACAGTTCCAATGGAAATTGCCTTGTCCGTCGGGATTTGAGCTCAAATCCGTTCCGGTCGGAACTCTGCGCCGACCATACGCACAAAGCCAGTGTACAAACGGCTTGCCGCCAGACGAGACTCTCAACGAAAAGAGAAACGTATTGAACTCCGTGCTTGGTCGTTAAATCTGGGAGCTAGTTGGATTTAAGTCGGCTGCCTACCGAAACGCAGTCTCGTTGCGAGTGAATAGGCTGCGGATTCCTATTTGCTAAAGCGCTTGTCGGTGGACACGAGTTCGGGCTTGTTTGGGGGGGGACGGCTTTGCTACAGGGGCTTTATTGGTTTTTGTCCTACTGGCTTCTGTCCCGTCATACGAACGCTGAAAAATCAGCGATTGTTTCTCCTATGTGTTCCTCCGCGCTCTGTCGATCCTCATCGTGCTGCGCGCTGCGAAAATTGTTATTTTAATATGACTTACAGCAATTAGAAACTTGGATCTTACGCGTCTCTGCCCGCTTGTGATGTAAATTATGCCACGGGAGTCGACGAAACACGTAGAAGACGTGCTGGTAAGCGCCGTGGAAAAAAACAACACATTTGCGCCGTGCATGTGTTCTCAAACATGCCGGCCACATGGAAGTGATACTGATGATATATTTGTATGGGGTAAATATATTTTTCGCCTACGGGCGCCATAGAACAGGGTAGTTTTCTTTACACAAGATGTGGTCAAAAGGCAATTTTCCAAGCAATTCTTTCAGGCGCGTGCAGCTATTCTATTTACTTTGCTACTAGTTGCATGACAACTTGGTACGGTTTCTTTATTAGAGAGTTGTGTGGTTGTTGAAACAGATGAAAAAACAAAGGACTTTATTTCATTGCCTATTTCCTCACTTGTAAGTTAGGCGTGTAATTTAATCTCAGCGGGTTTCGAAAAAGTTAAATACATTTACAAAATGAATTCGGGGCGTTAGCGGTGCTATACATAAGCTACGAGCAAGGAAAAGTGAAGATTTGTTTGTGAATGCGTAAATTTCTTCAGGAAGGGATAATTGCAAGAAAACTCCGTTCTTTTACAATAAACACTTTTCCCTCATACACGAAATCGAAATTAGGAACATTGAAGTGTTGAAGCTATACACTGAAAGATGTAGAATGCGTTTTATTTTATTACAGAACTACATTTTGATGACAGCGGTCCCACGTGAATGCTCTCTAGGAGAATGCCAAAGTGCGGAAAAGCTAAGAGGACAAAATTGGTGAAAAGAGTGAATACCAGTGAATACCGATTTCACCGATGGTCGTTTCTGTTTGCACATTGCCACTGCTGTGCTTTCTTCTTCTTCTCATATATATATATATATATATATATATATATATATATATATATATATATATATATAAAAAATATATATATATATATATATATATATATATTTTTTTTTTTTTTTTCCGTTTTTTGCAAACCTTCCTGTTGTCGTTTTTCAATGATCACTCGGTGCTTTTCCTGCATCCCGTTGTTGCCACTAACACATAAATGAGCGCCATATTGAAAAATCACAGCAGATCATCGGAATCAAGCGGTGAAACGTTGACAGTTTGACAATTGCAGTTTATTTTTGGTATCTTTCCTGTAAAAAAAAAAAAAGCGAAGTAAAGTGAAGGCTAAAAGCTGCTAGCCTGACGAGGCCTTACCTCCGCGTACAGTTTCGGCAGCATCACAGAGAAACACGTTTAGAATACAATCAAAAACACTTCTCTGTCATGCAGACTTTCGTCATGGGTATATATGCAAATACATACAAGACTTATTGCCGTGCAGGTATCAAAAAACAAAAAACAGAAGGATGAACACAGACGCAAAGCTCAGTCATCTTGACGGACATGTGTGCAGATAAAGAAAGTGCAAAAAGGTAACATCAAAACCCAAGAAAAATCACTATTTTACAGACGCTATGCAAGAATGGCAAGTAAAAGTGACTGGTGTCGAATTTCTTCCTCGATAACCAGTGCTTTAACAGTTTTTTCTTCATTCTTTTGCTCTAATTGACATCATGTGGCAGTTTATTTAAGAGAAGTGAAATTTGGTAATCTAAATGCTGTTTACCATAATTTGTGCGCGTTCAAGGCTTCCTGTTCACTTCTCTGCGAAGGGTGAGTGCGTGTGTATCGGCAGGATTGCCAGTTACGTAGAGTTTCTTTTTGCACATATTGAAATGACCTGAAATCATCAGCTCTTATTAAAGGGCACTTCGCGAACAGTGAACCTGTTGATAAGTCTTGTGGGTGTCCAATATACCTCTCAAGTAACCGAAGTACGCACTTCTGTAATTTTAGTAACCGGAGGTTATTTTTACTAGTGGTTCTACCCCAAACCAAAATGCAGCACGAAAGTCTGGAATAAAATAGAGTATAATAGAGAGTTATTTTCAACCAGAAAGGTATAAGTGAACTCATTCTTATCTTTTCCGTAAGTCGACACAAGGTGACCGAGTGCGCAAGCACTGTGTTTCAGTGCCCATCGTGCCTCCATCTCTTCCATTGGGCCTTGTGGCGTGTGCTACATAACAGCGCCTCCATCCGTTTAGCTGCGGTTCTGTTAAACACGCCACCCTTCCGAGCTTAATGCCCTCAGCGCTTCCGATTGAAACCTCGGTATTTCCACTCACTCGCTTGACTTACGCACACTTCTTCTCCGTCACTTGAGACAAGAAAAACTTCGGCTGGCCTCGATGTCTTGCTCCTTTTGGGCCGAAAACACCTTCAAGCGACAAGCGGAGCTCTCGAGGGATGACATGCCAAGAAGCTGGCAGGAGAGATCTCTTCGCCACGACGCCTACGTGTCAACCTCTTCTCCTCGTGTTTTTTATCCCCTATACGTCCCTCCTTCCTCCCATTTTCAGCTTTCTCTGCAGGAAAAGGAAGTTCGATTGAAGAAGCGCAAGCGATGAGGAGACCGGTCATGTACACACTCCCGCGCTCAAACGGCGGACGACCGTAAAAGGGCGCTTCCACAAGCCTGAGCCGCGAACGCTCTGTTGCGCAGCAGAAAGAGTGGCCAAGGCCAGGTTTCGGCCTCATCTCGTTGCTTATAAGCCTACTCTTTACGCAGGCACGCGCGAAGATGAAACGTCTACTGCTCTCATTTTTTTATATCACAGAGAGGTGAACCGGCGTTGTATTTAGGTAAAGAAGCAGGAAGGTGGCTCAGTGTCGCAGCAGGTCACGTTCCGGACTAGTGACGTTTCGAAGGGTTTGCTCTTTCGAGCGGGCAGTTTCAAAAGGAGGCGCCCACCAGCGGCGGATTAAGTTGACGCGCCAACACCAACGGACTCACCAAATGCAGCGCAACAGCTTGTCTTCATTGGTAGAAGCGGTGCTCTTCTCACTCTTTATCTTCCAGCTAAACCTTAAAGCTCAATGCGGTCTATTCCAGTTTGTTACGCGCGGGAAAAATGAGGACGTAGTACCTAGAACTACAGCTAAGCCGAGGGGCTCTGGAGCTGTGGCATGGAACTACAGTCAAGCCTCACTTGCAGCGTATGCAAAAGATCCCGTTCCGAGCGAGCGAGCGCTTTTGGGCGGCGGAGTTTGTGTTGCTGCCTCGCCTAGGCTTTCTCGCAACACGGCTCCAAGTGTTCCAAGTTTCGCTGGCTCCACGTGAGAACGTTTCGAGGAAACGTAATCCTGAAGCTAACGCGCAGTCCTGAATCTGTTTCTTCTGTCTACGTCACCTCGCGCGCGCGAATACCCTCACGCACAAGGCACCTGAACACTCGCGGAGTGCCAAGTTCTGTCGTCTCTTCAAAATCCTTTCGCGAGCCCCGAGGCGCGCTTCATACCGCGGTTGACGACGAAAAGATCGCAAAAACCGACGCGCTTCACACGGATTCACTTTCAGTTTTCCTTCTGCCCTCCCTGTCTCTTTCTTTCTTACAATGAAGTCTGTCCGCAGCACTGGAAAGGGTCTGGTCTGCTGCGTTCGCTGGGACGGATACGAAGTTTAGCGCGTAAGAGAACGCTCTATAGAGACGCCGCTTTGAAGTGTAGTTTTAAGACTTTTCATAGTTATTTCCATTACAGCCTTGCAAGTTTAAAGCCTCTTCTGCAAGCCTACTTCCCAGTGTGAGAGGCCTTAGAATTGAAGAAGCATCAGCGAGTTCAATGAAAAGGCCTGTGAAGCTCTTGTGTACGCTGTTTCTTTCCCTATCACTCACTCACACGCTCTCTGTGTACAGTATTCTTGCTTCTTCAGTAGACGCTGATACTCATGAATATGGAACACAAGCTCTCGAAAGACACTTTCCGGCTGAAATACCGGAGTCGGTCGAAGATGATTTATGTATTCTCGCCCTGACGACGCACGTACGCTCTGCACGCGGCGTGCTCGTTTCCCTCGGTAAAGCTCGCATTCTTCTCTCCAGGTTTAAGAGCCGGGAAGGAGGACTTGTTTGCGCAGCAGCAGCCGGCAGAGTCATGGATGCAGGCAAGCACGAAGATAGCGAGATTGATGACCGTTCCACTTTCTTTTTCTCGGTTTGTCTTTGCAACCCGGTCGCCGTTTTCGGATGCGGCAAAAAGACATTATTTTTAAAACGCGTATAAGCTCGACCTTACCTCACTTTGCGCCGAAACAGTAGTCGTATCTCCCTTTCGGCGGAAACGCAGAGTGATAATGAATCGAGCAGCAGCGCTAGATTTTTCTCCACACCGAAAAATTTCATCTTAAAGACTCCCTTAAGAGATGTGGCTCTGTTGTATAGCAGTTCACCCAGGAAGAAAGTGAGGGGAAGTGCAAAATGTTAATATAGTTGCCTCACTTAAGTTCAGTCGTTCAGTCGTGTCCGACTCTTCGTGACCCTATGGACCGTGTCACGCCAAGCTTTCGGTCTATAACTATCTTCCAAACGTCACATAGCATCATCTGCAGCGCCTCAGAGATGCCATCTAACCATCGCGTTCGCTGCCTACACCGTTCTCCGGCGACCCTCAACCTTTCCCAACATCAAATCTTTCTCCAGCGACTGCTCTCTTCTCATAAGATGACCAAAGTAGCTGAACTTTAACTTTAGAATTTGACCCTCCAATGAGCAGTCAGGGTTTATGGCCGACAATATCGACTGATTTGATCTTCTGGCAGTCCAAGGAACTCTCCAGAGTCTCCGCCAGCACCACAATTCAAGTGCGTCAATTCTTCGGCGGTCTGCCTTCTTCACAGTCCAACTCTCTCATCCATACATCACAACTGGAAAGACCATAGCACGAGTTATGCGGATCTTGGTTGGCAGACTAATGTCTCTGCTCTTTACTAGGCGGTCAAGGCTAACCATGGCTCTCTTTCCCAGAAGCAGGCGTCTCCTAATTTCATGACTTCAGTCTCCTTCCGGGGTAATCTTGGAGCCCAAGAACAGAAAATCTGTCACAGCTTCCACTTCTTGTCCCTTGATGCTCCAGGACTTGATAGGGCAAGACGATATGATCTTTATCATTTTAATGTTCAGTTTAAGCCCAAACTCCTCACTCTCTTCTTGTACGCGCATCAGAAGTCTCTTGAGTTCCACTTCACTTTCTGCCATTAAAGTGATATTATCCGCATATCTAAGGTTGTTGAAACGTTTTCCAGCAATCTTCACTCCAGCTGAAGGCTCTTCCAGACCAGACTTCCCCATGATGCACTCTGCACATAGGTTAAATAGGCAGGGCGACAGTATGCAGCCTTGTCTCACTCCTTTCTCAATCGGAAACCAATCAGTAAGACCATGGCCAGGTCTGACTGGGGCCTCTTGCCCTTCATACAGGTTCCTGAGGAGACAGATGAGGTGAATTGGAACTCCCATCTCTTGGAGTGCTTGCCACAATCTGCTGTGATCTACGCAGTCAAACGCTTTCGCATAATCAATAAAGCAGAAGTAGATGGGTTTCTGGAACTCTCTTGCTTTTTCCATGATCCAGCGAAAGTTGGCAATCTGGTCTCTTGTTCCTCTGCCCTTGCGAAACGAAGCTTGCACGTCCGGAAGCTCCCGATCCACATACTGCTGCAGCCTACCTTGGAGGATTTTCAACATCACCTTGCTAGCATGCGAAATAAGCGCGATCGTGCGGTTGGAACAATCTTTGGCACTGCCTTTCTTTGGAATGGGGATGTGAACTGACCTCCTCCAATTCTGTGGCCACTGCAGGGTTGTTCAAATCTTCTGCATAATGTATGTAGAATGTTAACAGCGTCATGGTTGAGGTTTTAAAGCAACTCAGCTGGAATGCCATCAATTCCGCTAGCTTTGTTCTTAGCAAGGCTGGCTGAGGTCCATTCAACTTCACTCTTCAGGATGCCCGGCTCGAGATCAGTAATCACAATCGTCTTATGTTGGGTTTGCACATCCCGGTTCTTCTTGTAGAGTTCTTCTGTGTATTCCTGCCCACTCTTCTTTATCTCTGAGGCTTCAGGGAGGTCCTTGCCTCGTTTGTCCTTTATCACGCCCAGCTTAGCACAGAAGCTTCCTTTGATATTTTTTATTGTCTTATACAGAGCTCTTGTGTTACTTAATTGGCTGTTGTCCTGAACTGCTTGGCACTGTATGTTCAGGAAGGCATTCTTATCTCTCCTTGCTATTTTCTAAAAATCCGCATTGAGAACCTTGTATCTTTCTCTTTCCCCCGTAACTTATGCCATCCTCCTTTCCTCAGCTATTTGCAAAGCCTCTTCAGATAACCAGTTTGCTTTCTTGCATTTCTTTTGCTTTGGAACTACTTTAAGCAACTTCTTGTATTATACCACGAACATCAGTCCACATCTCTCCAGGCTCTCTGTCTTCTAGATCTAATTCTTGAAATCGATTCCTCACTTCCACAGCATATTCTGAGGGAATTTGATCCAGATCATACCTGAAAGGCGTTCTAGTTTTCTGCGTTTTCCTCAATCGAAGCTTAAATTTGGCAAGAAGAAGCTGATGATCGGTGCCACAATCGGCCCCAGGCCTTGTTTTTACTGCTTGTATAGCGCCTCTCCATCTCTGATGGCAAAGAATATAATCGATCTGAATCCTGTACAAACCGTCCGGTACAGCTGCCTACTGACATCATTAACATCTTCTCTTTCATGCTTTTCTGGGCCAAATATTTATTACTGTATGTGATAGGGCGCATTAGCTGCACTTGTTGCGAACACTTCAGTCTGCTTTCCAATCGGATCGAAGAACATCAGCTTGACAATGCCGCGTTCATTTCTACCTTTCAACCCCGCCGGGGTGGCGCAGCGGTTACAGCGCTCGACGACTACTTTTCATAAGGGCGCAGGATCGAATCCCAGGCTCGGCGGCCGCTTTTCGATGGAGACGAAAAGCAAGGCACCTGTGTGCTGTGCGATGTCAGTGCACGTTAAAGAACCTCAGGAGGTCTAAATTTCCGAAGATCTCCGCTATGGCGTCTCTCATAGCCTGAGTCGCTTTGGGACGCTAAACACCGCAGAACAAAAAACATTTGTACCTTTCAAAAGTTTAGAGTCATTCCGATTTCTTCTTAATTTCCACTAGAACGTCGGTAATTTTAGTTATTTCTCTGACCCACTCTGCACGCAACCTATCTCTTAATGTTATCCCTACCATTTTTCGTTCCATAGCCCTCTGGGTTGTCCTCAACTTAAGTAGAACTCTCTTGGTTAGCCTCCACGTTTCAGCCCTATAGGTGAGTACACGTAAGATGCAACTGCTGTATACTTTCCTATTGAGCGTTACCGGTAAGCTGCTAGTCATAATCTGCGAGTGCTTGTAAGATGCGCTCCATCCCAATCTTATTCTTCTTGTTATTTCCTTTTCATGGTCGGGTTCTGCGGTCACTATCTGTCCTAAGTAGACATATTCGCCTACTACTTCCAGTACTTCGCTACCTAACGTAAACTGCTGTCCCTTCCCAAAGCTGTTGAACATTACCTTAGTCTTCTGCATATTGGTTTTCAAGCCTACCTTTCTACTTTTTCTGTCTAGGTCATCGATCATTATTTGCAGTTCATCTCCCGAGTTACTTAGCAAGGAAATGTCATCAGCAAATCGCAGATTAATGAGGTATTCTCCATCTACCCTTATCCCTAACTGCTCCCATTCCAAGTCTCTGAATACTTCCTCTAAGCAAGCTGTGAATAGTACTGGGGAGATTGTGTCTCCTTGCCTAACACCTTTCTTTATGGGAATTTTGTTACTTTCTTTGTGCAGAGCTATGGTGGCTGTACAGTCCCTATATATATCCTCAAGCTCTTACGGCTCGTCTACTTCCTGATTTCGCAATGCCTGCATCACTGCCGAAGTTGCAACTGAGTCAAATGCTTTTTCGTAATCAATGAATGCTATGTATAAGGGCTGGTTATATTCCGAGCATTTTGCTATCACCTGGTTGATGGTATGAATATGATCGATAGTAGAGTACCGTTTCCGAAAACCTGCTTGATCCTTTGATTGATTGCAGTCTAAAGTTATCCTGATTCTATTAGCGGTTACCTTAGTAAATACCTTATACGTGACAGACAGTAAGCTGACTGGTCTGTAATATTTAAGGTCCTTAGAGTCCCCTTTCTTATGAATGAGGATAATGTTTGCATTCTTCCATGGTTCCGGTACCGTCGATGACACCAGGCAGTGCGTATACAGGCTGGCCAGTTTTTCTAGCACGATATCTCCCCCGTCCTTTAACAAATCTGTAGTTATCTGATCCTCTCCAGCTGATTTCCCCCTTTTCATAGTTTCTAATGCCTTCTTGACCTCGTCCTTCGTCACTGGTGGGACGTCTGACTGTTTTTCCCTACCGCCTATCTCATTACGGTCCTGACTACTTTAGCTACTGTAGAGATCTGTATAGAACTCCTCGGCTACTTTGACTATCTTGTCCATATTCGTGATGACGTTGCCCGCCTTGTCCCTTATCGCATACATCTGGTTTTTGCCTATGCCCAATTTCTTCTTTACCGTTTTAAGGCTTCCCCCGTTATTTACAGCATGCTCAATTTTCTCTATGTTATACTTCCTTACATCGGCCACCTTGCGCTTATTGATTACCTTTGATATCTCGGCCAATTCGATCTGGTCTGTTGGATTGGAAGCTTTCATACTCCCTTTTCGATGGAGGCGAAAAGCAAGGTGACCGTGTGCTGTGCGATGTCAGTGCACGTTAAAGAACCCCAGGTGGTCGAAATCTCCGGAGTCCTCCACTACGGCGTCTCTCATAGCCTGAGTCGCTTTGGGACGTTAAGCCCCACAAACCAACTAACCTTTCATACTCTGGTCTTTCTTAATCAAATCTTTCGTCTCCTTATCAGCTTACCGGTATCCTCTCTAACTCTCCTACTGCCTACTTCTACAGCGCACTCAGTAATGATATCTCTGAAATTATTTTTCATTGCTTCTAGGGTAATGTCGCTATCCTCGGTTAGAGCTGCATATCTATTCTGTAGCGAGATCCTGAACTCTGCTGCCCTCCCCCTCACCGCTAACTCGTTGATGGGTTTCTTTCTTACTAATCTGTTGCATTCCTTCTTCAGATTTAGACTAATTCGGGACCTCACCATCCTGTGGTCACTGCATCGCACTTTCCCGATTACCTCTACATCTTGCATACTGGCGGGGGTTGAACACATTATGAAGTCAACTTCATTTTTAGTCTCCCCGTTAGGACGTTTCCATGTCCATTTCCGGTTCTTCCGTTTGCTGAAGAAGGTATTCATGACTCTTTAGTTATTGCGCTCTGCAAACTCAACTAGTAATTCCCCTCTGCTATTCCTAGAACCAATGTCATAGTCACCTACTGCCTGGTCTCCTGCCTGCTTTTTTCCTACCTTGGCATTGAAGTCGCCCATTAGTACAGTATACTGCGTCTTTACTTTTCGCATTGCCGATTCTACATCTTCGTAGAAGCTTTCAACTGCCCGGTCATCATAACTACATGTGGGTGCATAGGCCTGTACAACCTTCAGTTTATACCGCTTATTAAGCCTAATTACGATGCCTGCCACCCTCTCATTAATACTATAGAATTCATCTATATTACCTGCGTTATACTTATTGACAAGGAAGCCTACTCCTAGTTGTCGCCTCTCTGGTAAACCTCGATAACACTGTACATGCCCATCCCTCAGTACAGTATATGCCTCATTCGGCATTCTAACCTCACTGAGCCCTATGACATCCCATTTCATACCCTCTAGTTCCTCTAACAGCTCTGCTAAACTAGCTTCACTAGCTAGGTTCTAGCGTTAAATGTTGCCAGAGTCTGTTTCCAATGGCGGCCTGTCCAGCGAAGCCAGAAGTTCTTAGCACCCCTTGCTGCGTCACAGGTATGACCGCCGCCGTGGTCAGTTGTTCCGCAGCCGCTGGTGAGCGAGGGCCGGTGTTTTATGGAGCTTATCATGAGAGGTTGCGGCCAATTACTGCACCAGGGTGGCCAACGCCTGTTCTGGTGAGGGACTGCATTGTCGGAAGTGTTCACCGGCATCAGGTCGCACCCCAAACCTGTTTATGCAATTCCATCAACACGCGGGGTTTTTTTTTTCTTTTTTTTTATCCAGTGGAGAATTTCGCGGCACCGGGATTTGAACCCCGCTCCTCTTGCGTGCGAGGCGGACGTTCTACCGCTATGCCACCGCTGGCGAATTATTTTGTTTTAAATCCTACCCACCGGGGTAACAGAAGGAAAAATCTTATTTTGAAGAAATTTACAACACTGAGGATGCGTTACGAGCCACATGATTCAGAAGTAAAAGCTTGAGGTTCTATTTACTAAAGATGTACATACAATTCTCATATGTGTTTATTTTGATATTGCTACGAAGATGACGAAGCGGGCAGTGGCGAGCGCCACGCCCGCTGGCCATTATCATCATCATCATCATCAGCCTGATTATACCCACTGCAGGGCGAAGGCCTCTCCCATATCTGTCCACTTAACCCGGTGCCATTATAGCATATTTCATCGTCATGTCATCACGTCGTTCTGTGTCTGTTGTGTCGCCGTGTTCCATCGCTTGTCATGCCATCACGTAACATTTGGTTGGAGGTGCGGTTCATCCCCATCCTCGCCTTGCACCGTCGAAGCCAACCGTACGCCGGGTCCATCGGCCGAGAGCCCATGGAGATCGCCGCCCAGCTTTGCCCCAGCCCTTTGTGCCCAGACCCGACCAGCCGCTCTCCCCAGCCCCGTCCCCAGCCTTGACCACAACATACGACGACCAGGAAATGCCCAAAGCCGAACCTACCGACCCTACCGACCCCACGACGAAGCGACCTCACGACCACTCGAGACAAGACAGCACCCCTGCCCAAGCCGTTCCTCGTGTCTGTGAGCCTCGGCCTTCTGCAAACGGTGAAGATTGGACTTGATGCTCCGGTGCAAGCATTCTTCCCATCTTCGCATTGATTGTGGTGTCCAGCGTTTCATATCCCAATCCTGTGTCTGTGTTCATCGTCACGTCATGTATTGTATTTCTAGCAATCGATCGGAACGATCGCTCGGTGGCCCCGGGTAATGCATATTTCATCGTCATGTCATCACGTCGTTCTGTTTCTGTTGTGTCGCCGTGTTCCATCGCTTGTCATGACACCACGTAACAATATTTACGTTTTGAAGCCAGAGAAGTATACATCACAGCGTAAGCAATCCAAATTGTCTTGCTTGCAAGCGTTTCTACTAGCACAGCTAAAGAAGTTCCCAGCATATCTAGCTCAGTATACCTACCTCGGCACACTTCGATGAAACATTCTACCCGTTTTAAAAATTCAGCGAAGCGGATTGCGTTGATTCTCAGCGCCACGAGAATGAGAGCTCGACGATCACGAACACCGCGGTGTGAGGGCAGAAAGAAATATATGAGGAGCAAGTAACAAACGAAGTGCCCGAATGGCGACCGAAAACGGTGTCGAATTATATATATCTAGTTGCCACCCCCCTTCTACGTCGCCAGAATACTTCCAGGAGTAAATTTTCCATATTCCAAGTCTCCTCTTGCGCAAAAACGGAACATAATTGTTTAAATAGCAGTCATGTATAGCACTACTTTTGTCGGCAATTGGGAAGACGTGCGCGACGGTAACATTGTGTGTTGTCATTCATTCATTCATTCATTCATTCATTCATTCATTCATTCATTCATTCATGCTTTCTAACTGAATTACATTCTTTGAATCGCCTTTTTGCTCGAATGAAGTTATGTGGTAGATTAATTATTTTGAGCTCCTTGTTTGCTGTTCATTTTAGACTTCTTCCTCGCCAACTCAAGGGCAGCGGCCTAGAACTTGCGACATCGTCAGGGAGGTATTAGGTAAGAGACTTGGAAACGAGAACGCAATTAACGCGACACGAACGAGGAGAGGAAAAGAGCAGAAGAGGATAAAATGACAGCAAGGAGGAGATGGATCAATGATGTCGCGACCGTGTGGCATCATCCAATGACAGCGTCTGCCCAACAGGGAACGCCATCGTCCCTTCCTGAAGGCAAATAGATGGCCGCTTTTGATCTCGTCACAAGACCGCCTCTGGGATGGCGAGAAAATAGAAAAGACTTCCCCACAACGAGGCAGCACTGTCAGCCGGACATGACTGCTATGGCGGCCGCAGCGAGCGGCTGAGCGCGCCGGACTGGCATGAGCCGAATGAAAGCGAAGGGAGAACAAAGTGAAAGTGGGATAGTGAAAAAGGCGAGAGAGGGCAATAAGGGTGCTCTAGGCGAGGGATTGCAAAGTGGCAGAAGGCATGAAAGAATAATAATGAAAATCTTTGGAGCATGAAGTTGAATAAATAGAAGGATCAAGAAAGTATAGGCATAATGTATCCAATGCTCTGAGGAGGAAGGAATTGTAGAGAACAGTAGGGTACGTGGGTGTGATGGTTCCAGAGAAAAGTAAATAGCATGAGAGTATATAGGGATATGGGCCTATGGAAAGGACAAGTTGAGCGTGAGCGGGGGAAGGCTGTCTCCTTTGTAGATGGGGAGAAGAAGGAAGGAAAACAGCGGCTTCGGAAGAAGACGTGAGGTCCAAAAGATGAATTACCGTAATTTTCTCGGCGGCTTGCCCATGAATCATTTGGAGCGGGCCGCTATTGAATTTCTCCGTCTCGTTTCCGCGCTCCAAGGGAAAGACGAGGTTGCACCACGGAACTCAAGAATGCTGTAGCGTCGTCTAGGGCCTTCATGCTGCGTGCTCTTTTCCCCTTTCTCTATGTATCCTGCCATCGTCAACCAGAGCATTCTTTAGATCGGTTAGTGTCTTCTCATTTCTGGCCATTGTATCATCTTGTGCTGCGCATCTGCGACCATTCGATGATGAGGAAACTCTTCCTTCTTCCTCTCTACCTTGTATCGGTAGGCAGTTGCCTGTCACCAAACTCTTCTCTTTCGCCGCCATGGTTAGCATTGTAAGTGCGACGAAATCAGTTCCAGCTTACGCAAGCTCTCTATTCAACAGCATGGCCACCGCACAGAGCTCTTTTCTTTTTTCTTTTTTTTCACGTGACGCATTCGATCGCGGAAAGGCTTAGGAACAAACAAGGCTTAGGCGTACGAAGACGACAATGGCGCTATAGGAATCCGTGAAGTACGTGTGCGGGCATGCAGATAGCAATGGTTTTAGTAATGAGAGTCCAACTACAGACGTTAGGGCAGTCATGAGTGAAGTATACTGATCGCTTGAACACTGTATGTATGCGATATTATCCCTTGCTCTTGCTTGAAAAATCAAACTTTGAGCGAAGAAAACCTTTGTAACAAGCAACATTACCTGTTCTGTCATTTGCACTCACTAACAAGAATCATGCCACAACAATGTCAAGGCAACTGCGAACATTCGATTTAATAAACGAAAAGTCAATGGCTTACATAAAGTTCCGCTTCCCCTATATACCTGGTTATTACCTTTTCTGGGTGTAGCGTTACAACCAGTACCTTCTTCTGTTCTACCTCACCTTGTTTTCTTCTTCGTCTCATTCTTGCAATACCTTTCTAAAGACAGTGTCAACCAGCGTATGACGCACGTGCCAGACAGTGGAGACGATCAATGCTGTAATCAATCACGTACAATTCTACTACACATAAATCCTGCTTCTTCCGAGCCGTAGAACTGTGCCTTCCGTCGATTTGCCAGCAGCACGCCTGGCTCACAACTCAAGGATTATGGGTGTAAATCCTGCCTTTAAGCAAAATTTGTTCTTCAAGGGAACTCAATTGTGTCATAACGTTAGATCATTGGAGACATTTAGCATAGCCTGTAATTCAAGCTTCAGGCTGTGTTTCATTCCACGTGCGACATACAGTTTAAGTGATTTGAGGTGTTCGGAATTCTCACGTGTGATCATGTGGCTGTGACGTCACCGGGATTTTAGACGCCACTTTTTTCTGGACGGTAACGATTGGGTTTCATTGCCAATAAACCTTATAACGCTTTTTGCATTAAAACAGTTTCAATGACGAAGATCCATAAAAAGTAACGGTCTCAGACATAAACTTCCAAGTCATCATCATTAGCCGAATTATACCCACTACAAAGCGACAAATTCTTCCATAATCCTCCAATTAAACTTGTACTGTGCTAGCTGCATCCACTTGAACTCTGTCAACTTGTTAACTTCATACGCCCATCTAACTTTCTGCCGCTTCCTGCTACGCTTTCCTCCCGTTGGAATCCAGTTTGTTGTCCTAAGCAACCATCGGTTATCCTCTCTTCGCACTACATGATCTGTCCATGCTCATTTCTTCTTGATTGCAACTAGAATGTCATTAACTCGAGTTATTTCTCTAACCCACTCTGCACGCTTCATATCTCTTAACGTCACACCTACAACTTTCCGTTCCATAGCTCCCTGCCCTTTCGTTAACCTCGACGTTTCAGCCCCATAGTTGAGTACAGGTAAGGAGCAATCCTTATATAAATATAAGGGCTGAAGTGGATGCAGCTAGCACAGAACCAGGTTAATTGGAGAAATAAGGCCTTCGCCCTGCAATGGGTATAGTCCGGCTGATGATGATAATATATATATGTATTGTCACGCGCCTTCGTAGAACGTCCACGGAAGATGAAAAAGAGCGGTCGGGTAGATCGGTGAAGAAGGAGAAAGAGCAAAGGCAGAGGAACGTTTGTACGCTTCGCCGCAGTCCTCTTTGTACCGATCCCTGTAAATAAACCCCCCATGCGTACAAAGCACGTAACAATATATATATATATATATATATATATATATATATATATATATATATATATATATATATATGTATATGTATTACTCTTGAGGGATTTTAAAGTAAAACAAGCCAAAAAGTAACGCTTTTCAGATGGTAATCGCAACGCCTGCAACATCTTTCATTGGGCGCTTCCAGATCTCAGTGCCGTCCGGAAGGTGGCCCTGGACTCGTCACTTTTCGAAGCGCAGTTTCCCAACTGATGTTACCTAAGTGTTCTGAACGCCACCCACTTTTATTCGGGCATCGTGGAGCCCCTACGGCTCTGAAAAACCAACATTCCCGTCGCTAGTTTCAACATAGAGTGATGGAAAAACTCACATAATGAACTCAAAACGTACAAACCATTAACAAGTATTCAGCTGCCTAGGAAACGTCCAATGCGCCACCCATTAATCACATGTTTCTCAGGTCAGGGATTCGATGGAGTTGTTCTTAATGCCCCTCCAAGCTTCAAACACGTGTCAACGTGCATTGCAGTCTTTAGTGGTCCAAATAATAGCCCGCAGCCGAAGCCGCCCCTGAACAGCACTCCACTGCGCGCCCTTCGCCGATAACTATACGTCGTCAGCTTAGTGTGTAAAGACACCGAGAAGCAAATTGAGTTGAGAAAGGCTTTCAGTCTGATACGATTGCGTCCGTGACCGAAGACCGCAGGCTAGGAAGACGACCACCAAGCAATCAAATAGGGGCCATAACTATGCAATAATCCATCCTTTGCATTGAGGCTCCCGTGCTTGAAATAGCCATCGATGACCTTGATCCGCTCTCTGTGGCCACATAGACAGAAGTGATAGGGAAGCCGCTGATGTAGCTGGTCGGCATTTTATGTCACAGACTATCGCTCTGCAAGACTAAGTGCGATGTGAAACAGCCTCCGGCGTCATTCAATGGAATGAGTATCGATAACCTTTGCGATAGCCGCTGTCTATCCTTTTTTTTTATTTATTGTTTTTTTGTGCGCTACAGGAAAATAGGCAGACACTGCTTGGACCCATAGTCAGCGGCTAGTAAAGGGTCGAATGGAAAAAGTTCGTAGGTTGCAGGCACCCAATCGTCAAAGTTAAGAGACATCAGAAGCAGTAACTTTACAATGAACATAACAAAGTTAGTTATCGCTTATTCATTCGTAAAACTACCAATGAAGAGAATGAAATATAAACTAAAACCTCACAAATCAAACAAAAGCGCGTAGAACTTATACAAGAATTAAAGCAAAGAAAGATGAATGCATAATGTCACCACACTATAACAATACATAATGTCACATGTCGCGGAGAAATAACGCATCAGATACAATACAGGTATATGTAGGGGTTACATGGGTAATACCAGGCGAACAATGTAAGGTTACAGTAGGCAAATGCAAGTATGGACTCAAAGTGTTTCATTCATTTTGAGGTAGTATTCTTTTATTGCAATGGAAAAGTTCTTGGCAAGCTTTACGTCACAGGGTAGAGAATTCCAGATTTTGACGCCCCTAAACTGCAGCATACGCTCACCATAAACGTTTCTTTTTATGGGTAAATTAAAATTTCCGTAAGTGTGGCTTCGGGTTGCACGTGACGGGATGTTAAATATAGATATATCGAAGGGGAGGTTGTTATTTACTATTTTGTGGATACATTCAGCAGTGTTTTTCTGACGAAGCAGGTCAAAAGGCAGCACGCGTAGTTTAATAAATAGTGGTTTGCTGGATCTAGAGTAGTCTGAAAACGAGATTATTCTAAGTGCTCGCTTTTGTGAACGTCTAATGGGTTCTAGGTAAGTATTGTACGTCCAACCCCACGACTCAATGCAGTATGACAGGTGAATATGTACTAATGTGAAGTAAAGGACTCTCAGAATATTGACATCAAAATATTGGCGAAATTGATGAAGAGCATAGCAACCCGATGCAATCTTCGTGCAAATGGAGTCAATCTGATGTTGCCAATGTAAATGGTTATCTAGGGTCACTCCAAGGTACGTAAAGACAGTGGTTGGTTCAAGCTGGGTCTGACTGATAGTTAATCTAATATCACTCGAGTCCAGTGATTTTTTCCGTGAATGGAACAATATGTATTTAGTTTTCTTAGTGTTCAATGTTAATTTGTTCGCGAGATACCAGTCTGCAATTTTTTTCAATTCTGTGTTTGCGATGCTTTCTAGTTCGGCAGTATGACAAGCAGTAACGATAATGGCAATGTCATCAGCATACATGAGAGCACTGGCTGAGGATAATATCTGAGGAAAATCGTTGACGTAAAGTGAGAACAGTAACGGACCGAGTGTTGACCCTTGCGGCACTCCTGTGTATAAGCACCGCACATTTGATGTTAGGTTATTCATTGAGACAACTTGTTTGCGATCAGTAAGGTAACTAGAAAAAAAGTCGAGCACCCTATCACGAAATCCATATATTCTTAATTTATTAAGCATGATGCCGTGGTTCACTGTGTCGAAGGCTTTTCTTATGTCCAGAAATATAACAGCGGCCAGCTCATTGTTATCTAATGCACTGTTAATTGCCTGGGTGAGTGTAATGACTGCTGAGCTAGTAGAGTGCTTTGGGCGAAATCCATGTTGCTGGGGGCAGATAATGTTATATTTCTCAAGAAAAAGGAGAATACGTTTGGACAGAATTTTTTCAAATATGTTATTAATAACGCTAAGTACGGAAATAGGCCTGTAACTAGAGGGGTCAGAAGGGTCACCATCTTTAAATACAGGGTAACTCGGGCTACCTTTGAGGGTGATGGGTATGTGTAATTCAGCAGGGAATGATTGAACAGCCGGCATAGTATGGGTCCTAAGATATCAATATTTTCCTTAATAAGCTTTGCAGGAATGCCGTCCAAGCCTGCTGCCTTGTTTGTTTTCAACTCCATGACAACCGACAACACCTCATTGATTTCAACTTCGTGCAGAGCGAAAGAATTAACAACTGACGCTGGAAGATTATTGTCTGCACTGGCATCAGGAAGGTTTGCAGCTAGATCTGGACCGACACTTGTGAAAAATGTATTGAATTCATAAACAGTTTTTTCAGTGATATTAGAGGGAAGTGTGGGACATCTTTTCAAGTTTTGCGTGACCTCATTGATTGCGTGACCTCATTGATTCGGCTAGTAAAATATTCTTTTTTTCGGGCTCTCATTAAGGACACAGATTTATTACGCACGCATTTGTACTGATACAGATAATATTCGTTGCCTTTATGATGTAGCCATTTATGATACCAATAGTCCTTTCTTCTTAATATGTTCAATATTTCTTCGGTCATCCAGGGACAAATTGGTTTATGACGCTGGGAAGACGCTACACTTTGGCTGCTGCGATTTATAAGGTCAACCAGAGCGCTAATCAAGTTAGAGAACTCTATATTGACATCTTCATGATATATTAAGTCAGTATTGAGTAATAACAATTTGTTACGGAATAATTCATAATTTAACTTGGTTGTATTTCTTGGTTTCATACCTTTTACTTTTGTAGGTGTGTCTACCTTAACAAAAATTGGCAAGTGGTCCGAAATTGGTGTTTGGTAGACGCCAGCATGTACACCGGTGTCAATATTTGTCAGTGCATGATCAATAGATGTTGCCGAAAGGGTGGTTATGCGTGTCGGAGAAGCAATCAAGTTGCGGAAGTTGTATGATTGAAGAAGGTATGTGTAATCTGGGGCACTCGTGGAACTAGTATCAATATTCATGTCACCAACGATAATAACTCGGTTTTTGTAGCTTTTAGTTAAAGAGGACAAGTTTGATTTCAGTTTATCAAAAAAAAAATCAGCAAGATTTGAATTCGGAGGTCGGTAGACTACGCCCACTATAAGCCCGCATTCAAGTTTCACAAATAAGGCTTCAAGTTCGGGTGAACAACAAGAGACTGATGATAAGATAGTGTAGTGAAGGCTTTCTGTCACGAATAATGCCACACCGCCACCGCGAAACTGCGTGTCCCGTGGGCGTGATATTGTTGCATAGCCGGGAATTGATATATGTTCATGTTTCCTGAGCCACGTTTCAGTGGTCGCTATGATTTCAAAAAACTCCCCATTGCTGACGATAAAAGAATTTAAAGAGTTTAAGTTTCTGTTTATGCTGCGAACGTTACTGTGAAGTACAGATATGCCTTTCCTGGGAGCCATCATGAGCTAGAGTCGGTGTAGCTAGTATCGTTAGTAGCTGTTCGCCAGAAACATTGGCTATTCTTTCCAGATCCGCTTCACAGGTAACGTGGACTACTTTCGATTTTTCGGCTTTCCTCATTAATATTTTTCCGTCGGAGACCCAAGCAAACTTCCAGCCTTTAGCGCGTTCAGTTTGAATTGCTTTTCCCAACAGTATCTTATTTTCTGGGCATAGGTGTTCGTTGACGAATATAGGATCCGTTCCTTCAAATCCAAGCATCGATGTGTTCAGTCGCGTTTTTTTGCCGCCAGCAAAAATCTATCTCGGTTAGCCCGTGAGGCAAACCGTACAACAACATTTGGTGGCCCTTTAGCTTTTGTAGGCACACGATGTGCGATTTCAATGTCATGGCTGGATAGTTCTGTGCACAAACATGAAGCGACTGCCTCAACAACCTTATTAAGGTCCTCATTTTCAGCGACAGGTATGCCCTTCAGTTCGAGATTGCTCTTTCTACTGTACTGCTTCAGTTCGATCAGTTGTTTTTTGGTGTCGCTGAGTTCGTTACTTAGTTTTCGGTTTTCTTTCTGGCACTCAAGGCTCAGTTGTTTTGCATCTTCAAGTTCTTTACGGAGTGTCTTTACTTCGGCCCTGAATTCTTCAAAGTTCTCGTTGATGTAGTTCATTCCTGTTTTGACCGATGTGAGTTCTTCCTGTATAGCTGTGTTTGATGACTGCAGCTTCTTTACCTCATTCTTTAGTTCTGTCATAACTTCCACGAATCTGGAAGTCATATCAGTCAAAACTCTGACTATTTCTTTTATACTATACTTGGTGTTTTTTCGGCAAGTGTCTGTGCAAATTCGGTTAAAACATCCCTGGTTTTGCTTCCCATCGTTGCAGGGTGTACCGCTTACAGCGTGTGCGAGAGGACAACATTGGCAAATTCAGAGCAGCCCAGCAGCCATAAACTACAAAAACAGAACAGATAATAACTTTGTTTTCCCACCTGCAACAAGCGAGGGCAGCGATTTAGCAGAAGTGGTGGCCACGGCTGCCGGTACCGCTCTGAATGTGCCTCGGTCGATGATCCATGGCTTTATATAGGTGAAGGTGACGCCTCCAGACGTTGGGCCGCCGCAGTAGAAAGGCACGTGTCTTGATGATGACGTCCGTTGCGCATGCGCGTAGCTCCTGATGTCCTTGCTGTTGACGACCGTTTCTTATCGGACGCCTGCAACAAGCGAGGGCAGCGATTTAGCAGAAGTGGTGGCCACGGCTGCCGGTACCGCTCTGAATGCAGCACTTCTTGCAGCACTTAAGGCGTGTATAAGGCAAATGTTGCCTCATTCAGCGGACACTACTTGCGCGAAAGCATGCGCATTTGGTTGGCTAGACCTGTGTCCGTCTTCTAAACGTTCTGGAACGAGAGCTGAAGGTGCGACATCCTTCGACCGACTGCCATAGATGCCTTCCACACACGGGAACATATTTTATCTGGACGCATGCCACAAAGCAGTAACGACGTGCCAGTATTCGAACCCTTCTAATCCATAGTTAGATGGATTATCCGCTCCGCCAGAGACCCAGCTGCACACAGTTGTAGTTCACCGCCACGTACCGTTCCCGCGGTATTCAGAAAACTGTGTCTGGGCCTCGTCCCCAAACTTCTGGATAAGCACATTTTTCCAGCGGACATTTGTCGATGTAAGCAGTTTTCACGATTATTCGAAGAGTGTGCCATAACAATCAATATATGATGCCTTTCTTTCTTAGAACGCTTTCAGATTCTTTTTTTTTTTTGCCATCTATTTTCAAAAATATACCCCTTTGTTTTTTTGTGTTTTTTTATGGCAGCCTTAACTACTTAGTGCGACAACAGGACACTATAGTGTAAAAGCAAGATTTTGCTACAAATGGGAATGTATAGACCATTTCCACAAGTGTGTTCATGACAATGCTTTAGGGATGTTTCTCAGCTCACACTGTTCCAGAGTACACTTGGACCGTGCTCTGAGAGAGGGTAATAAATAAAAGAGTAAAGGTGCAGATACTAGAAACTGACTATTTGTACTCTAGCCCAGGCTGAATTTCGCAATTTCCTCAACCGGCGTAACAGTTACCATTATTTATTCTTCTTGCTTACTCTTTCTCTCTGCTCCGCCGGGGTGGCGCAGTGGTTACGGCGCTCGACTGCTATGCCCAAGGGTGCGGGATCGAATCCCGGCTTCGGTAGGCCTTTTCGGGGGAGACGAAAAGCAAGGCGCCCGTGTGCTGTGCAATGTCAGTGCACGTTAAATAACCCCAGGTGATCGGAATTTCCGGAATCCTCCACTACGGTGTCTCTCATAGCCTGAGTCGCTTTGGGACGTTAAACCCCACAAGCCAAACTCTTTCTCTCTTGTTTTACGATCAGTTCTCCGCATCATTCCTCCACTTTGTTATTTATTTGAAGTTTCGCCGTAGGTACTCGACAGCTCACTCTATTTCCACAGTGGCATCTACGCACGGCACAGCTAGGTTCTCACTGCAAAGACCAATAACCATTGTCAAGCGCGGTTACGCACGCTTTCAGCCTCCCGTGTGGTGTGCATAATGATTCAGCGCCAATGGCCCGGGTCTCAAGAGGGGTTTTTCAACAGCCGGGCATCGCGGCTGCCCTTTCTACGATGCGCCCTCCAGCTGTGTTTGTCATGAAGGAAAATTGAAGAGCACATGGACGTGGAGAGAGAAAAAGCGAGGGAAACGAGGCAAAGAGGCAATATGCTAGTGTTAGTAAAAGAAAAAAAAAAAGGAAATGAGGGCGCTGTAATTCTTGTCTTTTATATTTCTCTCAACGAAGGAGTTTTGTCAAGGTGATTTGGAAGGAAGTGCATAAATTTCTCCTGGTCACCTTCGTTCCTCTGTGGATATGCGTTTGGAGCGAATCCCTGGAGGAAAATGGGAAATACTTCCTTCTGAACGGCGATTGTGGGTCGCTTTTTGCCCGATGTTATATGTAGGGTACATTTCGTCTTCGCGTTCGTATTTCCTTTAGCCGCTTGTGGTGGTCGGCTCGGCTGACGACAGGCGTGAGTTTTGGCCAGCTCAGCGTTGCCTTTCCATATAATGTACTCACTACATTTTGTTCTTTGCCAACAAAGAGAGTTGATAAAGTTACCAGTCTATAACAAGCTCGACGCTGAGAAGCCCCGCATTCTCAGTAGCATAGTCTGGTCAACGAACGGTCTACTTATGCTAAAAATAAGACTTAGGACAGAGCAGAAATAGAGGGGGAAATGGACTCGCCGCTCAAAGACACCAGTGAAGCGTCCATTAGCCAATGTGACTCGATGGTATTCTAGCCGCAATAGTAATCAATGAATGCACTTAAGAGAGCCATTAAAGGCTCTGCCGTTAGAGTGACATCATTGCTGCCACTGAAAATAATACACTGTCGGAGGCCACGAACTCGCTAATAGAGCCAAGATGTGACTTGAAATTCTTTGCAAAATATTCGTCTTGAGGTGTGCTTTGCAGTACGATGAGCGCAATCCTGTTTACGATGTTGTTTAAAAAAATGCCCGCCTTGTTCACGATGGAAGATTTGACGGTGTGACGTAATCGGCGGGATATTTATGCGGACTTTCGGCAGCACTGTTCAGAATGTCATTATGAAAATACTTCTTTTTCGTAATTGGGAATCTATATCGTCTAGCTGTTTTCTTTCTTCTTTTCTTCTTCGCTTCTGCTCTGTACAAACCCAGCTCATTCAGCGGACGGTCACAACGTATGGAAGGTGACTGTGTGGTCCATGCCCTTCTGTGCTGAACGAGACGATTATCGCGTCGTATACTCTCAACCAGCCCTGCCGTGAGCAATCTTGAAATCTATATTTTTTTATCTGGCGACACTGTCGTTCTCTTTCCTTCGTCGCTTTTGTAATATTAAAATAATTTCGCACTATCAAGACAACAATTTTCACAGGTGCTATTTCCGATGATTCTTCTAATATCTCGCAAAGTCTCGCGGAGTTTCGCGTGAAGGCTCGCATATCACTAGAGATTGAGTCGGAAAACGTTTGGCTGCTTAAATAAGAATAGTACCGCGCAGCGACCCGTGCCTTGGCGTTTTTAGAGCGAGCTCCACTAATTAAGCTTCCCAAGGTCATGTTTTCCGCAATCCAAAATCATGTGAGCCATAGTTTCAAATTTACAGTGTGTGCGTCGCAAAAAACAACAACGTATATATACCTCGCGACCACGGCAGTACCATAGCACGTGATCGAAATGGAATCATATCATGTGACTGCATGACAGTTGCATAACAACAACGGACGTGTAGCGGCGGTGCTCGAGCGCCGCAATTCATTCCTATATTTCCATTGCCTGTCTAGGTAATTAATCATTCTTTGCAGTTCATCCCCTGAGTTACTTAGCAATGCAATGTCATCAGCAAATCGCAGAATACTGAGGTATTCTCCATCTACCCTTATCCCTAACTGCCCCCATTCCAAGTCTCTGAATACTTCTTTTAAACAAGCTGTGAATAGTACTGGGGAGATCGTGTCTCCTTGCCTAACACCTTTCTTTATAGAAATGTTGTTACTTTGTTTATGTGCGCAAGGGTCAAATGGATGTAGCTAGCACAGGATCGGGTTAATTGGAGGAATATGGGAGAGGCTTTCGCCCTGCAGTGCGCGTAGCCAGGCTGATGATGATGATGATTTTCATGTTGTAGAAACTGAGGGGACAAAAAAGGAGACAGGAAAACTTTGTTTGCCATTGAGGTTTTAAAAGTCGAACTTCTTAGTCATTACAGCTGGCCGGCAACTGGACTTTCGGCGATCCTTGCCTCTTGCCGTGGCTCGGAGGTGGCCGTCCGACGAGAACAGCTTTCCATTTTTCAAGTGAATGAATGTGATCAGATCAACAGGAGCCAGATTCTCCGCGCAGTCCCAGATTATGGGGTCTAAGGATGCAAGCTCAAAAATGCACGGGCCTGTCGACTGACTCTATCTGAGCCACCACCACCGCTGCTTCGCGCGGACAGAGGAGAATACAAAAGGTTAGAGGAAAGAGAAAGATAGAACGGGAAAAACGCGTGCTAAAACAGTCGTCACCCGCCACCTAAGCGGCGGCGAGTGCAATGACGGCATACATAACAGATGCGCCGGTAGCAAGAGGCTTCCGCCGGAAAGGGCGATGGCCGCTAGGTTCCCAGCCCAGGATTACCGAGATCAGCTAATGTGGAAGTTCGTTTTCGCTCTCTGTCGCATACCATTCCATATTGGCAAAAGGCATTTCACTCAGCTGAAAAGCAAACCAAAAACGCATTGTAAAGGTAGCGCTTCCCACTTCTTGTCATAATTATTTGATCTATACCAATATCTTTGAAATATTGAAAGCAGCGCTAAAAACCAGAATTGACCCCGTAGTTATTCAGGGTTGAGAGCCACACTCCCAGTCTTCAACGTTTCTTCCCTTCACTTCTGCATCTGAAACGGGCATAAATATAAGTCGTTATCCGTGAATGTGTGAGTGGGCGCCCACAACAGCCATGCCTTACGTCTCTTTCTGTGCAACAGAGCGCTGCAATATACCAAACATACCGCGCAGATATGGCCATGCTCCCCAAACCGTGTACTCACGAAATTGTATAGAACAGCTTTCCAGCAGTATCTCTTCTGCACTAGTAGTATCTATGTTTGCTTTTTGATGCACGAAGATAGACGGGAACGCAAGAAAAAGGGAAGAACAAAAGGAAAGATCAAGTGACGAGGATGAATAAAAGGCCAGAAAAAGACCACTGCTGATGTCCAACCGAGGCTGCACGAAAAAGAGGAAGGGTAAACCTAAGTGGTTGTGTGCTGCTGGACCGGACATAAATGCGACTCTCCGGGCTGCGTGAAGGGGAATAAAAGCAGAGATACGGAAGCGACAGACAAGAAGTTTTGAAAGCAAAACTCCCGCCTCTCTCCTGCAACGGAAGCTCTATCGTCCAACCAGCCTTCACTGTAGAAGTTTCCCTACTTCCCCACATCCCCTGTGTTCTTTCCCTTACTTTTTTTTCGTCTTTACGTCTTTTTCCTTTCCAGAAACCTGTTCGTGAGTGGCTTAGCATGAAGCGGCTTCAAATGGCTCTTCTTCGGCGTCGCATGCGCTTGTATAGGCTCCCATCGTGGTTGCTTTCACTTGGCACACTAACGATTATGGAACGAGTGTGAGGTTAGCTTTTATTTTCCTCAATTTCACCCCCTTTCTTTCTTATCCCTCTTTAGATTTTTATTTTTCACTTTGAAAAGCTAGCTATGGTTTGGGGGATTATGCAGAAGCCCTGTTTCTGCGCCGTCTCTGTTTCGGCTTGTTCCCCCGTAGGCACGATCACGGTGCAGGAACGATCGCTTTCTTGCCAATCACCGGCTGGGCTGAAAACAAGAGATAAAATGGGTCGGTGCGCTGAAAATGACAGACTTTTCGGCCTCACTCAGAGCGAGCTTCGCCCTTTTTTTTATTTTTTTTTTATTTCGTGGTTGATTTTCTGCTTTCTTGTTCCCTTTTTCTTGTTCTTTTTCGCTAAAGAAAGCTTTTTGCGCGCGATGGGGAAAGGCCTTCAGCAGGTGTCTGGACAGCGAGGCGTTATAAAACGAGAGAGTAAATCCCAGAGGAACAGCAAAATCAAAACGCTGTCGGCTCGAAGACTATAACCTGACTGTGCCGGCAACACTGGCAGAATGCATAAAAGCAGCAAAAGTACACAGCAAAGCAAGCAAGAAAATTTCATCCTGTAGCAACGTTCTCGGATGTACGTAGGAAGGAGGAAAAGCTTAAGGCTATAAATTTCCATGCGCCCCATACCGGGAGCCCAGCCACCTTCAATTTAAGGAAAACAAAGAAAAAAACGAGAGCGACGATATGCTGAATGCGCTGTTCGCGTCGGAGAGAAGGCCAGTGCACTTTGCTAAAGTACATTTGAGCTGTAAATAAATGCCTACATGAATCAGAAAGATGCTCACGAATATCAATGGAAACTTGTTCTCACAGCTCCACAACAAAATCTTGAAAAGCCGCATGGATATTTTGCTCCTCTGGACAAAATAGTGGCATTTACTGTCTCAAGCATAATAGGTGTTTAAAGCTTCGCCATCTTTGCAAAAACATTAATCTCGATAAAAGTAAGCGCCCGTTTTATTGTTTTTGCTTTTTTTGTAAGAGCATTTATATTTCGTATTAAACCGCTACTAAACACACGATCGACGCTTCAGCGTGGTATCACTATGATATTGGGTTCTTTATTTCTATGCACCAGAGTTGTCCTTATCTCGCTTGAGCAAGCTACAACTTCAGCCGTTTTGAGGCTCATTCAGTTCAGGACAATTTTTGGAAGCAAAAAGGTTTTACGATCTTTCTCAACTTTGGTAAATCTGCGCTCAAGACAGACAACGATCAAACGCAGCTTCATATATCACCTATGCGCGAAGAACCACTGGGTTGCAAAGAGGCTCAATCGCAGCTAATTTCGTCAACATTGGAAGCCCAGCTTGAAGAACAGCCAGTGTTCGGCGTAGTGCCACTTCGTCACGTGTCAATAGGTGCAGGTGACGGATGTGGAGAGGGTGATTTTACGAGAGAGGCCGTAATTGAAGTGGCTGACTTGGAAAGAGCCTTAAAAGGAAAACTACTGAGAATGACCTCAAAGATTAAAATTGATGCGAATGGCTCAGCGATATAGGAAATTTGTGGGAACGGATAAGCAGAAATTAAAATGATTACAAGCATGGACGTCGGCAGGATTTTGTTTTGAGTGAGGCAAACCCGTTTTATCCCAGCGGGTGTAGGAAAAACATCCCCCCTTCACACACACGCGCACACACATTTTATATACGCCAGGTTTCGGCCCGTCGCGTAGTCCTGGGAAGGACCACTTTTGACCTCTAACAGCTGCGAAGAAGGCGAACACGAAAAAGACGAAGAAGAATACGAAGACGATGAAGAAGACGACGACGACGACGAAGAAGAACGCTCGGTCACCCGCAGCTAATGTTTTCGCTCCACATTCGGTTCAGCAGCATTGAACCCTTCTCATTAATATGTGGGCTAGTAGCTTACGCTCTCGCGTCATTCTCCCTAAGGATGAGCTTAAGTGTCCCCAATATAGTAGCCCATTACACTGATATGGCGTGATAGGGGAATAATGTAGCAAGTAAAAGAAGCTTCCGCCGTTGCTTTCGCAATTCAACTAGGGTTAACCAGAGCTAAACCACAACAATTTTTTTTTTTTTTTGCTATTGGGGTCGAAATAAACATTCAGCAAAATTTTTATATTGGCATAAAAATGCAAAAAGAACCAGTGTTATTAACACACTGTCATAAGGGTAAATAAGCGCCCACGTTTCTATTTTGCTCCGAGAAGCCCCACTCTGGCAATGATCAGATCTCCGCTGTGAATTCAAGACACGATGTAGAAACTTCACTTTCTCCAGAAAAATACATAACATTTACTAGTTAACTTCACTTTTTCACCAGTGGGCATTCTCAAAGGAATAGTCCCATAGGTTTTGGGAAATTTGCAGCGTTATAGCAGTAGCCGATACCAGAAAATATTACGGTGTAGCAGTATGCAAGAAGGGTAAATGCCTCGGCCTTTATGACTTTCTACAACAGACACTGCGAGTGCAAATAGAATGCAGGATGACGCCATCACTTTTTGATCAACAAAAAACCTTGGCACTTGGGAAAACGCAGTACCATAAAGTTCGGCTCCGGGTCACCGACAATAGGCCAACTAGACATGTGGCCAGAGTTAGTGGTGTGTGTCCTTAACATTTGGACGTGTGTGGGAGTGCAGTTCCGCCGTGACGTCATTGATCCAAGCGGATAAATGAAGGTCATAACATTTTAAAATGCAAAGCGCATTTAGTGTGCACTTTAACAGAATGAATATGCCCCTGCACGCAAACCGATAATGACACAATTCACCAAGAAACCTCCAAATGCATGAAATGTTTGTAGCCAGCCTCCGGCACGTGTCGTTTCAGTTGCTTCATTTTATTCCGAGCTAAGGACAGTCTGGGACTCAAATGAGAGTCGGGCAAACCACGCAACAAAAACCGCACGCTCGGTAAAACAAAACAAAGGTAGAGAAACCATGGTGAAGTTATTGCAACGCGTAGGAGCAAGTTTGGGATTACGTCGGGCCAAACTTCGCAGGGAGAGCTTTGCGCCCGTAATTTCGCGCCCGACCAGCGGAACCGAGCAGAAAAAAAACGACGGAATGGCGTAGTTGCTCGCGTTGTTTTCAAGCGCGTATCCCTATCGAACCGACTGGTTTGTTCCTTCGGATTCGTTCCTCTCCGCCACAGCCTCGGTTTGCAATTTGCGAAACTCTCTTAACACAAACAGTTCGCGCGTCGCTTGAGGGTAGAGATAGAGTGATAGAGAGAAAGAAAGCTCCAGCTATCAAGTATTCCTTGTCGAAGAACCTTTAATGTTCCGAAGTTCGAGTCGAACTGGCAGACTGCCGCCGCCGTCTCGCAGACTGCCTCGAACGGCGGCTTCGAATCAAGCGTTCCGTGAAAATTTAATGGCGAGTTCCATTTACGTGGTGACGGGAACAGCGACTTCTCTTTCAACGCCTGTTTCTTTCTTTAGTTTTTCTTCTTCGTGCAGAGATGAGGAGTCCACGTGCCGGGCTGAGTAAACATGCTTTTCATTTATGTTATTTTGTGCTTCGCCTCTTGCAATATCCTTTATTCCTAATTAATTTTTCTCTAACACATCAACGTCGATTCTTGCTTCAACTCTGCCAGACGACTGCACAGACGACGTTCGCTCGCAGGAACGTACGTACATCCATCCATCCATACATACATACATACATACATACATACATACATACATACATACATACATACATACATACATACATACATACATACATACATACATACATACATACATACATACATACATACATACATACATACATACATACATACATACATACATACATACATACATACATACATACATACATACATACATACATACATACATACATACATACATACATACATACATACATACATACATACATACATACATACATACATACATACATACATACATACATACATACATACATACATACATACATACATACATACATACATACATACATACATACATACATACATACATACATACATACATACATACATACATACATACATACATACATACATACATACATACATACATACATACATACATACATACATACATACATACATACATACATACATACATACATACATATTTGGAAAGATAGCTAGGCGTTATTAACATGCTCTGAAGCATCACTATCAAAACATCGTTCTGTTAATCTGCGTGTCAAATTTAGTACCTCACGAATTCGAGGCTGAACGTGATTGCCTCGTCTTACGGCGATGTCTACTAAGCGCAATTCGTATTGTCGTTAGGGATGAACGAAGAAGCTTTTTGTTAGGGATGAACGAAGAAGCTTTTCGTTAGGGATGAACGAAGCAGCTTTTCAAGCTTTCGGTATTTGTGAAATCGAAATCACTCTCGAGCTTTCCACTATGGCGTCTCTCACATCCACTGGTCGGTACTGCTTTCTGCTATCTGACTCTCTGTAAGGTGTTCCACTAGCCATTATGCACCGCTGGCGCTGTGGAGGTAGACCACAGGCAACGGTGTGACTCGAATGACCAAGCCTAGTGATGTCCATTCGCTGCGGTATAAAATAGCGTTCAGCCACAAAGCAACGTAACGTACGAGGACGTCGAGCCGTGAGGGAGTATTTCCAAGACTTACTATAATCGCCATGCTCTTCTTTTTTCTTCTCCTTCCACCTCTTATTTTTGTTCTTGCAGGGCTTTTGAGAGCAATCAAACCATCTAGTTAGGGAGGAGCAAAAAAAAAGCGAAAAGTAAAAAATGGCATTTTATACCAAAAACTTGAAATTGCTGTCTTCTTACTGGCTCCTGCTCCCGACTACAAAAGGAAACATCGAAAAAGAAAGAAAGAAATGACGCATTATATCTATTTTTTTTTTCTTTTTCTTTTCTTTCTTTTCTTTGTAAATGATATAGAAATTTAAGTTAAAGAACGAGCGATCTTTGTAGTAATTGCGACGACGCCTCTTCGTTTGCGGCCCTCTCGATTCGCTGGCAGCATTGAAGCCGGGCGGCCAGTCACGCTCCCAGACAACGACGACTTGTGTTGGTTGCAGTGAAAACTCTTGAGTTCTTAGCAAAAAATGGAGGAAGGTGGATAAGAGAGCGGTAAAAAGATAACAGCTCTGAGGGAGGAAGTAGCGACGTACCAGCGAAATTTGTTTTCTTAGCAGAGTGTACTCGGCTTTTATCGACGACTGGAGGGAGTCGAGTGAACGAGAACTTCATCGAGTGGTTCGTTTTGAAGTGTCCTTTCACCCCCCCCCCCCTTCCCCCGCCCCCCCTTCATCTCCTACAGTGTGCGTATGAGCGGTGGGAGAAAAGAAAGAAGCGAGTCAAGCTAAAGACGTTATGATTTCTGTCGCCAGATATATTTTCGATAAGAGCACGGCACTGCTCAAACTTCAAAAGAGCCGCGCCACGCTTAAAGAGAATTGCTCTCTCAAGAGGGGGTGCGCCCAGCTACGAAAAAAGCCCGGAGGCGCGCCTTGTACACGCGGCCCATGCGCCCGTATAGTTCAGCCCAGTCATTCAAAACTCCGCTACCATGACATCTACATGGGCCGCTCATGCCCTTGCAGGATATGTGCGCCCACTTGTGCACGTCGTTTCATTTATTATCTTGGTTCGAGGGGCTTGCCTGACTCTGCCTGTTGCGTAGTCGGTGCAAATTGGCGAATGCCGAAATGGGGCCAAGTGGTCTTTGCGTTTTTTTTTTTTTTTTGGTTTGCAATCGTTAGAACCTAGAGAAGCAATAGCACCTAAGGAGTGAACAAAAATCTATTGGCGTAATCTGAGAGATAGAAAAAAGTAATAAATTTTATGCTAACTGAATTTTATCTTTCAAAGCATTATGGTGTAAAAATATAAGAAAGCATTGAGAAGTACGGGTGAAGCATCACTGCGTGGCAGTTTTTTCGAGGTTATCTCGTTACTGTAGAAAGGATAATAACCATTTATACTAATCTCGTAAATTCTATATTTTGTTTCAGTTCGAATAATCCAGGTCAATACATTCCAAGTGAAGACGGGCGCCGCTGCTTTGTACAGCTCTTCCTGGGGACTCTAATGGCCAAATTCTAGAGCTTCGTGAGCCCGCTTTCGGCGACAACCTGCGCAAATCCCTAACGTTTACCCTCTACATACGCAAAGGGGCTCACCTCCAGCACACGTACCTTCACACTTCATGCAACACCGAGCTACGCTGTCAACCTTTATCGGCCTCTCTCAATAGCCCTACTCTCTCGAGCTGTGTGTGCGATGACGCGAGAAAACGCGTATTTGCCGACGTCGTCCGTGGCTACCAACACCGTTTGTAACCGCTCACCCATCTCGTTTCTCGTGCTGGCGTCCTTGACAGGACAGTAGGAGACTTAAGTGGGGAGGGGGCTCTTGTTCGTGCTCGTTCGGTTGTGCGAGACCCTTCAACCCACCTCCCATACACTTCTCGTTTTTCTTTGTCATAGCGGGCTTCTTCCACTGGCTCGCGCCTGCAAGCACGATGACAGGACCTTCCGGGACAAACACATGTCATTCGGAGAAAGATACGACGCCGAAGTTATGTGAGGGCGCATTGGCGATACTGTTGCAGATTCGCGCAGGCATCTGCAAGCGAAAGGTGGAGGAAGAAGACGAGGTTTGGGAACTTGGGGCGCACGATGGAGACTGAGCGCCATGTTGCATATGGGGGAACAGCCAGGCAATAAAGAAAATTAGAAACGGCCTGGTGTCTGCCCTCCTTCTTCTGTAGAGGTAACGGTGGTTTCAGTCGCTGCGAAGCTACGCGAACCGACGTGGAAGGGTGCATTTGAAAGAAAGAGGTAGTGGTCTCGTGTCGCGAGGTGGAGGGGGCACATGATGCGTTCGCTTTTTCTTTACCCCTGGTCAATAAGTTTTCCACGCGTAATTTTTATTTTATCGGAGTTATCTAGATTGGCCCGTCCATTACAGTAATTTCCAGTGTACTGAAGTCGCCTCCAAGAGCCGAAGATGTTGGCTAATTGTTAGCAGCCGTTTATTGATTTATTAAAAAAACCTATAATAAGAGAGTAATTTCATTGACATCCACCCAAGCTCAGCCATGTGGCCACAAAGGAAAGCTATACAGCTTTCTCAGAAACTTCGCAGTTAAAGAAAAATTCCCCCTGCTCCGGGAATCGAGCCCGGAACCACCGCCTTACCGGGGCAGTCGCTCTACCAACTGAGCTAACCAGGACGGTCAGCAGATCAGATGGTAGGGCGAGGGTGAATTGATCAATAACTCGAAGTAGGAATGGTGTTGATCGCTTGAGTGGGTGTCAATAAAATCACTCATTTACTACAAATCTACTCCGCCTTGAGGGATTCCCCTAAATATTCGATCAAAAAATTAAGAAGGGTTCAACGCTGCTGAACTGAATATGGAACGAAAGCTTTAGCTGCTGGAGACCGAGCATTCTTTTTCTTCTTTTTTTTTTAATTCGTACACGGCACGCAGCGACTAGCGGTTAGACCTGGCTTATTAGGCTTTCGCAATAAAAGAAATCTGTTCGTAACTCGCAAACAGGAGGTACGCTTGCGAAGCTACACGTTAATATCGAAAGCAGTTGTGCGCTCCGGCACATGACAGAAAATATTTTCAGCTAGTAGGATTTTTTTCCTAGTTGGCCACGTTACCGGCGCCCTTCAGTGCATTTGCAATATGCTCCGAAACACGCGTAGATTTGTAAGTAGGGTATAATTGAGTTACGAAAGAGATTTTGTAGCGAAAGCTACATTGGCCACGAACCTGCGATTTCGGTGTGGCGGTGCTCCGAGGAGGCACAAGACGGACCTTGATCCGTTGCCTAGCAACCGCCGCAGTTGGCGGACGGCGCGCGCTTGCCACGCCAACACCACGCACCTCGCCCCGAAGCCGCCGCCTCGTCGTTGCGCATGCCTCCGCTCGCTTCGCCAGCAGTGTCGCATTCTTGATAACGTGTCGGAGGATTGAAAAGGAGAGCTCGCGTGCGCCGCAACCACAGTTGAGGCGGCAGCATGGACGGCGGCAACTCTACTAAGCAGGAGGCCTGGAATGTTTCGCTACGTATATCCTGGCATAGCCGAACTAAGCCACTGCCAATTTTTCCTTCCCTTCTGAAATGTTGTTTTACGAGACTATCAAAGCCGACTTTGTCAACTACACAATGTGTCTATGTTAATGGCTCTGCGAGGGCTGAAGAATGCGTCGTGCTGTAATTTTGTTCGAATATCCCATTAAAGCTGCCACCGCGGACGACGCTTGTGCGGTACCCTTATCGACCGTAATCCGAGTTCATGTCAGTCATCACCGTGATTTTTTGTCTTTGCTTTTCTTTTTTCATTTCAATACCAGCCATATGATACAAAGGCACAACCACAAGGTTCTTCTCTTCTCCGGTGCTCTTTAAGATGAACCAGTATCTACTCGCGCTGTCGTCGGCTTAATTCAATTTATTTTATTGTTTACTATGGTGGTCTTCATAAGACAGTTTTTCCGCTGCTTCTTTCCTGGCGGTTACAGAAGTAGATGCACGCAGCTAAGCTGTAGTATCCTTACATAGAAACATGTGAACTAACATATCGCTTTTCATCACTCCGCTGTGCCGAATAGCTGATGGGGCCATTTGGGAAATCTACTTCGTGCCAAGTCTTGCTCCTTCGTCTTTTTGCGCGCCGCTAAATTCATCGGGCGCTCATGCCATCGCCCACTGCGACGAACCGGCTCATGCTAGCGCCCGCATCGGACATACTGAAGCAAATGATTAGGAAAGGGGAACTTCCTTGCATTGCTTGCTGCCGTAAACACCGGAAAAAGTGGGCCGATTTTCTAACGTTCCCGTGTTTTATGTCCACTTACATGACGAATAACGCACCTGTCGTTAATGTACTTCGAAGAGCTACTACACCAGCATTGGGCTCAACTTCCACATTCAGGTATTGATTGTCCCTTCAGCTGCAGTTTGATCCCTATTTCGCTGGAGCCTTTCGCAAAACACAAGTGGTTCTCGGTGGGATTGCGGGGAACAGTCAAGGAAATGCACTGCGGCTGGACAGCTTGCAGAAAAGAGGATCATTTTTTTCTCCTAGAAGTTGTATTCCTTCCATCAACGCAGGCCATTCATTATCGAGCAATTATAACAGCACTTCAGGAATTGAAATATCGTATGTCCAAAGTTCTAGGCCTCAGCTACGTCAATGAAAGCTACCCAATAAGGCCCTAAATATTTCCATAAGTTAAAAAAGGAAACAGTTGCGAGCACCAACGAGACAAAAATACCATTAGCTTGTAAATAACTAATTGTAATAAATGAATAACTGCGACTCGGTGGTTCACCTGTCGATTTTTTTTCTTCCTTCCAAAAGTGTGAAATTTCTTTTATTCCTCGTTATAAAAAGTCAAGAGGAGAGAAAGAGAATAAACTTTATGAGACACGACTTCCAAGCTGTTGCAACGTTCAGACACTGTGCGATCGCGACGTTCTGGTAACAGGAGCACACACGAAATATATAGGAGGACAGACAAATAGAGAAAGATTGGCCGACAACAAACCCATGTATCTCTGGCTCTCGGCAGTCTTCATGCGACATATGTTACAGAAGAGATTGCAGCGCCGTCTCGGGAAAATAGTTCCGTCGCATTAATTCTGCTAAGCCTTGGTTCAGTATTTTCCGCCCGCCGTCACTTTTTTTTTTTTTCTGTTTACTTTTTGTATCATGTTCTCCTCTGCATACTTTAGGAGCGCATTACATTTGCCGAAGGGTCCTTTTTTGTTTATCCCTCTCGCATATCCTTATCTTACAAGGCGACACGCGTGACAAACCGGCCCGAAACTGACGTCATGTTTCATTTGTTTTTTATTTTTTTTTTCTCCGCCTCGTCTCATCTAAGCTCCGCATGACAGGCTTTTTTCTTCGGAAGGATCTCAATTTTTTTTTTTTTCCGTGTCGAGCGCTCAACAACACGCCGTATATAAACGACACAGCATACTCCTCATGCGATGATGCCTCGTTTTATTATTCCCTCCTTTCTGCTTCCCTTTTTTTCTCGTGTGGATATTTCGAAGCGCATACGGCCCTTATTTACGGCGCTGCGCCGCATCTCCTCTTCTCCGAGCAGGCTTAAATGTCTCCGGCGTTTCCTCCTGTAGCCCCTCACTTGAATGTTTTCCTTCGTTTCGTGCTTCACTTTCCTGGCACGAGACTGGCGAACTTCTCCGTTTCGTTGCAGTGTTCCGGATGTACGCAGAGGGCGCTTTTGTATTGGTCATGCTCTGTTTGTATTTTACTTGTTTCCAGCTGTATGCTTGAGCAGCTTTACTTGGCAGCCACTTCGCTCCAGACTTTCCATTGATGCAGGAAAACTTATGGAGCTACCAAATGTAGTTCTTTTGTTTGTTAGGTACTCGGAAAAACTGTGCTTTTAATTATTTCGCCACCCTCTGTTGCGCGGTCGTGAGGAAGTAAAAGCAGCAGAAATACGAAGCACACGTTTTCAATACTGAAACTCCCCAGCATCGCCACAATTCGTTTAATTTCTACAACTCCTCATTTCTTATTTCTGCCATTAGAACAGTAAACTTTGGTAACGCGAAAACATGAGCCCGACCGCGAAGGTCAAAGGACCCTCCTCGCATTACACCTTACAGCGCGGGCACGGCCGCCAAGCCCGTGCCTATGCGAGCACTCTCACATTGGATTCCACTAGCAAAGCTCGTTCGTTGGCACTCGGGTCAAGTACAGAGAAATGACCTGAAGCGCTTGCCGACAGAATCGAGAACTGAGAATGCGTGCGTTTTTTTTTTTTTTTTTAACATCACACACGTCGACCCGTTAAGACGCCCTCCCGCAGACCAAGCCAATGTGGATGATCCACTCTTCATGCATGTGCTGACGTATAAATGTGAGCAACGCACAAGCCCACACGTAAAGGGTGTCCTTGGCACGATGACTCCAGCTACTATTACTCCATTGGCACGTATGCATCGAAGGGCCGCATTTCTCCCTTTCCACGCGTGCCCACTGTTTCAATACTGCTGCCGACGAACAGCTGGATACCGTGGATGTGGCAACGCCGCCAATGGCCCTTTCTATCAATGGGGCTACTAAAGTTTTCGCTTTTCGTTGGACAGTCTGTGTCGTTTCGTGCGGCACACGTCCACTGTGTAAAGAAATTATGCGGCACAGAATAACGCATAGTCGCCGCCAAAATAACGTGAACGAAGGTTCGGCCATCCATCTTCTGCCTGAGTTTGGTAATAGAAATGGAAAGTTGCGCAGTCTTCATACTCAGGCCGAAATGGGCATTTACTTGGACAAGTATCACACGCCTCTTGAAAGGAGGCACACTTTTCTGTGACCGCCCGTATGTTTCTTATGTTTTTCTGTTTTGCTACTGAGTGTGCGGATAAAAGAACTATTAAATATAAAACACTGAGTTTGCTGACAAGAAACAGGTCTAATGTAAACTATGAATTCACGTAAGCAGATAGGCATCATTTGTGCGCAATAAAGCAGGAATGACATTTATTGGAAACCTTTTAAGCTTTCGTTGTCCGCGAAGTTTCCTACGCACAATGCGACAAAATTTGCACGTACGCTGAATGATGCAAGTTAGATGGGATTCGCTGTTGCACGTTTCAGGGGTGGGCAGCGTGGCGGCATCAATGCGCCGACGAGAGCAGATGGCTCCGCGTCGTCTTCCAACGCAGTTGACAGCTCCGTCTACCGACAATCCAGTGTCGACGTTGTGAGCGAGAAGGCATGCCTCTGGGAGGTGACACGTTCAAGCACTGATTGTTTTTCGGGTTATGTGAAGACCAGATGGCCGAGTTCGCAAGAGCTGCCAATTCGAACAATTCCTATCCGATGGGAGCTGGAAATCAAGTCAGGTACGCTGCCTCCGGAATGAGCACATTCAGTCAATGGTTAAAGCGGGATTTTATAAATATGTGCATCATATCACTGCTAGCGTATCTGCTACGTGTACGTGAGATTTATTTCAGCGCCTATCAATGTCATGCATGCAGTCAACGCTTCGGAAGACGACGATTACCCATATCTTCAATTCCTTCTAGTTACCTTGCACCTGCCGCCATTTTCACTCACCTCCTGATCTCCTCGGAAGTAACTGCAGGCACCGCTGAGGGTTTGTGCCGGCATGCCACTGATAAATATTGGCATAAACAAGTATTACTGCCTTTTTCGATGTTTATTGAGCTATGACTTCTGAAGATTGCGATGCTGACCGACGACACTATGTCCCATTTGGACTACACTGCCTGCTTCTCGAGGAGAAAACTGTCTTCAGGCACATGCACACAGACCGCACATCCTCTTGTAAACGGCACTTAGCACCGCATCAGCATTTTGATGGCGAGTGCAGAACTGTTTTTTTTTTTTTTTCTGTGCTTTCCAGTCACGAGCGTTTTCTTCGTGAGCTGCAAAAGAAGTCGACGTCAGTGTACTCGACCAAGGACGCTGCTAAGGGCGACCTACAAAGATTGTATTCATTTGTTGGGGATTATAGGGTTCAATGCCCTAAAGGGCTATGAGGGACGTCGTAGTGCAGGGCTCCGTAAATTTCGAATACCCTTCTCAGAGTTTACGGGCGCCTCGCTTTTAGCCACAAGCGAAAAGCGGCCGCCTCGTCGGGACCCGCATCCTTGGTTTCAGCAGTCGAGGGCGATAACCACCACGTACGGACGGGAATATGTGTGTTACATTCGTAATTTTTCCGTATAAGATTGTTTAGTTAGCGCAGCTGAGGTCAGAAATTTGAAACCGTTTGCAATATCGGTCTAAGGCTAGCACGTTTGCTCTGTGCATCTGGCTACCAAGCTTGAAATTCTGCACATTCGGTAAACCATTCAAATTTTTTTCCCGCTCCATTTGAGTAAGAACTGAGTCTAGTCAAGTACTTGCAAGACCCATACGCGCTAAAGCAGTGGTGAGTAATAATATATCAGGTGGAATGAGTATGTATAAAGAAGTACTTTATGATGCCTGTCTGGGCCGTAAGAGGTGTGACCTCAGAACCTACGTGAGCATAAAATGCCCATCAGGCTGAATAAACGAGCAATGGATTTTTCATATTGCGAGTTTTCAGAGCGTCTTCTACGTCCACAAATCACACCGTTTAATGCTTTGGAAACTTCATAAGATAAATACTCGAAACAGAGTGCGAATGATTCTGCCATAACACACTCAGTCCTCTCAAGCAGAAATCTTTACTTCAAAGCTGCCCTAGGAATCTGCACCGCTCGTAATGATGAACTAAGCGTCTGGCGAAACACGGGACCAGCTGACCAGCTGTTTCGCGCGTTTCTGCGCCTAAGTGAGCGAAGAACTCCAAGGCACTTTTGCGGCACGCTCTTTTGGCAAACTCCGTTACGGTCGCATGGAAGACGAGCCTCTTTCCCCGTACGATGAGATACATTCTGCAATCAGAGTCCCTGATATGGTGCCGTTTAGTTTTGAGCTGAAAAATGAACAAACGAAACAGATAGGACAAAAAAAAAATAAAGATGGAATATCGTAAGAGCGACACATTACGTCCAGAAAGGCCGAACTGCAGGTCAAACTGAGTACGAATGTCACCGCCTAGTATGATACATTACGGCTGGATCAGATAAACGTATGCTAATCTAAAATAGTTTCAAAATAAGGCGAACAAAACAAGAAGGCTCCTGCTGTCCTGTATGGTCTCTCCCTTGCCGGTCATAAAAGAGGAATAAACCTGCACCTTCCATTCGAAATATTTGTCCTGAACAAAAACAAAGGAAGGAAGAAAGAAACGATGTCACACGCAAGGGTGACGTTTTGAACCGAGTCATAATATTCTTTGCATTTCAAGCTCCACTTAGGCGGGGAAGGGAGACCTCTGCAACTCTTTTCTTGACAAGGGTGTCTTTACTACGCGCCCAAACTTGCGCGTGCGTGCCGCTCCTTTGCACACCTGGGAAACCTCGCGATAATAAAGTGTGAGCGGGTCATTCGCGTTGAAAAGGAGGAGCGGCTCCCTTCTCACGTGCCACGCGACAAGGGCACCTCTGTGAGAATCGCCATTTGAGTTCCACAGAGCACGCCCCTAAATGACCCCCAACAAAACAGTGCCCGGCCTTTCCTTCGTACCCCTCTTTCAACCTCCACTTTCTTTCCCGAGCCTTCTCTCTCGGCTACGGCGGCTGTGGACCTCCACACACACCGTTGTCCCTGCAGTAAAGGGCATTCCATTTCTCTTTATTTACGGCTCAGTGCTTCTCCAGCTCTCCTGGGTTTCCTTGCTGTTGTTTTCTTTTTTGCCTGTTCCCACTGTGTACCTCTGCGTGCCCTCCGGCCCGAGCCTTCGGTGGGCGAGAACTCCGGAACTGCGGAGAAGAGCTGACCTCTTCCTTTTCACATTCCCTCCGCCTCCGTCCGCTTTTGTTCTCCGGGGCCCGTATGTCCGTGCGCTCACTGTCGTTCATTGGGCCGCTTTCTGCTGGCCCGCTTCGTCGTGCTTGGTATTCTGTTTTTCTATTTTGTTTTTGCCCCTTTTGAGGTGGACTCGGATGCCGGCAAAGCCACCGATTCCTAGCCGGAGAGCAAAGAAGGTGACGAAGCGATCACGCTCACGCGATCGCACTCGTCTTCTCCCTGCGTGCTCGAGATTTTCGCACGCATCGCAGGTTCTGCTTGCTGCGTGACGCGCCCATGCATGGCAGGAGGAGTGGGAGGGTGTATACAAGATGGCTAGAGGAAACAAAGGAGGAGAAAGGCGCGCTTCTTTCACTGCCAGGCTTGCAACTTCACCGTGAGCCTCGGATGCGGACCTTCGGTTCAGCGAGCAGACACTGTGCGTGCGTGCTGTATGAGAAACCATGGAATGGTGGGTATCTTCTCTACACGTGCTGCGTGCTGGGAATACTTGAGAGTCTGCGAATACTTTCTTCGCTCCTGAATCTGAGATGTCCACGAAGGGATCACCAGGGATATTGTCAGCTACGCGAGGAATCGTCTCCATCTGCATGCAGCAAACATTTGGCTCTGAGTGAGTTCTTGCGTGCTGAGAGGTGCTCATCGTTATCACTCTCTTCCTAAACTTTTCCTAATCACTCAGCCCCAATTTTCTACATTACCTTGATGTAATTTTCTCACAGATTGTTTACCACTCCAAAAATATGTGCACGTCATTCCTCCACAGATAGTATTTTTTGCTAAAACTTTTCAAAAACGTGCCTCATTTGTTTTATATGGCAGTCTTAAATACTCATTTCGAGCCCGTTTTAGAAGCAACATTTTTGTACGTGCTGGAAGCTCGCACCATTTCTATTCAAGTAATTCATAAAAACGTATGTCCGGCACTCTCACAAGTATTTTATATCACGCAACGCATTGGTTTTTCCGCCAGCTTTAGCTACTCATGTAAGCCCGAGGAAAAAGAATTCCCCTTACAAAATTAGTGTGTAAAGTTTGTGTTCCAGTTGTTTACCTACGTGAAGTCAATCAATAAATGTCTCACAAAAAGGACGCACAAATGTTGTTGATATCCGGTCCACACCTTTCAAATAGTGGCACTCCGAATTGTTGACTGGGTGTACTAATGTTGTTGACTGACGAATTGTATTGATGTTGTTGACATAGCACTTACTGTCAAAACAGCACTAATTCTGCGATTTACATTCAAGTTGTTGACTAAGTGTGCTGCTGTTGTGGAGTTTACAAGGTGTATCATATTTCTTAACTTCACCTAAAATGTCAACCTTGCTCTGTGGGCATCCAAATTGCTGACTGCAGCTATTGTGTAGTACTAACCAAGTGACACACTGCAAATGTTTCAATATATGTGAGACAGGTCTGATCAGTTATCTTTTTTTTTTTTTCAAACAACATTCATTGCAATAATATGCCATTGTTTCAACATAAACACAAAGTGCTGTTTACAGAGTCGCTGAACCACACACTGCACAGCCGTAACAACAAACAAGTGACAACGGGATTACGCAGTAGGCCACAGATATCAAATACCGGCGTTTGTGAACATCAGTGAATTTTGATGCAGCCTGACTGCCCCCATACGAACAACATTACGTGGAACAGTAGTAGACCGAATTTGGTTTGAAAATATAACCCTATTGTTGGTGGTATACAAATAAAACTATATTTAAATAAAACCTACACATTGAATACTTCCAATTGTTAGTTAAAACGTAAACATATCGAATTAGTGACCAAATTATGGACCGCCGATACCCCCAAACGATTCAGATTTTTATTTGGGACGTTTACTAAGGGGAACATAACTCTGTAACGGGTACCCGTAGACACACGGGAGTGGTACCAAACGATTTGTCATGATGAGATATATCAGAAATCATGCATCGTATATGTCAATCACGCGATGGTAATTTCTCAGCTTGGCGGCGCTAGGCGGCGTATTCGTGAGTATATAGGGCCGTCTCCTCGGAAGCTCTTTTTTTCTGAGCATAATAAACGATAATTACTTGCTAACAGGCTATTGAATTACATCTGATTCTATTATTTTTTGCATAAGTAAAGTGCGCGCGAGCAAACACAAACATCTGTAATTATTTGCTACGCGCTTTTGGCTGTTGAATAAAATTAACATGGAAGCATACTCATCAGCTGACAAAAAGCACTAAAGGAAGCAAGAGCAAAATCACTAGCAAGAAAAGAAGCTAACGGAGTCAAGCTATGAACTAAGGTCTCCCTGAGAATTTTTGAAGATCATCCGTAATGTTTCAGCCAGTCAATCCATAGTTAACAAAACTTACACACATGTTAGTCAACAACTATATGTATTTAGTTAGGTCAAAACATGGTTAACAAACTTTGCACAAATGTTAGCCAGCAACTACTCTGTTGACTAAAGGCAAATATCCATTTCATTTACACTTGTTGATCACAGGCAACAACCTGTGCGGAAGCTGTTGACTCCACAAGTTGTCCACAGTCTGTCAACTCTTTGTCAATGCTCATTTTTGTAATAGAAGAAAGTCATTTCTGCCGCGCTTTTGAAGCTTAGAGGCCATTCTCACCATCAACGTGTGCATAACAGTGTCTTGCAATGTCCCGCAGTTGCCATACAATTCGAAGGTGTTTCACAATCCTGGACTTGGTTACGGAAGGAACGATGAGCTTTTCGGTTTCTTAAGGTGCAAGCCTTTCTAGGCTCATGGAACGAATTCCAGTGGGATCTGTGCATTGCCACTTGCCAATAATCCCGATGATGTCATCGGAAAAATGAAAATCATCTTCCCACTGGGAATATAACCTCCATACCTCGGGTCCCCAGCCGAGCACTTTAGTCATAGCATAAACCGATTTCCTCGTTGTGTGGAAACTGTTTATGACCGACTGTGCCTCAATGCTGAGTTCACAAATAGAATACGGTTCCCCTTAGGGCAAGTGAGCATTCCAAACTGCGACAACGTCGCCGCTGTAGAAACAGCAGAGCACACTTCGTTAGAATGGCCAGCGTATGCTTAAAAGCGTGAGCATTATGAATTTCGCCACTCCAGTGCCATTAACACTGGGCTGAGTTTTTGGAACCTTACCTTCGCATAGGCAGAAGAGATATGCAATAAACATTTGTAACGTAACTTTACGCAGAAGGTACTCTGGCACCGAGGAACACCAACAACCAGTTAGGTGAGCACGAGACGGAGCAGTCCCACTTCGTCGTCGTTTCTCAATCGCCCGTTCAATTCTCCGTCGTCTTCTTTGAATGGCATGTGTCATTCCCCCGTCTTGGCAGCTACGCCTCGATGCTGCAAATGCGATGAGCTGACAGATAGTGTGCTAGGTTGATATGAGAGCACCACAACACAAAACGGGACTTCATCAGTCTCAAGATCAGTCAGCGGGGTGGTCGTGGCAGGGTTCTATCCGGACGACGTGTACAACGTTAGTGAACTTGCGTCGTCTGCGGCTTGAGGGGTTTTGGGTCGCGGATTCAACTTCGCAAGTAACCTGGCTGATGCGGCGGAGGACACGGTATGGGCCGAAGTACCAGGCAGCAATTTTTCGGACAGTCCGCGATGACGAACGGGCGTCCAAATCCAGACACAGTCTCCTGGCTCGTAGGCAGCAGAGCGCTGTCCCTGGTTGTAGCGGTCAGCGTCTAGTTGCTGTTGTCGGTATATGCGCTGCCTTGCCAGCTGCCGCGCTTCTTCCGCACGCTGAGTACAACTAGCGACGTCCAGGTCAAGCTCAGGTTCGTAGTCGGGGTATACGGGCAGCATTGTATCCAGGGGAGTCGTCACTTGATGGCCGAAGACAAGTTCAAAGGCAGTGAGCCGCGTCGTCTCTTGAAGTGCTGTATTGTACGCGAACGTGGCATATGGAAAAATTTGATCCCAGTTCCATTTGTGAGCGACGCGGTCTCAGCATACCGAGTCAAGTAGTCTGTCGCGACAACAATCCAACGTTTTCCATTACTTAACTTCGGGAAAGGACCAAGAAGATCCATTCCCATTTGTTGGAAAGGAAGTTTCGGTGGAGCGATGGGTTGAAGAAATCCGGCTAGTTTCACGGGTGGAGCCTTTCGGCGTTGACAGTCACGGCAGGTTTTGACGTAAGCTCGTACTGAAGGTAATAATTTCGGCCAATAGTACTTCTCTCGAATTCTTGCTAGCGTACGACTAATTCCGAAGTGGCCGGCGGACTGTTCGTCGTGACAAGCGCTCAAGATGGCAGGAGCACTACGAGTAGAAATGCCTCTTCTGATCTTTCAAAATTGCGCTTGTAGAGAGCTCCACTTCGTGAAGCGTATGACTGCAAGCCACGACGAAACACAAGCGGTACCCTACCACCCCGTCCTTCCAGATACTCGATGAACGGTGCCAGTTCCGGGTCTTTGCGTTGAAGGTCAACCATATGAGATTGGGTAGTCGCCCTAATAAAGGGAAAATTGTCGACGTTTTCCACTGCAGTGGAGTCCAAAGGCGCGCGTGACAAGCAATCCGCATCTTGGTGTTTATGTCCCGACTTACAAACAACAGTAACGCCATACTCTTGAATACGGAGGCTCCATCGAGCCAAGCGTCTAGACGGGTCTTTAGGACTTGCCAGCCAGCACAACGAATGATGGTCGCTGACAATACGGAAGGGTCGTCCATACAGATATGGTCGAAACTTTCTGATGACCCAAATTACTTCAAGACACTCCTTCTCTGTGGTCGAATAGTTCGCCTCCGATCGTGAGAGTTTTCGGCTCGCGTAAGCGATAACCCGTTCTACTCCGCCTTGCCACTGGATGAGTACTGCCCCGAGGCCAACGTTGCTGGCATCAGTACGTACGTCGGTTGCGGCGTCTTCATCGAAGTGGCCCAGTATTGGGGGTCTGTGTAGGCGACTTCGGAGCTCCTGGAAAGCTTGTTCTTGATCGCCTCCCCACAGGAAGGGTATGTCTTCTCTGGTTAGTGCAGTCAGTGGTTCAGCTATTTTGGAAAAATCTTGGGCGAAGCGTCGGTGGTAAGAACAAAGACCCAAAAATCGCCGAAGTGCCTTTTTGTCGGTAGGGCGTGGAAAAGTTGACACTGCCGTAGTCTTGTCGGGATCAGGGAGGACGCATTATGCACTAACAACATGGCCGAGAAAGCGTAGTTCCTTGAAAGCGAAGTGGCATTTCTCAGGCATGATCATTAGTTACGCGCCTTTGAGTGCTTGAAGGACAATGCGCAACCGGTCCAGGTGTTGCTCTAAAGTAGGCGAGAAAATAACATCATCTAAGTACACCAAGCACTACTGCCACTTCAGACTTGATAAAACCGTGTCCATGATACGTTGGAACGTGGCCGGCGCAGAGAAAAGACCAAACGAAAGCACCTTAAACTCGTATAGGCCGTCCGGCGTCACAGATGCAGTTTTCTCTCGGTCTCTCCGAACCACCTCGATTTGCCAGTATCCGCTTTTGAGGTCTAATGAGGAAAAGTACCTGGCATCACGTAGTCGGTCGAGGGCATCATCAATCCTGGGCAGCGGACAGACGTCTTTTTTGATCACATTATTTAGATTTCGGTAATCGACACAGAATCTCAAGGTGCTATCTTTCTTTTTGGCAAGGACCACTGGCGATGTCCATGCATGGCTCGTCGAATTCTGGATCACGTCATCCGCAAGCATTTCATCAACTTGTGTATTAATGGTTTCGCGTTCCTTAGGAGAAACCCGGTACGGGCACTGGCATACCGGTAACGGGGTCTCATCGGTGATGATGCGGTGCTTGGCGACAGCAGTACGACCGACCTTGGAGCCCGTGGCGAAGCAGTCTGCGAAGTCGGTCAGAAGAGCCAAGAGAAGATTCCTCTGCTCGCGCCTCAAGTCCGGGCTGATTTTAACGGCTTGAAAATCATGACAAGGTGCGGCCTGTTCTTCAAGGTTTGCCCCGGTGGTGCATAAATGAGGAAAGGCAGTAACATCGTGAAAGAAGGCAACAGCCGTGTCCTTGGCAAGATGCCGCCTTAGCAAAATTTGTCAGGAGAACCGTAGCACAACCGTTCTGCAGTTGAACGAGTCCTCGAGCAACGGCTAATTCCTTCTCGGGTAGTAGCGGGAGGTGCCCATCCGCGATGCCCTCGTAATCGTGAAACAAATCATGCCTCACAATAACCAGCACACTAGACCGGGCTGGCACCCTCACGTTATCGTCAACTATACGCAAAACGTTCAGTTCCGGATCCTCGTTTTCAATGCGCGCCACGGCCCGTTTTGTCGAAAAGGTCACACGCGCTTCTTTCAGGTCAATGACAGCGCCGTTGGTCTGCAGAAAGTCTAGGCCAAGAATCAAGTCTTTCGAGCACTCAGGAAGTACGACGAATTCTCCGACATACACAAAACCACGGATGCCGACCCGCGCTGTGCACTTGACTGCAGGGGCAATCAAGTGACTTCTCTCCGTGCGAATTTTCGGGCCGGACCAATGCGTAAAAACTTTCTTCAATTCTCGCGCGAGACCATGGCTCATTACAGAATAATCGGCACCGGTGTCAAGTAACGCGGTGAGATCTACTCCATCAATCGTTACGCACAAATCAGAGATATTATGTCGGATGCTGTCGCTACCTGTCACCAGGGAAATCTCGTCGGATCGGCCTGACGATGACCGAGGCTCTTCACAATTCCCGACATCAGCGACCCTGCCTCCGAAGGCCGCTGGTATTAGTTTTCCCGGCGAGGGCTGGGAGAGCGGCGTCGGGAATAGTTGAGACTTGGCGAGCGGTAGCTTGTCGGGGACGTAGACCGACGCTCTTGATAACCGGACTAGTTGGGATACTGTCGCGGAGCAAAGTTGCTTGCGACCTCAGTAGGTCGTTCGCTATTTTGAGGGCAGGGGTCGCCCGGGTCAAAACCCCGCATGTTGACGCGGCGGTACGGGCACGCCCGGTAGAGGTGACTGGCTTCACCGCAATGATAGCAGAGTGGTCGACGGTCCCGGGTCCGCCATGCCTGACCTTTACGTGGTCGCTGGTAGGTTGGCAAAGGGGAGTAGCGAGGCTCCATGCGGCTCCATGCGAGGTCCTCCCTGCGAAGACCCTGCGGCTCCATTGCTGGAGCTGCGGCGTTGATACCTTGTTCCGGCGTGGGAGCCTTGCGTAGGACGAACGCGTAGGTGGGTCTCACGTCAAACTGTTGGGAAACTTCAGGCAGTTGCTCAGCTGGCATACGCACCTCGTCCCGGACAACTTCAGCCAGTGAAGGAAAGGATGTCGTGTTGCAAGGCATCCGAAGGGCTTGCAGTTCCTCTCGCACTACGGAATGGGTGAGGCTGCGTAATGCATCCATGTCGCTGCCGACATGCATAGGGAGTGCGCCGGACCCAATCACGTCACGGCTGTATTGACGGGCCCGGTGTTGCGGCGCTGTCTCCATGGTCGCAGCCTCTCTGAGAAACTCCGCTACAGTGCGCGAAGAGTTCTTGCTTGACGCCCCGCATCATGTGGTGCAGCTTCTTCACTTCCGGCATGTGCGGGTCTGCGCGCTTGAAGAGGTGTGTCGTTCTGGCGCTGACTGCGCGAGTGTAGCGTAGCTTCTGCTCGTTCCCGGCGGTCGGCACTAAGAAATGTGGCTTTCAGGTCACAACAAAAGGCTTCCCAGAATGGAAAATAAGCCTTATGGTTTTCAAACCATGCCAGTGCAGACTCCTCAAGAGCGGAGTACACGTTGTGGAGCTTACGCTCATTGGTCCACCCGTTGTAACGAGCGACTCGCTCGTAGATGTCAAGCCAGTCCTCGGCGTCCTCGAACACGTCGTCATGAAAAGACGGAGGTGTTCGCGGCTGATGACACAGGATGTGCGTGGGAAGCCTGGTCTCAGATGTCATTGCAGCAGGTTCTACGGCCGTCTGAGGCTGCGTCATCCTGGTAGCGGACGGAAGGGGTACGAATCCCAGGGGTTCTCCACGTAGGCGGCGGCCGAGGCGCTGATGTACCGGGGTAAGCTCCGTAGTGACAAGCTTGTTATGCAGGACTGGATCGATACCCGGCAATGCCTCCACCAGGCTTGTGACGTAACGTTACGCAGAAGGCACTGTGGCACCGAGGAACACCGACAACCAGTTAGGACAGCACGAGACGAAGCAGTCCCACTTCATCGTCGTTTCCCAATCGCCCGTTCAATTCTTCGTCGTCTTCTTTTAATGGCATGTGTCAATATTGTTACGAGTGGAAATCACGCACCGATGGCTCACACCACTGTAAACTCGCTGGGCACCGCTTAGCCGCACAACTCAACACTGAGCGTCGTCTTCGTTCACACACCCAGACACTTCTTTCTTCACTTGCTTAATGCTAGCATGGTACACCACATAACATTACCCCCGCCGCAGAAGCACAGTCCCGGTGCGTTCTAGGTAAACGAAGCAGGGCTTGAATAATACGGCTTGAGTCGTGTCACAAGCACAATGTCGGAAGCTTGTAATGCAGAAGACTTCGGGTTCAAAGGTTCGATTTCGTATGTGACGTCGGTGACTCGGCGCAAGATACGGTAGGGGCCTGTGTAGCGTGGTAGAAGTTTTTCGCACAAGCCCACCCGGCGTAATGGGAGCCAGAGCAGAACGAGAGAGCCTGGGGCATAGCGCACATCGCGATGGCGACTGTTATAACGGGATTGCTGGAGACTTGGGAGGCAAAGAGCCTTTCGCGAGCAATATGGCGAGCATCTTTAGCGCGGGAGATGGCATCACGAGCGGCATCAGTAGTGGGTAGGGATGTATCAAAGGGTAGTAATGGGTGTTGGCCAAAGAGCAGATAAAAGGGAGAGTAGCCAGCGGTATCATGACGAGAAGAGTTGTAGGCAAAAGTTACGAAGGGTAGATTAATGTCCCAATCTCGATGGTCGCCGGAGACATACATTGATAACATATCTGTGAGCGTACGGTTGAGGCTTTCTGTGAGGCCGTTGGTCTGAGGATGATAGGCGGTGGTAAATTTGTGGAGGACGGAGCACACACGAAGTAGCTGGTCAACCACTGTGGAGAAGAAGCAGCGATCACGATCCGTGAGTAGTTCACGAGGGGCACCGTGTTGTAGTATCACGTCGTGGAGGAGGAAATCAGCGACGTCTGTAGCGCAGCTGGATGGGATCGCGCTGGTAATGGCGTAATGCTTAGCAATATTACTTCTCTATCTGGATGATATTTCACTCTTGGGCAAACTTTCAAACATCCACGCTCGTAAGCATTGAGCAGCTAGTCTCTACGCATGGATGTCAGTCTATTTGTATGGCATTGCACAAACCCTCTTACTATTTTCTAACATACCACTTTGACCATCTCGTCTCATATTTTATTACCTTATAACTTTTTCATTTTATTCCTTTTAATTTCGTGCACTTCTTTCTTCCCTTCTTTCTCCCTGCAGTTCCTTTCCCTGTATAGAGTAGCAAGCCAGCGGATTTGAAACGCCGTCTAAATTTTCTAACATTCCAATTTTTTCTAACAAAATATAACCCGTCCTTACTACACGCCTTTACTACGCGTACTGCTCATTTTCCGTAGCTGCCGTACGCTATGTAAGCGAAAGTGCAGAGCAGCACACTGAGTAGCAAATCGGTAATCTTTACTAAGCAACGAAGCTTGAAGTTTTTAATTCATTTTTTTTTCTGACTGATGAGTTGCAATACGAGGAAGAAGGTTCTAGTTTCGCTCCGTCAACCTCTACACTAAAGCTGACTGTGCCATTTAAGGAGAAAGCAACTCGTATACTTGCTTCTATTTACTGCTAGGCGCATTGTTCCAGAGACCGCCATGATTTTTAGCATGAGCTACTGCTACTTTGCTTGCTTTTATTTGCTAGAGAGTTCCAAGTTTTTGTTAATTACTGCTTTGCTTTTAAAAGTTATCGAATAATTGTTGCGAAGTTGAGTGCCATTGTTTTTTTTTTTGTTTTTTTGTTACCATGTCTTTTATGTTTGCCCCACTGCGGTGGCTCTGTGGTTAGAATAATCGACTGCTACACCCAATGGCGCTGGATGGAATCGCAGTCGCGACGGCCGCTTTTTGATGCGGGCGAAAACGGTGTAAATGCGATGCCAGTGCGCGTTAATGAACACTAGGCGGTAGAGATTTCCGGAGTCCTTCACTACGGCGTCCGTCATGAGTCGCTCTGAGACTTAAACCCTATAAAATAGAAGCCTTTTTTTTTTTATTTTGTGTAATGAAGTCTTCCCACCGGCTGCGATCTCATAATGAGGCCAGAAATATTGAGAAATAATAATGAGATGAATAGACAACTGTAAAAATAGTGAACAGTGCGCTCACAACGACGTTGTTCGGTGCGTGAAACATCAGATGCAATCTGCTCTTCCCTGCGAACAAGTAGCCCGCGAATTTAGAGACGGAATTCCGCTTTGCTTTTCTATCTCAGCTATTTTCTCGTTTGCCAGCTTTACGCAGTATTTCATCGGCGTCTTTCTACTGCCCCAGCAATAACAGAGAGGGAGGGGGAGAAAGAAAGGTTGATTTTTTCCGCTAAAATGTTTGCTTTTCTTCATAGCCCTGTTTCAATTTGCTTTAGCTCAGTCATTAAGATTTAGCAGTTCTGATTCGCTTGAGTGACCCCAAACTCCTATTTGTTTTTCCAGCCCAAAGTTCGAGAATATCATGGTGTCTAATCCAACGTCGAAAAGACGCAAGATCAGCAGGGAGGCTGAAAGGGGAGCTCAGGTCCGATAGCTTCGTCGGGAAAGAAGTTAGGCCTGACGGCGGCCACGCGCCGGCTGTAACTGACGGCGTTCATTTTTAAGCCGCTTCGCCCACATGCCTGATACGGCTCGAAATTGCGCCGCTTGGACCACCTACCCCGGTCTCCCAGGTGCGCGGGAGGAGCGTACGTGCTCCTGACAGTTTTGCAATTTATACCTTAGACGTTCTTTGCGCAGGTGAGCCGACGTCAAGGTGAGGCTTGCTCTTGCGAAATACGTCAGGCAAAACCGCTGCCCTTCCATGGTCTGAGATGATTGCACCGTAGACGTTTTTTTTTTTTTTTTTCTTTTTTTCTTTTTTTCTTTTTTTTTGTCAAAGTTGAGAAAGCTGCTCTGAACTGCGCCGCAGTGTTGACCCCTGGGTTAGTATCGACTACTCGTTTCTTATTTATTTACATGGACATGTATCAAGAGGTCGATGCCCTCTTCCAAAGAGGAGGAAATGTCCTCAGAATTAGTAATGTAACTAATTTACAAGGCAAGAGCATGGCATGCAATGCGAAGGCAAGATAACCGATAGCCTCTGCAGGTAGCGAAGTGGATTCGAAGAGAAAGGAAGTGTAGCCTATTTAGGGCGGCAGAAATTCACTTGGGCGGACGAAATTAAGAAGTTTGCCAGGTAAGTGGATGCAGCTGGCACAGGATCGGATTAATTGGAGGAATATGGGAGAGCCTTTTCAGGGGGCATACTGCAGCTGATGAGGACAATGATGCTGAACGTGCACTACTACGCCATGCTTTTCCGTCGCGAACAGCTTAATTTTTTAGTCTCATTTGTCTATATCTCAAAGTTTGTGCGCATCTCAAGCTCTGATTGACCTCACATGCCTGTATGACAAGTTTTCCAAACAGAAATTTATTTCTCGGATTGGTATAGTTCCTTTAAACCTCTCAGTTTGAACGGTTTGATCTTAAAGGGCTACTTAGGTTTTCCGGATAGCTTTTTCTGATTGATATAGCGTAGCTGAAAGTGGTCCGGAGTATTTTTTTTTTTTCTTTAAGAAGATAGATGCCGCTTGGCTTGCGCGGCCATTTTTAATTATTTGCGCAGACGCAGTTAGACAGTTCAGTAAACCATATGGAAGATCTACGGCCAGCACTCACAGAGAGGTTCCATGCCGTAAGCGCATATTTTCTTTATCATCATCATCGTCAGCCTGACTATATTCACTGCAGGGCGAAGACCTCCCTCATATATTCCTCCAATTAACCCGGTTCTGTGCTAGCTGCATCCACTTGACCCCTGCGCGCTTCTCAACCTCATCCGGCCACCTAACTTTGTGCCGCCCCCTGCTACGCTTTTCTGCCCTTGGAATCCAGTTTGTTGCATAGTTGTTGCATATTCTCTCCGGTTTGCTGCATATTCTCTTACTCAGGCATAAAAGTTTGTGATTTTCCTTGCAGCACCTTGAAAAATCCCTGACTTGTTCCCTGCGTTATTTTTAGTATTTTAAATTACCCACTGTTCTTGTAAATTGAAGTCTAGCGTGAAGAAATTCGGTAAATAGTGCTCGTCACGCGTGTTTTTCTGTTTTTTGCGGAAGAAAAAGGAACGGGAGCATACTATCGAAGACAGAAGTCTCCGGGCGCACAAAAGGTAATTCTGGATTATTTCAATTGCCGCCTCATTTGAAAATTCGTACCCATAATCCCTACTTTAGCTGTCAGAGAATGGCCTCAAACCACCGCTGATTAGTAGAAGTATCCGCTTCGGTTTCCGTTTGCGTATCCTGTAGGCGTTTGCCTTCATATACGGTAAAAAGCATGGGTTCATATTTCGTATAAGTCTTTCACTATGGTTGGAATAGTGTCAGCCCAGCGTGACGTGTCGTTCATTATGCTAGGATGATATTCTAAATTGGTCGGTCACTCCTACGGATGTACCCCCCAAAACTTCGTCAACTATAGAACGTCGCGAGTCTTGAAAAGGAAATTTTGGACTGGACTTTATCGAATGGGATATTCATGTCACCACAAGTTTTAAAGGGGTGTTGGACAAACAAACGCTGGGTGCCACTCAGGAGTAGTGTTTGTTCCCAAGTTGTTCATTGCTTATGATTTGTCTTTATCACTTGTGGCGGCTTTCCCCATTAGCTATCGCGCTCTCAGCTGAAACGCCTTTAGTAGAACGAAGTTAATTTTCCCACACCACTCGTCAGTCTTATTTCTCACTAATTCGCATCAAGCAACGGGATTCTGTATCTGCAAGCGTTTTCAAACTGCATTTAAACGGCGTAGAGGACATTCTAAATCAGTATTTCTAAAATTACCATCAGTATGTCTTTTTAGCGCGCGTTTCTTCGCTACCCCGTCCATTCAGCTATGAATACATAGCTTTGTTATCTTTTCTGTGCAGATTGATGCGAGACGCTCTAATCGTACTAATATGGACTATTTTGAGCCTTCTTGATGGCAGCAGCGGCTTCAATTTCGATTCCTGCAGGCGAGCAAATGAAATGCGATTCATTCCCCTGCAGTGTTGGTGTCCTCCTAAAAACACCGTATCATCCCTGCTCGCATTACTTCTTTATTTGTTTCAGCTTCGCATGTCCGTCTATTTTCTCTCCCTTTTGGAATAAAAGCACCGTTCCTCTCTCGTGTCTCTCCACGCGTGCGATATTTGTTTTCTTTCTGTCTCCATGCTCTTTCCTCGCAACCTTATTTCTGGGCGCTTTCCTCATCCCGACACTCCTCTGGACTTTATTTTAGGCATTTGTCCTAAACTCTTCCTTCTCCCCGTCTTCCTTGGGCTTATGTGCGCATCCGCGTAGGTTTTGGTGTGTCCTTGCTCTTTCTGGCTTTCGATATGTTACACGGTGTGCCCATCGACTATCGGCACACGCGTTGAAACGCCCACCCACTGCTTGTTCCGGTCGCGCCGTCCGTTGGCTGCTCGAGTGATTCTGTTCACCGCCCTTCTCTCTTCCTCGCAGCCTTTCTCCTTGGGTCACAATCCTGGTCTGTCGCTCCAGAGCACTCGCAGCCGTACGGGCACTGCTCTCACTCCTTCACTCTCCTCCTTTACAACCCTTCTGTCCTTTCGCAGCCGTGAAATACGGGAGCCTTTGAAGAAACCGACGAGTCTAGTGGTTGGCCGCTTGCTTTAACGCTTACTCCTTTCCTCGCATCCGGCGCGAAGTGTTTGCTTGACGCGGTGTTTGCGATAGCCTTGCTCTTGCCTTCGAGGTCCCCTTTTGTCTCCGACAGTTATTTGTTTTTGCATATTTGTATTGCTCTGTTTTTTCTCCCCGTTTGTCTTCGCCCGTGATACGAAGACAACGAAGGAGGTTATTATTTTGGGCATGAAGCACTGTGACGTCACTGTGACGTGACAGTCGCTTGTATGTTGCTGATTGACGGCATATCTTGTTTTATTCTTAACTTTTTTTGTTTTTGCTTGCATTCCTGAAGCACAGCAACCGAAGTGAAGACAAGGTCAAAGGACAACGTTCAAAGCACATTACCTGATGTATAACTATGGTTCCATGTTTTTGGTATGTGCCGATAAACCACGACGAATAACCCGTGAGGTATATTTCTCTGAATCAATGGAAACCAATCAATTCCGAGTTTGAGCTGCCTTTGCAATAACAAAGAATAGGAAAAGGCTACCTCGTGCGAGGAAATCAGCTGCTCTGCTACTCTGCTTCTTTTTTTGAACCGGAACGCAGCCGCACTCAACTTTTCCTGGTGTCGTTCCTTTCTGTCGAAACCACTTTCCTTGACCCGCACCCTTCTTTTAACGCTACCGGCGCTGACTTTACTTCAAGAGCTGCTCACGATGTGCGAGAAGTCTCTTACAGATATTTCAATGGTAGTCTTAGATTCGGCCTCATCGTTAAGGACTCGTGAACTAAACCCGAACTGAACTCGGGCAACTCGGTATTGACAAAACATTGCCAGGGTTATCTCTGCACGGGTGGCTGCAATCTCAGCTGTACATTATGTGCCATTTGAGAGCGTCAAACGGCAACCTCCGAAATGAGCACCGGTTCAACGGCGTGCTTCATCGCTGAAGGAACAAGTTTGTGGCGCCATTTAGGGGCCTCTCTGTGAAATTACATGTGGTTTACTCTACGTAAACCTGAGTATAACGAGCGAAAGGTCCTGCCGCGGTGGCTTAGTGGTTCAGGACGCTCGGCTAACTAAACCGAGTACCGGGTTCGATCCCGAACGGTTCCAATCTGATTTTACATTTTGTGTGATAGCACTACAAGAAGTCATTGTCAGGTTTATTTATTTATTTATTTATTTATTTATTTATTTATTTATTTATTTATTTATTTATTTATTTATTTATTTATTTATTTATTTATTTGTTTATTTATTTGTTTATTTATTTATTTATTTATTTATTTATTTATTTATTTATTTATTTATTTATTTATTTATTTATTTATTTATTTATTTATTTATTTATTTATTTATTTATTTATTTATTTGATGTACTATCAGTCTGGACAAGACCAATATAGGAGCGATATAAGGGTAGTACAGACTACAAAGCAAGAACACAATAAACAAAACACAAGCATCGTCCTGTCGGTGCCGTCCTGTCGGTGCCGCTTCAAAAAATGGAACTGATCTGTTCGCAACAAAAAAACACGCTCAAAAATCTCGATGCAACCAAGTAGAGAACAATGTGAAAAGACCATGCCTAACACCAATGCAGAGCGCGTTATATCAGGTACTAAACTAACACTTTACGAACATCCGCGCGATGCCACGTGGTTGTGACCTCACAAAACAGCTTAGCCAATCAGAGCGACAACAAAAATAAGGTCTGACAAGATTCTTGGTGGCAGGTTACAAGTGTATGAGCGCTGTCTCATTAAAACTTGGGGGATGCTTAAGCTACATCATGACCTGCTTCTCATCGTACACATATCTTTTCTTCTCTTTCTTTTTGACGCCCTCAGGGCCCATTTCCGACACATCACCCGGGTTCCCTGTCATCATTTGGCCAGTCTTCCTATTATCAGGCCGCATACATCGTTTACAGAGACCGTTGATGCGCATCGCGCTATTTAGCCGTCCCAGTTTACACCCGCATCTAGACCGTCCTCTCCACTGTGGAGCCTGCATCAACTACACGTGCTTCTTTCAATACCCGGCATCAGGAAGAAGGTCGAGCTATCGCCAACAGAACTAAAACAAATCACTCTTGAATACTTTCATGAGTAACATGCAAATCGTATGCACGTCTACACCGACGGTTCGTGAATGCCGTGAGTTCTTCAGGCTCCATGGTCATACCCGCAACTACTACAGAGATAAAAGTTAGGAAAATTCACCGTACTTCTTCAACAGCCGCAGAACTAACCGCTCTACGTGTCGCTATTAGGCATATCAGTCAGCAAAGCCCTCAACGATGGTTTATTTTCACAGATTCAAGAGCAGCTCTGCAAGCCTTAAAAGCGGCTCTTCGCCGTGGAACCCATGAGCATCTCGCCGCGGAAATATGACAACTTCATCACTATGCCATAAATGGAGGACATGACATCATCTACCAATGGCTTCCAGGACACAGCGGCATAGCGGGCAATCTCCGGGCGGACGAGGTCGCACGAACAGCCCACCAAGGCGGCGATTGTGTGTTGATTCCATTTTCCAGGGCAGACGCAGAGGGCAGGCTTCGCGCACTTGCGCGGGAACACACGCTCTCCTTGCGGAATTCTGACCAGTTTGCGAACTGCCGCTTAAAATCCCTGGACCCTGACCTGAAGCTCCGGCTTCCACCTGGCCTACCCCGATGTGAAGAAACTTTGCTGTGCCGCCTGTGGGTCGGTGTACCATTTACAAACTCTTATTCTTTTGTGATAGGTATGGTAAATAGCCCTGCATGCACAAACTGCGGGTGCGAAGAGACTATAGTCCACATTCTTCGTGAGCGCTCCATATACAGCGAAGAAAGACAGTGCCTATGCCGTGCGCTGGAGCGTCTAGATGGACGCCCACTAACTGAAATTGAGATCCTAGGTCCCTGGCCACGGCGATCGTCTGCGGTGAAGGCCTCCCAGGCACTGCTCCGCTTTATGAAAAGCACAGGACTGATCGAAAGGCTATAATTTTTTATGTTACGTGATATGACTGTGCAGTGATGTGATGTGACGTGTCTGTGATGTAACTGTACTGTCATCACCCATCCCTCTCTCACCCACAACTTTTATACCCATCTACTCCTCTCCCCCAGTGCAGGGTAGCAAACCAGTTCCTTTACCAGTTAACCTCCCTGCCTTTCCTCCTCATCTTCCTCCTCCTCCTTTTTCTTCTTTATCTTTTTCGCTCCGGAGTACCCCTTATTAACCCCCACGTGCAGTTTAAACTTTCCACTAATATCAGTGACAAGCGAGCAGGCGTTTTAAGTGTCCATCTAGTAGAGAGAGATGGATAGATAGAGAAAGAGAGGGGGGCAAGCATCTTTATTGTCATAAAGTGGGGGTCAGGTGTGACCAGGCCTGGTAGCTTCCTTTCGGGGACGAACTCCAGAGCCCATGTATTCAGGTCCAGGTCTTGTCTGGACGGGCAAAGAGTTTGTCGCATTCCTCCGTAGAGGGAGCTGCAGAAGATTGTGTTGGAGGGCCTTGCAATTGCAGCCAAAGAGAATGTGATCTTGAGTTTCCAGCTCGACGGTGTCACAATCCACATGTGGGGTATTTTCGCTATTTGTTATGAGGCGTAGTTGATACAGACTGAGGCGAGAATTGATTTGAAATCTCCGAAGATTTGTGGCAACCGCCGAGGTCGCCATACGGGCCTGGATATATTCGTCCTAGCTCGCGGTATACAGGACAAGGATTTCAGGATACAAGATTGGCGCCTCGTCCAAAAACGCCCACTACCCGGTGTCTGCCACTTGGTTTGTTAGACATCACGCTAGAAGGTCGGCCACCTCGTTTCCAGAACTCTCCATGGATGCTTATTTCGTAGACGTACGCTGGTCAGGAAGCGTACCCAGCACGTCTCCGCTATATCTGTAACAGGTGGACGGGGACCCATACTAGAGTTACTGCGTGTTCTAATTTGCGGGTTTTGTGTCGTGAGCTAAAATCCGAGCTGTTCCCAAACCCCCAGCTTTACAGCAAGTGGCACCCGGAAATTCTCAGCCGCAGGTGAAAACGTTGCAAGGGCATAGCGGACATGATCCACTCGATAAGAAGTGTCCTAGATTTGGAAAAACTGACAGAACAGATGAGTCTTGGGAGGCGCTACTTCTCAAACAAGACAAAAAAAGGGCAACGTGAAGTCATCCGTCTCTCCCTGGCCGCTGCTGAGATCTAGAAGATCCCAGTCGACGGCTGAGGATGGGCCGAGCTGTGCCTCAGACCGTAGCCAACCTTTTGACGGGTGCAGATAAATGTTATTTCTCTCTCGGGATGGTGCGATAACGCTGGATGCTTGCTAAGGTCGTACAGGTAATGTTTTTCGGAAAAGTTTACGTGCGTTTGGAATCACTACGACCGTTTTGGTTCGGGGGTACGCGAGGGTTAGTAAAAATGTTCTTGCGTTTTTTATTTCCTCAATGGAAATTGTCATTTTATTTCCAGCGCCTATGGGTTGCCTTGCAGCGGAGTCTGCTGAACTTATACGTAGCAGATCATTTCTGTCCCTCGCGCTATAATTTCTTTTGTTTTTTTTTTTTTTTGCGGAATGATTTGATTCCTTGTTTACACACTTGCATTTACTGATAATCGTATAACTGTCTAACTGTCTTTATGACAATCACCAGGTCAAATACCACCGCGAATTAACTGGAACCAGCGAGGTGTCGTGGCCTTGGCGGTTTTATTTTTTCTGCAATCTATTTTGATGTCTGTTAAATCCTGGCGGTATATAGAACAAAAAAAAAAAAGAGAGACATCGTGGTCAATAGACCTCACCTCACAAACCAGCCAACCTAATAACATAATGCTATTTTAAGCCCAATTACTTTTCTTTGATTGCTGGAACTGCCCATATTTTTGGGGCCATTCAGAACATTCTTTGGTATTTTCCTGAATTTCATTAAAATTTAGCTTCGATCATAATTTTTCGCAAACAGCCACCAACGACTATGACGCCGGCTTTTCTCCGACACGTCCTGTGTCGGAGAACACAGTCGAACAGAGACCACTGCACCACCCTCTTTCAAAAGCAGCTATCTATTGGGCGCCTGTTTCTTCGGTCAGTGTTGCCTTAGTAGTAACCGGATTAACGTACGGCACTCTGGCATAGTAACCGCGCGAGGTGGTAGCTCCTGTGAAATGAGGTTACCGCGGAAGGAAGAAAATGTTGAAACAGAGGAGGAATACGGCTTAGCTCTGCATGCCTCGCTCGCTCGCTCGCTCACTGTGGCACATGAAGCCTTGGACTGATGGCTCCTCTCTGGAATGAAGGGATAAACAAAATAAATGTTTTTCCTCCTCCTTATCCTTCCTCAGAGAAAGGAGGAGGAAGAACATTTATTTCCGCCGAATATGGTGCAGCAGCCACCTACGTGTCCGCACGCAGGCGTCCGGGGAGGCAGTCTGTCACACCGCGGCCAGAGGAAACCATAACAGTCAGCGACAGGTGCCGGCATTATTCGCGTAGAAACAGAACTAAATGAAGGGGAAAATTTTATCGAGGGATAGTGCATTTTTTTTGTGATATATTTGTTCCTTCATAGTGTGAAATAACGACATGACCTTTATTGAAAACATCAATATAGGTCACTTTTTTCCTTTACCCGTTATTAATTTCCCACTCTTTCGATTCCTGTTTCCGGTGCATATTTCATGCAGGAAAAAAAAAAACATGCGTACATAATAAGCGAAAGACCCATAAAAGAGATCAAAGTTGAACGCGCAGGTGGCAATAGAGCGCCGTGGTCTCCGCTATGTCAACATCCAGTCCTCGCTTCTCGCTACGAACCCATCTCGAAGCGGCGCTCCCAGAGGCTCATTTGTCTCTCCGACGCAGACGCGATGCGGCGGCCTATGCGCATTATATGCGGTCAGCTCCATATCTTCATTGGCGCGTTACTTTCTCCACTGCTGTATTAAAAATCCAAATAGGATAGGAAGAAAAAAGGGGCTTTGATGCACCTCCCCCTCAAGAGGCGTGCAGTTTCATGGACGATGAAGGTGACACCAAAAACAAACGATGCGGTTCGAGCGCTTGAGTATGGCTCAAAACTGCTCTCAGTGCCTCTGCTGTCAATTCTTGGACCTCGTAAGCGTATATTTAACTATACGGCCGCCATCTATCACGAAACTTGCTGCGTGGGAAGGGCGTCTAGAGCGGATATCTTTCCTTTCTTAATTTTGGCTTTTTGTGTTGCAACCGCTGCAATAGCTCCGGGTTTTATTTTGCTTCTTTTTCAAGTAAGAGAGAGGGGAAGGGAGGGAGAAAGAAAGAAAGAAAAGTTGACTGCGCCCTGTTGTCCTCTTTAGCGGGAGCACCCCACTCGTTCAGGAGCGGATATGCTGACTCGGGAATGTGGCTGCTGCATCGAGCTTAGCTCTGTCGCATTGTGTTCAGAGCTGCCTTCTGTTTTTTGTTCTGTTATTTTTTCCGTCTTATGGTATTATCATTGCTGCTGCCGTTTTCTATAGAAAATGTCGCGCACAGTAGTAACCCTCCCCGACGGCGTTTGTTTAAACGTTGTTCTATGTTAGTCTCCCTGCAGACTCTATCTCACCCTCTCTCATCCTCTCACTCTTAGTTTCCTCTCCTCTTTCCTGGACGCGATTTCTTTTTTATCCACTCCATTATCTCTCAATGCTGCCAGCAGATGGCCGCGCGGAAGATGAAGAGCAGTGGCCCTTGCTATTGTCGGCGCGTGGATGCTGCCATTGTTCCTGGTTGCAGCGCCTCTCTAGCTACTCTGTCTGTGTCCTGATTTCTCTCTTCCTTCTATTCGCTGCTTTTGCAGGACTTTCTCTCTGTTCTCATTCCAGGCCTCTTCTAAGCCTAAATTGCCCATTCCTTGGGCTTGGCTCTCTAACCATTCTTACTCCTTCGCCGCCATAGCTCCCCTTCATTCCTCCTCTTGGAGCCCTCTTCTTGCCACAGAAAACTGCAATAATTTATAATTGAGTGTAGTGATTGCAAAATAAATAAATAAATAATGTGCTACCTTTTAAGCTCGTCTAAGGCCTCTCCCTTCCCAGCGACCTTCCGACCCTTCTTCGCATCCTTTCCAAGTGTGCGTCTTAAGTCCTGACTCCCTTAATCGTTGAAGTCGTCCTCTGGTCTGAAGCTTGGCTTGGCACAACGTGACAGCAATTGCAAAGTTGCAGCTGAATCCGCCACCACTATTCTGTTATCAAGCTGTTAGCCGGGAGGCGCGTAATTCGAGAAGCTCGGAGATATCTGCGAGGCTGCTTGCCACTTTGACAACCTAGGCGTCTAACCGTAGCTAAGTTAGAACCTTCGTGTCCAAGTCAGGTGGCTGTTGTGTCGTGTTTTGTTTAATGGGGCATAAGCAACTGGTATCTTGGTATCGTGAGTGGACCTGATTAAAAAGTTTTAAGAGAAAAAATGGCCGCACCTGGCTCCGGACCTGTTTATTGGAGAAATATCTTAGAGACTTATGATTTTGGATTTGGATATATGGCTTCCCCTCTGTAACGGGTGATTATGCATGATGATGATGATAATCACAATGCGTAATTCATGGCTGAATAAGCATCCCGAGCCCTCTGTTATCTCAGTGTTTTCGGTACCACAGCGGAGTTTCAAATGTCTGCCTCGGTTCACAAGGGTCATAGAACCAGTGTGCATGCACCGCTTTAACACAAACTACATTAGCCCGCTTTCTTTCTTTAACAAAGTATATTCCCTGCCGACGTCCGAAAATTAAGGTATTAAATACGACACTGAGTCACATTACGGGCCTGGATTGGCTGAGAGGACGTTGAAACGAAAACAAAAAGTCAAAGTGTGCTTTGAGACAGTAATGTACGTAGGCGAGCATCTAGACGCACGCAGATGCGAATATCGGTAAGCTTCAAGCGTATGTGAACCTTGCATAGCTTTTTCCTTAATTCCCCATTTCTTTCGCTGTTTTTTCTCCCCTACTCTTCTTTTCTTTGGAGCAGGGATAGCAAATATGGGCCAAAGGTAGAACACGGTGGCAGTCAGTGAGACAGTATACAGCGGCGTGTATGTTCTGTAACCCAGACGGGTAGCATAACTCCTGGTTCTGCTGAAGTGGACTCAGTGTATATGGCGGGTCACAATTCGGAAAAGACGACATAGGTTAAGATGGCGTCCAAAGTCAGACTCCTCCCTCACACTAATGTATCGCGGGTAGTTATGTGCCAATTGGCAAGATAAATGAATAGGTCTTTTGGACAAGGGTTTTTATTCGAAGTTATTAAATGAATGGGGGAATGCTACTCTTAGATCTTTCCGTACTAGGCGTTTCAGCTGTGTTCCATCAGTCTTTTCCCAAGTTTCCGTTTTACTAGCTTTTAGTTAATCTCCATTGTCCTTTTCTCTCTTTCAAGCCAAAGGAAAGTTCCCCAGAACGCAAGCTTCGTTCACCCCAGCCGCCAGGCTTCCGTCGAGGCACCAGTTTCTTCGGCAACATACACCAACGCGTTTGTGGCTAGGTTAATGCCTCTCAGTACGAGGGGAAGTTTCAATCGAACATACAGAGTCAGCTAGCTGCCTTTGCTAGCCGTACTCCGCAGCTACGCCACCTTTCCCTAGGCAGCGGGCAGGGCTTTCCCTCGGTCTACCGACTGCCCCGTATAGGTTGGTTTTTAGGTTAGCTAGCTGCGTTTCCTAACCGTACTCCGCAGCTACGCCGCCGTTCCTTTGGCAGCGGGTGTTCCCTTGGCCTGCCGACCGACTCAAATATTGGACTCAGTTTTCCGGATTACACGCGCCCACACCCACTCTGGAGCTTCCGCCGCATCCGGTGCATGGAATGCTCACAATATCAAGGAAATACGCCTCCCCGGGGATGTGCAATCCCGGCTAAACCGACCGCTGGCTGTCAGTCATTGAGCAAAATCAGGCAGCCGAAACCACCTTAGCCCACTCAACTTGCAGGGGGGACCACGTGCAGGTCGTCAGATCGAATTTACCCCCGGAAAAGACGACGTCACTACACACCTTTGCACGCACTGCGCTGAAATAGCGGTGATCGAATGAAGACGCTAATCTAATCTAGCAGCACGTCGTCAACAACTGCTGCCTCAGTCAGTCGCACCAGTCTAGCATGGCCCCTTCGTGTCTCGCGGCCTTAATGAAACGTTTCTCTAGCGACGCACGTGCATACACGTATACTGATTTCATATGTTCCATTCATCGTTGCTTAGGCATTCGAAAACATTCAGTACACCATGTGTTTTTCAACTCTTTCGCATCACTCGCCGTAAAGATCCGCCACGTTTTGGAGGCGCCCTTAGCTTTTTCGTTAAGCTACGAAGCTTCTCCTCCTAGCGAGCATGGACTCCAAACTGACCAAACCCGGTTTGATATCCGGAAAGCGACAGCGGTGCAACCGGCGACGACGCGAAGAGAGATAAAGGGAAGCAAATAAAAAGGAGGCATCAGCGACGAGCGCTTCGCCGCCAAAGCGCTCGTGGAAAAAGCGTTTAATGGACCGACGGCCGCTGTCTTTCCTGGCCCCAAGCCAACCGCCGCCGCTATACGTCCTAGACCGGGCTGCTACGGGCGCACACCACCGAACAGCTACCGGACCCAAGCGCACCAACCCTCCCCCAGCTCATCCAACCTTTCGTAAAAATATGAGAGACACACAGAAAGAACGAAATTGAGAAGGATAAAATATAGATATAGCGGAATGAGTGAGGAAGGGCACGAGAATGTTTTTTTACTTGAGTTCGTTGGGGAGACAAATCTTCTTTTTTCTCTCCCTCGCCGATTGGAGAAGGATCCACAAATCACAGCGATGTGTCACCGCCGGCACAGCAGAGAAACCATATCGAGCGTTTCGCTACGATTTCAGCTCTTGGGCTGCCGATACCTGGGCGTGTCTTTATTATTTCTAAGCTCATGGAACGAAATCTTGTGCGCCAGTGTAGCGCACTACAGTTGTGTGCGGGATCTGCGCGTCGGATTTGTGCGCTGATGTGTCAGTTACTAATAACGGGTGTACGAAGAGGGAAATTTGGAATGATAACGATTAATGGGGATTGGTAGTGAATAAACCTTATACTATAGATATCGATACCGTTTATAAGTAACGATAAGGACTACTAAATACGGAATGACCGATATGTCAAACGACTACATTTAATGGCCGTAACTGACTGGAAATGGCTAAACATGCTTAGCTACGAGCGGTAACGACTGCAATGACTAGGCATGACTCAGCACGGCTACGGAACGACCAGTATGTCAAATGAAAGCTTATAATGGCCGCAAATGACTGGAAATGAGTAAATATCCTTAGCTGCGAGTATTAAGGACTGAAATGACTAGGCATCACTGAGCATGACTACGGAACGACCAGTATGACAAACGACGACTTGTAATGGCCACAATGACGAGAGGCAAACGATGAAAGGCAAATGATTGGAGGGGAAGTAGGGGCTTTCGCAGTTCTCCTCTCAATGAGTCATGCCATAATCATCCAATATATTGTGTTTTATTGTCTGAAAGATAACACTGGACCTCATTATTTTATATCAGAAATTTGAGAGCCCTAGACGCATTCTTTATTGCAAATGAAGTGACTGGAGTTGAGACAACGAAGCTCCTCCCACCGACAGCGACCATCATGCTGAGACGATTGGTGAGGTCACAGACTGACTCCGCGTCGTCTGCTGCTGTGCCGGCGCCGATAAGCTGCCGGTACTTCACTATGTTCGCGCTTGCTCAAAGACCAGAACGACTCCCAATGAGTGTATTCAGCATGTTTCTGAAATCAGGCCACAGACTTCAGTGAAGCGCGATTTACTTCTTGCCCACACATCCACCTTCAGTGCGACCGCCGCCATCGTCCGCTGCAGCAGCGCCCCCACCGCCATAAACACCGCCGCGCCGGCCGTGCCCTTCGAGCCTGCCACAAGCCGTCCGCGCCAGCGATACGGCAGATCCCTTGCACCTGTTCCAGAAAAGCATACTAAAGCTTGCTTTTCTTTCTTCACAATAATTTTAGGCCCAGGAAAAAAGAATTTAAAAATTAAATGATTTTTTTTTTTTAGAAATGTTGAGCCGTGCGATGATAGTTTTTGCTTCCTTCCGCAGGCGCGGTGCCGGGTCGTGTTCTTGTACGCTAGCTCCGCAGACAAGAAGTGGCCGAAAATAATTTCCTTCACTACAAAACAGTGGCGTTGAGAGGAAGTTTCATGATCGAGTGGTCCTTTTACTAAAACGCTTCGCTGATCACTTACAAAGTGCTGTCCGCTGTGGATTCGATGCTAAACAATGTAGGCCTAACGACGATTAGGGAGAAGCAGACGGTCAGAGCGCCGTCGTGGGCAGCACCATTGCTGTAAACTTGCGGTATCATAAGCCTCGTGAGCTTATCGTCTACATTTATAATGCGGCAACGAGCAGCGATTAGACAGAACGAGGTATTGCATGGGTGCCGCACACTAGGCGCTGTCGGTTGGTAGTCGAAGATTGTACAAAAGGGCTGTCGGGCGGCACTCATTTCATTTGTTGATTTACAGTGCGTACGTCGTTCGAGCTCATGCGGCCTTCGTGCTCTTGAATCCCACCCACTGGTAACTGAGATCCAAAAGTAGTTTGCGGTAACCGCCGTTGACGCTGCTCATGCACAGAACACGAAGGAGGCGTTATGTCGTCATCGACTACGCCGGTGGCCAGATCAGCAGGCTGCTCACGAAGAAACGAAATTACTGGTTTCAAAATCTCCTGCAGCTCCGGTAGAGCTGACCATTTAAGGTTTAATTGCTTGGCACATTGGGAATAAGATTCAATAAACAGTTTATAATCCAAGAATGGTGTCATGGTCCCTTTAAGAGATATCTGAGAGACCTTCTAATATTTTTCGTTGAGCTTCGCCACACTGTCCGCTGTCGGCGAATCTCTCCATGTATATGTTTTGAGCCACTGTTGCTGCCTTCTTTCATACCGTTGTATAGACCGCTGTCGGCGTCTTGGCGCAGTTATAACCGAGTCCGTTCAGAAGCATTTTTAGTGTCTGAGACGGGGCAGGTTGTTTGCCTGGTGCCTCCACTTTCACCCTCTTTCTTCTTCGTCGCCTCTCCGCTTTGACTAAATATTGCGCGGATGTACATCGCAAAGCGCTACCACTCTCATGGCACGGGCGAAAGAAAGGTGTCCGCCAAAAATGTCATGGCGTAGAAAACTCGCACTTTATGAAAGTCTGCCAACCTGTGAACCAAATAATAAGTGCTCACGGGGGAGGGGCGGAGCTGTTTAAGCGGGCGCCCGATATTTTGCTCTTTTCTCAGCGCTTTTTCTTTGTGGAAAATACGCAGTGAGATACGGTGACAGGCACGTCGTCGTGCAACAGTCACTGTATACCGTCTTCTAGAGTAATGACAGCTCATTACTACGCCGCGTTGCTTTGTGTCTGCTTCGAGAAGCTAACAACGGATCTAAATCTAAGACATGTCGCTATTTATCCCCTTCATCTGTGCTGGAAGTTAATTTCTGCGTTTTCTCTTTTCGCGAGGCAATTGGGTAATGGCGATGAGCGCTTGTATTATACTCGCGGGAAGGTGTGAGTATTTTCAGTGTGGGAACGTGAGGTATTATTATTTACAAATTAATTCTTTCATGTCTTTCTCGCACGCCTGTTAGACAGGTGCGCAGTGAAATCCGGGCGCAAAATGAGCGCTTCGAGCATAACCAGTTTTTCTGACATGACGACGGGATTCAAACACGTCCCAAGCCTTATCTCATCATGGATTTGCTCAGACACCGCGCCCATATTATCCTCACAGGCAGCACTGAAGCACGGGAGTCATTTTGAGAATGTCAGAGACGGACGATGAGTATTCCTAATTCCATATGGCCTCTTTCATTTGAACATGAGCAGTCCACCCTTCGCCGCCCTTCATTTTGAAGCATACCTTACCTGGAGCGCTAATCTGGTAAATGTCCACCTCGTTTGATTGACGAGCTTAATAACGTCCTCCTCATTTATCGAAAGGCAGTGTTCTTTCTAAAAGCTTTACGCGGCAACGTACACAGCTCCTTTGTTCGAAAGGGCTCTGCCGCAATCCAGAATTGAGGAAAACGTGTCGTAGAATATACGGACGTGTTTCGTATCAGAATTGTGACGTAACTGGCAACCCCTTTTTTTTTTTCTGTAGCGTTCAGGGGGGTTTCATATTAATTCGCTTCCCGCCTAACCTCCGTCTGCCTATCATGTTGGAGGCGATAAGGATTCGAACAGACCCCCGATTGTATGCCGTTAATTGCAAATGTAGTTGCCCAACGTGAAGTGAGGCGGATACTGCACATTCCTGTTTAGAAAAAGTTTTATTAGACATTAGATGTTCACATTAGACATTCACATGAGCGGCGGCAAATGACCAAAACAGGAAATACACATGATTAATAACAAATGAAAGTGCACATAAGATACATCCTAAGGAACAAATACATCACAAATCAGTATTTACATTCAGAATAAAATTTTCCCCAGCCTCCACATCGAATGAAGACTTAGCATTTTGCCAAACTTGTGTGGCTGTGTTTAAATGTAAAAAAAAAAAAAGAAAAAAAAACGCGGAATCAGAATGCATGATAACGGAGCTCTTGCGACTTCTCTTGAAGTACTTGCCATCCTGATTTTTTTTTTTTTCTCATGCCGCAACTGTTTTCTCCAGCTTCACTTTGTTTTCCACCGAAAGTGCTACGGAAATCACGCCGGAAAGATGTTCTCTCTTCTGGTTCTTGCTTCTTGCGAGTGAATTTATGACTAGTGCTACGCTGAGAAATCAATTTCCGCGACAGAAAGCATTCATTCAGGCACATAGTGGCTCAGCACACCGCGGATTGTCGTCGTCTCTGTATACAGATCATTTGCGTGCAGTGCGTTTGTCGCCTTTATCTACGTTCAGTGCCCATAAATATTTCGCTCCTGCTGATGCGCTCGGTGTCTCTCCTGTTCTGCAGGGAACTACGGCTACAACGGCATCGACGAGTTCACCAGCCGCGCTAAGGACGCCGGCATCTGCGTGGCCAACTCGCACGCGATACCGACGGACGCGGACGACGACGACTACGACAACGTGATTCGCAGCCTGGACAAATTCGGCACTGCCCGCGTGGTGGTCTGCTTCTGCGAGGGCTTCACCGTGCGCGCTCTCATCAACGCCACAGCCAGGCTCAGGGTGGCCGGCAAGTACATCTTCTTCGGAAGGCAAGTACCCTCACCTTAGCCCCCTGCGAACATATTTCAATTGTCGCTAGTTACGTGGTGGAGACAGAGAAAAAAGTCGACTTTATTCCAGCGACTTTTGTCCGAATCGCTGCTTAAGGCCTCGCATAAAATAAAAGGAGGATCAAAAAGCTACGAAAAAAATTGAAGGTTTCAAAGCTGCAGAACTGAATGTGGGGTGAAAGCTTTGGCGACCGAGCGTTGCATCGAACTAAACGAGCGTTCCGTTGAGCGCATCAAAGTTCACCGGCGTTCTGGGCAGAATACCCGGGCTTGAACCCGAGGAGGCTAAACGCACAGGCATCCGTGTGCTGTGCGATGTCTATGAACGTTAAAGATCCCCAGGTGGTTGCAATTACTCCGTGGACCTACGATATGGTACTGTGGGTAGAATAATAATAATAATATGGTTCACAGGAAAGGAAAGGCGCAGTATCTGTCACACTTGTTCATGGACACTTTACCCGTGCCATAAGGGAAGGGATGAAGGTGGGAGTAAAAGCGGAAAGAGAGAAAGGGGTGCCGTAGTGGAGGGCTCTGGAGTAATTTCGATGACCTGTGGATATTTAGCGTGCACTGACATCGCACAGCACACGGACGCCACCTCATTACGCCTCCATCGAAACACAGCCGCCGGCAGTCGGGACCGAACCCGGGTACTCTGGCACGTTATCACTTACCACCGCGGCTGTGCGTGGCAGGAGAGGTGTGATGAACGCGGCAGTGCGCCGCTTATATCACACCTCTCCTTCTAGCCGCTTTCCATAGAGAGGGGTGGCCCTCCGAGCATAAAAGCCACTGGGGCCAAACTGAGCGCTGCAGTCTGGGGTGCTGTCAGCATTTCGGAGGAGACTTGAACGCGTCTATGGAACTCCACGCGACAGGAGCGTTTATGTACCTTCCAAACACACTTGCCGGAGAAAGTGTGACAGATACTGCACCTTTCCTTTCCTGTAAACCACCCTGCTGTAAACCAATTATATGTGTAGCTATTCAACGAAGCCGATAAGAGGCAAACGATGAGAAGAAATGATAGGAGAGAAAGGGTAGGCTTTCGCCTTTCTCCGAGACACCGCGGAGGAGTCGGTGGTGGCCTCGGCACGCCAGCTGTGCACCCAGTGACATCACTCTCTCCTGGCGCATGCGCAGCTGGCGCGGTGGCGACGGCACCTGTGAGTCACTCGCGCGGCGAAGGAGTCGGCGGCGGCTCTGATGCGGCTCTCCGGCTGTGCTCCGTGTGACGTCACTCGCTCCTCGCGCATGCGCAATTGAGGCTCTTCAGGGCTCCGCGAAATCGCTCAGACCTAGCGTAGTGTTTCTTTCGCAACAAAAGGAAAAGTGCTGTTTTCTTGCTCTTTTGCTTGTTTCATCAGGGAGGAGATTAGTGGAACTAGGACGACAAAAAGATTAGAACATATTTGAAAACCAAGCACGGTACCTCGTCGGTACACTATTAACTTCATTTCAATTATGTTACAACTTAAGAAGCGAGGAGAGAACAGTCATAGAAATCGTGATAGAAAACCCTGCATACGCAGCGCTTCATGACGGAGACAGTATTGAAATCTTGGAAGAACGCTAACATTATCTTAATTCATTAGAAAATGGACGCTAATGACTAGAAAAATTACAGGCCGATCATCTTAATATCCGTTGCGTACAAGGTATGGCAGACGTTAATGAAATCAAAGCAACCTTCGACTTCAGTCAGCCAAAGAACCAGGCAGGTTTTCAGAACGGTTACTCTACCATCTATCATATCCATACTATCAACCAGTTGATAGAAAATGCTCGGAATATAACCAGCCCTCTACATAGCGTTCATTCACTACGAGAAATCATTCACTCAGTGGAAACCTCAGCAGTCATTCAGGCATTGCGAATCATAAGCCTGATGTGAAAGTACTGGCTGCTGGGAAACTATTGTGCTCCATAAAGAAAGTATTATTATTCCCGCAATGAAAGGAGACAAGATCTCCTCATTACTACTCACAGCCTGCTTATGCAAGTTATTAATTTAAAAACCTGGATGGGAGGAGTTAAGGATAAGGGTTGATGGAGCATCTCAGTAGTCCGCGATTCGCTGATGACATTGCATTGCTAAGTAACTCAGAGAACGAATTTTGATTAATGGTTATTGACCTAGACAAACAGTGTAGAAGGGTAGGCCTAAAGTTAATATGCAGAAGACTAATGTAATGTTCAACAGCCTTAAAAAGAAGAGCAGTTTGCAATAGTTAGCGAGGCACTGGAATGCTATCAGAATATGTCTATTTAGGATAGGTAGTAGCTGCAGACCCGGCCCACTAAGGGGAAATAACTAGGAGAATAAGATTGGAATGTAGCGCTTTGGGAAAGTACTCGCAGATCATGAGGAAAATATATAGCAGTTGTGTTTACCAGCACTCGCCTATGCGGCTAAAATGTGGAGGCTAACGAAAATGTTTCCATTAAGTTAAGGACAACGCTGAAACTTACGGAACGGAAAATTGTAGGTGTAACGTTAAAAGATAAGGAAGCGTACAGAATGGACTCGGGTTAATGACATTCCAGTCGAAAGCAAAAAGAAGAAGTGGGTATTGTCAAGACATGTACTGTGAAGGGAGGATAACCGATGGTCTCTAATGAAAAAATTGGATTCCCTTGTAGCAGGTGGCGGCAGAAAAATTAGGTATGCGGATGGTGTTAAGAGGCCTGCATGGACCTGGTGCAGCTAGCACAGAACCGGGCTAATTGGAGGAATATGGAGAGGACGTCTCCCTGGAGTTCGTATAGTCCGGATGATGATGATGATGAGTACAATTAGAAGCGAAGTTAGATCACAGATCGTGACCTCTTTGAGTGCTTGAATCCGCATGGCTCACCCACTTCTAATACTTAACGACTGCACAAGTGCAAAAGATTTTAAAACAAGAGAAATATTTCTGACATTCTTAAATTTTTAGATAACTGTTAAAGCGCTAAGTTGCTAATTAATGTCGAATCATGCTTTGAAAGCCTCCAGTGTGATTCAGTAAGATGTGTTGTCGGCCTAGTTGGTGCAGTACTTCAGACATCTTATAGTAGCGCGAACAAAAACACACACAAGGGTACAGGATAGCGCTCGTCCTGTACCCTGTCTTGTGTGTGTTTTTGTTCGCGCTACTATAAGATGTCTGAAGTTCCAGTGTGACTTGACACGTATCCAGATAACTGTTTTATTAAAATTCATCTATGTGCGCAGAAAGCAAAATATATGTTGTTGTTTTTTTGTGTGATGATTTTAATATATTTTTTATTCAAATTTTCTTCGGGCATATATCTACCGCTTCTGATGACTTCTGCATCAGGCATGCGTCTACATTGGAATAATCACTGCGAACAAAAAAAAAAATAGATGGTTTGATTCCTCCAGCCAACGCAGTATTGTGCAAAAGCATTAAAATCTCGGCTGTTCTTTCACATTTACAGAGCTTCGGGACCAATTGTGGGGATGAGTCACCAAAATGTCAGGATAGGGTCAAGTTAGTTCAGAACGTGGGTCATCTCAATTTTCGAATTGCGAATATATAGTTTGAAGGTGAGCCAAGCCTATTATTCAAACCGCATCTCACCTTTAACGCACCTCGAGAGGGCAATATATGAACGTGGTGTGTTTCTATCTATTTCTCACTGATTAAATTTCTTAAAAATCGAAAAAAAAAAAACATGAAATGAATAATGCGGGTGAGTGGCCGACAATACCATGGGTTGAGTGACTGTGGCGATGACTGCGGGGTAGTGTACTAGCTTCCCACGGGAAATTTTCGGGCTGGAATCCGCTACGATGGGTTTCTTTATTTTTTTTTTTTTTTGCGAGCACGGCCTATGTAAGAAAAAACATTTTTTAGTAGGGTTTAACCGTGTAAAGTAGGGCTGTGGCTCTAGACACGGGTATCCTGACTCGTGTCAGGATACCCGTGACTCGTGTCTCATCATAGGATATTTGCATCATAGGATCATAGCATCATAGCATAGCATCATTCAAGCATCATAGGATGTTTGAATAAACTGATTTGATTTGATTTGATTTGATTTGAGTAGGAAGGAGCCGCAGAAACCGTGTACATGGAGAGAATACGAAACGAGAGAAGGTAATGCGAGTCTGAATTCACCGCCGGAGGCTGATTTGATTAAATATTTCCTTTGCCTTATGTATTTATGCCTCAAAAAGGAACGCCAAGCTTACTCGTTTGGACAGTTTGTGGTTCAAAAACCGTGACCAAGTGCAACCGTGGTTGCGCTCAAACTCGCCTGAGACTTCACACAGAATCTTCATCATCTTTTGGACGGAAGAAAAAGTTTTATCTCAGCAGCATACTTGGCTTGCCTGCAGACATGGATGAACAGAAAGCTAAAACTGCTGCAAGCTTTTAAAATAAGTATAGGTGGTCATCTAATTATCTGAAAGCTTGCTACCCATCACCACGACATGACGAACATTTCACAAGCTTGACGCGCTGATCTCACTACGGGCAACCGTCGGTAGCGGAATGCACGTAGCTAGGTACAAAATGCCCTGCCGACCTTTCGAACAGCATTCCGAGAACCAATGAACCGACTAAGCTGCAGATGGGACCTGCACGTTCCCCTATAATCTGGGCCTTGTCAGGAGCATACCCTAATGACCGAAAACAGAGCCTGAGGCAACGAGTGGAACAGGACGAGGGAAGGGGGGGGGGGGGGGGGGGGGAGGGGGGGTTCAGTTTGCGCAGGCTGTGCCGCAGTGGTTGGGCCCGCAACTTTAATCTTTTTCGGTGACCGCGCCACGAGGACAGGGAACCTGAGACTACTTCCCGCTCATGAATCAGACGTCATCTTTCGTGTTCCTAACGAACAGCTAATGAGCACGACTTTTTTTCTTTCTACTCACGTCAGCCTGCAAGTCTAATCCCGTACACAGTGCATTTATGCATTCCTGAAAGCTTATGAAATGTTGACTGCGGCTGGGTTCCTCGTTTCATAAAGGAAGCAAAAACGTTTGTATCATTGAAAAGCTGCAACGCTGTTCTCCTTCTGATTTAAAGGTTGAGCTTCACTGTCATCTTAAGAATCGGCACATTATCACAACACGTTTTATTTCTTTATTTTATACTTTAAGGAATCAAGGAACACACGGAAGAAAGCTAGAAAAGAAAGATTCTCACACATCACAGCACTTCAAGTATCAAATCAGAATAAATCGTTTCTTCCTAAAACACATTCGGTTTATTATCAAATGTAACTTCCCATGAATATTTCCGTTTGCAAACTTATCCGTGAATTCTTATCTAAATATTGCAAATTTCTGTTCTAGTAAAGAAAGACATTGACTGCATAAAAATTCATAGTATGTTTAGCCCTAAGAAACCACCGCAATAAGTGGCTGGTTTCCACAGACAATAATCTACTTAAACAACATCGTCTCGAAGAAGAAACCTCAGTGAAAAGAAAGTGCAGGAACATGTGAAAAGGCAGTAACAACAATAACTTAGGTCTCCTTGATCAATACAGACACTGTATTGTAATTTTTGGCCGAACAAACTATAGATGCAGGCAAAGAGGACAACTAAAGAAAGATACAGCGGAAATGTCTTAATCTCCACGTGTGCTGAAAGAGTGTCAACAAAAATTACACAAGCGGTTAGGGAAAACTAAACCTACATTTCCTTGCTCATTGAAAAGTATATGCAGCACCTGTCTCTGTGAAGACGGAGCAGCTGTTGCTCCGTAGTTCTTTTTTCAAAGGTGACATTTTATTAAAAGCGATTCGTATTTAGATTTATCGATGCATGAAGTACAGCTTGCATCCGTGTTGTTTCTCTTTTTAGTTCCCAGCTCAAACTGCATCAAGTTTGAAGGGCAGATTGGCAATGCAGACAAACGTAAATACAAACCAAGGAACGGACACCAAATAGTAAATACCAATACTGGCCACCTACGGCTATGAAACGACATATTCCGCTGCGTCGTGGTTACCGAAGACTTCTGAATCCTTAGAATTCGCCTTTTTTCGTCCCTCTTCTTTCATTCACACAGACGTATAATAATTTATAGAAATCTCCAGAAGATCGGGATGCTTCTGCTACCCACTGTCAAGAAGCATTTCATTTTTTTCACCCTGTTCCTTCTGGTTTATAGTGTTGCCTGGATATTTGTCGCTTGCTTGTAGAGTAACGCTCTACTCTCAGCAGCTTCTTCCCCGAAAGTGAAACTCCCCGCCGACATCGTCTTCTCCTACTGCTGCTTCCCTCCTCTAGACACTCCTCTCGCTGACCTCTGATGCAGGAATCATATAGAGTGCAAAAAACATCCAATCGATGACCCGCTGCTCCACCCTCGTACACCTCTGGTATCTCCGGTGCGCGCGTTCAGATTTTTGCTGCGCGCGTGTGTGAAAAGATGCGGCCTGGCCCTGGATCAGTTTTGATTTTCAATATGTGCCGCCGAGATTTCTCACTCATCCTCTCTTCTCTACTGCCCCACTGCGTCGTGCGCAGTGCATGCGATTCTGGTGTTGAGGAGGTGGCGATCCACTCTTGCTCATTTCGTTGCGATCGGCCTGCGGAGCTTCTGTTTTTTTTTTTTTCTTTTGTACCTCATTTTCCTCTCTATTCTCCTTTTCTTTAGTTGTCTTTCTGCACATATTTCTTTACATTATCTACCATCTTACGTTATCTTACATTACATTATTTATCATTCCATGCATCGGGCGCACGCCCCTGTTTTTGAAGGACGGTTCTTTTCGTTATGCATCTTGAAGAACCGCGCTAAACCTTTACGAACGGCACACAAACAGCAAGAAGTCCCAAAACGCACTAGATACGAGCCATGACTCTCTTAGCCATTGTTGCAAGTACATTTCGCCCGGGTGTTCAAGCCTCTTTTCCATCTGCGGTGCTCCTCCGATACCAGCTTACACATTCCTTGATTTCAATTTCTTCCCAACGTTTTGTTTGGTATTGCCCAGAAGATTCGTGCCCACTTACCCACGCGTCTAGTTTCAATATTTGGGCCCAAATTGGATGTCACATAAGTCACAGCAGATGACGATGAAGTTATTTAAATGCTACGTAAGGATTTGAGATTACAGCGATAGGAGCCGCTTTGAAAATGTCGTGGCTTTGATCAGCTTAAAATGATTATCATGCTGCGATTCATCAGCTTTGGGCACAATGTATGCGTGCAAAAACTCAGTTCCAGTGTGTGTTGCACTGGAAAATTTTACCACTGGAGTCATGAAAGTTTTGGAGTTATACGCTCTTTACAGGGGAAGTGTTTGGGCAGTAGGATGGTCTGGGGCACATGGGTGCACCGGTTGACTGTCTGTTGACGCCAGGTAGGCATTGCAATATTTGCAGAGTCAAGCATCTAGGGGAGATAATAGAGAAATAATTATAATTTCTTTTTCTCTGAAAAGTAATTCTTGTCCTACAATCTGTCTCTACAAGTCCACAGGTTTGTGCTGCGCCTGATCTTTTGGCCGTCCACAAAGTTGCATCACTCAAGTAAGCGTCTGTAAAGGGGAAAGTACTGATTTTTTATCCACTACTTATGGAAACCATGCAGGTTTGTATGGGTATTAAAAGATCATCAGAGTTGAAAAAAATATATTGTCTCTGTCCAAGGCTTGCATATGGGCCCAGCTCATGTACTTTGATAGCATCAGTGAGCTTAAACAGATTTTGATAAAGAAGTTTGGACAGCCGTTGATGTAGCTCAGCTGTTGAGAGTACAGGACGCTATATTTGGAGATTATTTGTTCGGTTCCCGCCATCGGTGCATTGTTTTTTCTTATACTTTGTATTTATATTTCTCCTTAAAGTCATTACATTACTATTTCAGGCCAATAGCAACGAAAATACAGTAGAAAAATGTCCCCTACGCTTACTTGGTCTCGCCGACTGTTGGCTTCTTTCATTCTTATATGAAAATTCTGGCCAAACCGTAGCTGTAATAAATGTTTAGATATGAAGCAATGTTCATCTTTCAAGCAGTTAAATATATATATAAGATATATAGGCTTGCCAAGCATGACAGTAATTGAATTACTGTAATTTCAATAATTTCACTGCCAATTGGTAATGTAGTGAATTACTTTCTTGGTTTAGTAATTTAGTAAAATGATGATTACTTTGGGGAAGTAATTCCGTAGCAAATTGAACTAATTCTTTTCGTAATTAATTTTACTAAAAGGCATATTTGCTCCTAGTGTAAGCAGAACAACGGAAGCAAGGACAAAGTGCGGCTAACTTGTAATGGATTAGTAAGGTAAGAATTGAGTAGAACTGCGCGTCTGAAATCGCCGATAGGGGCAGGACGGAATTAGAAGCCAGTCAGGAGCGCTCAGTTGCACTCGTCTAAGATTGCCTTTTTCCGTGCGAGGCAAATGGGGAAGAGGCAGAAATGCCGGGCGGAAGCTGCCGAGGTCGATTCCTGGGAACAACGAAGTAACCTCCCTCGGCGACACGTTAAGACAGCCACGGGCAGCAAATGCGCTTAGTTGCCCTCGTTTCTTCTTGAGCGCAGTGAAAGTGAAGAGCGTTCGACCATGTTTCTGTTTTCGTTGTTTTATAGCCGTAGCCTACATTTCTAGTGGCGTGTGCTATAGGAAGAAAGAGGGAGGTAACAGTTGTCTGGGACGTAATTTTGCGGAAAGACGAATACATTTGCGTCGGGGCATCTGGAGAGAGCTGCAATTTCGTTCTCACAATTTTCTTAGTTTTTCTATACGTGCTGACTGAGAAGCAATTTAGCAGTAATTTCATTACTTTTCGGAAGTAATTGTAACGCAATTCACTTTTGGTATCAGTAATTGGTAATGTAATTTAATGACTACCTTTGCTATATTCCTGCAGAGTAATAGTAATGTAATGCTTAAATAACCGCTTACGTGACCACAACACTTCATTCAAGGGCGCCCCATCCTCAAATCTTGCTCTGCACTACAGGAACTGTCCGCTTAACAACCAACTGAATTGTTCTAAAAATTCATGTGTTCCCCTTTTTAATGAAACAAAAATTCTGTACAAACACAAAGATAAACTAACAAGGGAAATCAGTGAAGCCTTTCATATTCATAAAAATCATGACTCCTGTGTAAGCACCCCTTCTGTATCTGTTCATGACTGTGAACTAATCTATCTTGATTCAAAAGACTGAGGTATCTGTTTGGCGATTGGTGTTGCACATGCGTTATTGGTTGTGAAAAGAGTATATTTTACGTGTTTCTTTCTAATAAACTACAGTTGATAGTCAGCGCAGGTGTTGTCTTCTTCCTTGTCCTTCGTCTCCGCGCTGTTATTCCTTGAAAATACGTACCAACTAGCTCAACTTTCCGTGTTATAATAGTAATGTAATTAGTTCTTTCTCAATAGTAATTTTGCCATATATCAGGCTTGCTATATGGAATTTTTTTCGCTGCTATTTCAGTTTCAGAATATTTTGACCCGTAGTAGATGTTAAAATCGCTACGTGACACCCCAGTAAGGATATTCTGCATTGTTCTGTTTAATCGTTAGGTGTATATATTGGAACATCATGTTCGCTACCATGACGTACAACGTACACCTCTATCCAGAAAGCAGACAACAGTGACGAAGCGCATTAACGAACAGTGCTAACAATAAAGGTTTTAAGACGCCAAAAAAGTGATAGAAAACTTTACATAATAAACGTGTTTCGCGCGTTTAAGTACCCTTCCTCGAAATGTAGACTCTGCAGCGCAGTACTTCTCAGTTACATTTCAGTACACCTGTCAGTACGTCGCATAGCACTGGTCGCAGGAAGGAGCGAAGGTGAAGAACTAACAAGAGTGTTTTATAACTTTGTACATGCACGTCGCACTCATCTTTTTGACTTGGTGTACTTTGTGCATTGCGAATACTAGCCTGTCACTGAATATCGCGTTACGCAAAGGTAACCATCGTGCGTCTTTTTCTTGCTCTTTTCCGCTTTGCATACATGTGTTTCTGTGAAGTAAAACACTGAAGTTCGAACTTAAATGACACCAGACTGCCAAATCGGCTCTGTGCCATTTCCATTCTAAGCCAGCTCATGTGCTGGCTCTTCCGAGGAGCTCGCATTATGCTTGCGAGTGTGTGCGGGAAACACGGTGAAGAAAGAGAGCAGAAAAAGAACAAGAGGAAATCGTTCGTGGGCCCCCATCAATCATTCATAGCGCGGCTGGACCACTCCTACACACGTGTCGGTCGTCATGTATGATGGTTGTACGTGTGCTCTTTTTTCTTGTTTGTTTCACGTTCTGAGTTCGTTGTTTGTGGGCGACCCTAATGTTCGGTTTTCTGTTGCTTGGCTGTATTTGGGTTACGCTGATTTATGGTTTTACTTAGTGTACGCATGGTCACACTACGCTTTACTTATCCACTGAGCGGCTCATTGGCTGCGTTGCATTTTGCTGCTGATCACTGTTCGTGGTTTCAAACACGGCGGCTGTAGCCACAATTCGGTTGCGGGGAAATACGAAAATGCTCTTGTACCGACATTTCGACACGATTGTATTCATCGCTTGTAGACAAAATCAATCCGAGGCTGTTTCGCTTTCTCACCCATGGCATTTCATTTGCGCAAATTCTCTTTTGAGCGTGCGTGTACGCTTGTGCGCGCTTCACAATATGCAGAAGCTAAACGATTGTGCTCTATTTCATACAAAGCACGTTTTAAAGGAAGTTAACATGTCACATTGTGGCGCATTTTCGGATTTGTAAGGTTGCCTTGTTTGCAGTAAGCTTTTCTTGGCAGCAAAGCATACATTACAGTAACTTAGACAAAAGCTTTGTAGCGTCGCCCTTTTGCAGTGCCGTAAAGTTGCCTTCTTTACAATAAGCTCGTGCTTGCAACAAAGCACGCTTTACAAGGAGTTGATGTTGAAGAGGAAATTAGGCATAGGCATAAATCAGATATGTGCGCTAAAGGAAACAGCAGAGGTCATCACGAATGTGGATAATATAGTCAAGGTAGCTGAGAACTTCTATACTGATCTCTGCAGTATCCAAAGTAGCCAGGAGACTAATGAGATTGGCAGTCGTGAGGAGCAGTCAGACGTTCCACCAGTGACGAAGGACGAGGTTAAAAAAGCTTTAGAAACTATGAAAAGGGGTGAAAACAGCTGGGGAAGATCAGGTAACTGCAGATTTGTTGAAGGACGATGGAGATATCGCGCTAGGAAAACTGGTCACCCTGTTTACGCAATGTCTGGTGTCATCGATAGTACCGGCATCATGGAAGAACGCTAACGTTATCTTAATTCATAAGAAAGGGGATGCCAAGGACTTGAAAAATTACGGACAAATCAGCTTACTATCCGTTACATACAATGTATACATTTACTAAGGTAATCACTAACAGAATCAGGACCATCTTAGACTTCAATCAAGCAAAATATTAAGCAGGCTTTAAGAAAGGGTACTCAACTATCGAGCATAATCATACCATCAACCAGGCGATAGAAAACTGCTCAGAATATAACCAGCCCTTATATATATAGCACTCATTGATTACGAAAAACCATTTGACTCAGTATAAAGATCGGCAGCCATGCAGGCATTGCAAAAACAGGGTGTAGATGAGCCATATGTGAACCATTGTTCTGCATAAAGAAAATAACAAAATTTCCATAAAGGAAGGGGTTAGGCAAGGAGACACGATCGCCCCAGTACTGTTCACAGCTTGCTTAGAGGAAGTATTCAGAGATCTAGAATAGGAGCAGTTAGGGATAAGGGGGTATCTCAGTAACTTGAGATTCGATGACGACATTGTCTTGCTAAGTAACTCAGGGGATGAAGTGCAAAGAATGCTTGATGACCTAGACAGGAAAAGCAGGAAGATGGATCTAAAAATCAATATGCAGAAGACTATGATAATGTTCAACATCTTAGGGAAAGAAACGCAGTTTGCAATAGGTAGAGAATCATTGGAAGCCGTATATGAATATGTCTAGTTAGGGCAGGTAGTAACCGCAGATCCGGATCATGAAAGAGAAATACCTAGGATAATAAGATTGGGATGGAGTGCGTTTGGCAAATACGCGCAGATTATAACCAGCAGCTTACCGGTATCGCTCAAGAGGAAAATATATAACAGTTGCATCTTACCTGTACTCACCTATGGGGCTGAAACGTGGAGGCTGACGAAAAGGGTTCTAATTAAGTTGAGAACAACCCAGTGGGCTATGGAACGAAAAATGGTAGGGGTAATGTTAATACATAGGAAGCGTGCAAAGAAGGTCAGAGAAACAATTCAAGTTACTAAGGTTCTTGTGAAAATCAAGAAAAAGAAATGGGCATGGGCAGGACATGTAGTGCGAAGAAAGGATAACCGATTGTCGCTTATGGTAACAAATTGGATTCCAAGGGAATGAAAGCGTAGCAGGGGATGGCAGAAAGTTAGGTGGGCGGATGAGGTTAAGTTCGCAGGGGTCAAGTGGATGCAGCTAGCACAGTACAGGGCTGATTGGAAAAATATGAGAGATGTCTTCACCCTGCAGTGAGTATAGTCCGGCTGATGATGATGTAATATGCGTGGCTACAGTGACAAGGAGCGACAAAGAGGTACCGAGTGACTATCGAGGCCCATGAGGATACTATGACGTTCTTTTGTGTTATTATTATTGCCTGCGCCTAACGTACAACTAGGCTTCAAGGTTCGAGCCCTGCTTTGGAGGCTGCTTTTCGATAGAAGCAAAAACCAAGGCGCCATTGTATTATGCGATGTCATAACGCGTTAAAGAACATCAGGTGATCGACACTCCCGCATACCTCTACTATGACGCCTCTGATAGTTCGTCGCTCTGGCATGTCAAACCTTATGAAACAAAACCGAACTAATGTGGTTCAATATACTAAGCGTTAAAAATACGCATTTTAAAGCTTCATGAGTTGGCCTTCTCGTGGTTTATATTTTTGGTTTGGTGTCTTTAGGTGTGGTAACATCGTATAAAGTAACCAAATGCAAAAATCTTATCTTTATTTCATCGTAGATAATGCAAGCGACACCATGAAAAATAATTGCCGAAGGCCATTACTTTCAATACTTTCAGTATTGTAACATGCTCATTTTAGGTATTTTTTTACCGTTATTGCCCCCCCCCCCCCCTGCTATAATGCCCCTGGGCGCTGCAGGTACTTGTATAAATTGTATAAATAAAGCTGCGTGAACTTTGAAATGCGCATATCTATCTTCTAACTTTCTATTATTCAAGCCACACTGCCAGTAAATAATGTTTTAATCTGTGCTCACCATTACTGTTGGCAACTTCCTAAGCATATAATCCTGCTTTTTCACCCTCATCAAATAATAACCACGATAAAATAGTCCATCAAATAGCCACCAGTGGGAATATAAGCAGGTATACGCTCTCTTTTCAACTCACATTTTTATTGTGACAAATCGCCAGAAGATGTTGGAAAGTGTCCGCCTGTTGATTGATTGTTAATTAACTAAATAAATTGAATTGTATTTTTATGGATGCCCTTATTTGTTTAAGATTCGAGATATTTTTTTGTGTGTGCGTTCCCTTCCTTCATATGAATAATACATAGTAAACGTCGTTGAATGGGGCTGAAAAGACCTACGGTACCTATATCAATTATTCAAATAAATCTCGGAGTACAAGAGGTTTAAGTGCTTACATGACCTCCGTCCTATCGGGAATCGCAGCTGAGGTAAGTGATTTAAAGCAAAACTGAGGACAGTGACTTGCAAGCAAAGAAACAAAAGCACGATCCGGTTTTATACAGTTGAACGATACACACTGCCGCTCGATGTGAGAGCGGTCTCTTCTTCGCTTCAGCTCTAAACCGGCAGAATGGTTTCCTGAACCATATCTCTCGAAAGATCGTCTCACGAATAAGTTCGCGCCAACCGGGCTCGAGGCACTTTCGGCATTCTTAAGAATTCGTCACCGTTTGCGAAATCATCACTACTCTCGAGTCATGCCCACGCGTGCTTCAGCTCCCGTTCTTTTATCCGTTCGGAGCATAAAATGAAAGCGGAGGCAGTATTCGGAATAAAAATACAGAGTTGGAAGCCATTCGAGGAACTCCATGCTAGCGCCTCGAATTTCCCGTCGCCGGTGATGTCGCCATACCGGCTTTAAAGAAAACAGAGTATTAAAGAAGTCGATCCAGAAATAATAAAGAAACGGCGGTGCACATAGCGCTTCGCGAATTGGCACGGGGCTTTTGTTTTCAATCGCGTCGTACCACGCAGCTGCCGCCGACGCTGAAGCGAGGGATTGAGGCTTCGCTCGCTTATGTGGAAGCGATTATTTATTTTCACCTGCCTTTTCTTCTTGCGACTTCCTTTAATTTTTGTTTGCTCCTATTCTATTTTTTTTTATACATTTCAAAGGACAAAACTTTTGCCTCTCCCATAGGCATGTGCTGGTGAGAGAGCTGCGATCTTATGTTTGAAAACGAGACTGAACATAAAAAAAAAAAAGAAATATATTTGAAGCCCGTTGTTGTTCAGCACACCTGTATATGTGTGCGCTCTGACTTGGACTGTGCCTTGTTCGTTTTCGTTATTTATTATTCATCCTCGCATTTGCTCGAAGAGAGAGGCAATTATCGCGCGAAGAAGATAGAAGCTCTAAACACGCCCTCTTTTAAACGTCTCTCGCGTTTCTATAACAAGTGTCATAACGAAATATATATGATAAAATAGGTATCGAAAATACGGACGGTAAAAAAGACGAACAAAATAAACCTATCTCTGTAAGCGAAAGCCCAAATTTGAAATTCAAACGTTAGTAGCCGCGTCTCGTTTGTAAAGAAATAAAGATCTTTATTTTGTCACCGTACCCGCGCTTTTATAAACAGATTTTCTCACCTTAGCGGAGGCCTTTGAAATTCAGCGTCCAGAATTTAGGTTTCGCTGTAGTGCTTTTAGGGGCAGGCAGTCCCGTCTTTTGTTTCAACTAATTGCAGTCATTTGGCAAACTAACATTTTCTTTAAGATTTTCTCACGCTTTCAAAACAACAACCGATTACTTTGAACAAGTTGGATTTTGACTAAGGTTAAGGGTGCTTACTGAATGAGGGCAAATAGCACAATTACTTCGCTGAATTTGAACACGCTGAGACTGATTTGCACTCATTTGGTGCATTATAGTTTACTCTGGCTTAAAAAGAGGTACGTCGGGCTTCAACCTCTTAACCACTTCCTGCACGTTAAGTATTCCTTTAATTTCGGAGCATCACGCGGGCTAATCCATCGTGCGTCATCATTGGTCTGAATTCACGCGAAATACTGAGAGATAACTCTTGTTTGGAGAAACTCTGTCAGCACAGGTCAGTCTTTCGTGGTAATAACATCATTCTTCAAGTTCCATGTTTCACAGTCACTAAATGTTATTTCATGCTAGGGCATTATGTGACTCACATCTTTTGCGCACTGCAAAGAACGTGTGCAGGGCATCAACACTACAAACAGTTGTTGTTTTGTTTTTGTTTTTGTTTTTTGTTTGTTTGTTTTTTCAGAAAGTGGGCGCAAAACTTGTCGGCGCATTGGCGTTGTTCAGTAAAGACTTTGGAGAAAAAAAAATAATTATATGAGGTAGAGGGTTAAAGAACGTCGCTCAGTACCAAATTTGGTCGACGTGGAGTGCTCAGTTAATTAATTAGGGGCAAAATATGAATTAAACGTTGATATAGCGCAGGAGGTCCCGATACAGCCTTGAGCTCTGGGACCTCCTTCGGTATTATTTATGTAATACCTGTTTTCATGAATAAGCAAACTTTCTTTCTTAAACTTTCTTTCTTAATAAAAACCGGTAGTGACGTCAGAGTAGAGTGGAAATCGTCAAAGTTGTGCACAATAAGTGCGATCAAGACGAATAAAGGGTTTCAATAGTTTAAAAAGTGATTAATTATTATGAATAACAAAGAAAAACGATAATTAAGGCACAATTTGACGAAAAACATGTCAAAACAGGAGTGCGCTTGTGGTGACGTCATGCCAACGCGGCTTCTATGGAGACTGCTGCCATTGACGTCATGGCGCATCCTAGCAACGACGTAACGTCATGGGAGATGGCAGTGGCGCGATGACGTCGTGGGAGAGGATGAGTGGCGTGATGGAGAAAACAAAAACCTAGTCGAGAAAGTTTGCGCCTCGCCTCTGCTTCAGGCGCTTCCGACTTGTGTCAGATAAAACATGGCTATGAGAACGCCGCGCAATAGGAGCGACGCCGTATCGCCAATAATGAGCACTGCAACCAACGCGGCCAATGAACGCCACGCGACAGGAGCGAAGGTGTACTGTCCAGTCTCACACTTGAAGGAGAGTGTCTGACAGATACTGGGTATTTCCTTTCCTGTAAACAAATTATAGTTTTAAATAGCACTGCAACGAACGCGCTCCAACGAAAGGAGATTTCCACTATGCTGCACGAGCCCCTGCCTTGCTAGCAAGAGCTTTACAAGGGACGCGCGATACCGTATGCAATGGCGACGGCCACGCTTTCGCATTTCTCAAGTGCAGATTCTACGTCATCATTGTCATCAGCCGGACTATACCCACTGCAGGGCGAAGGCCTCTCCCATATTTCTCCAAATAACCCAGTTCTTTGCTAGCTGCATCCAGTTGACCCCTGCGAACTTCTTAACCTCATCCCCCCACCTAATTTTCTGCCGCCCCCTGCTACGCTTTCCTTCCCTTGGAATCCAGTTTGCTACCCTAAGCGATCATCGGTTATCCTCTCTTCGCACTACATATCCTGCCCATGCTCATTTCTTCAGTGCTCTGAAGTATATTTTTTGTTTACGTTTGGTTTCTGGGGTTTAACGTCCCAAAGCGATTCAGGCTATGGCAGACGTCGTAGTGGAGCCGCGAAAATATGTCTGGCGTAAGTTTCGCTTACTTTCCGCATTGTTTCTTTTTTTTTAATTTCTGTTTTGCAGCGACGGCTGGTCAGACCGACAAGACGTGGTGAAAAACCAGGAGAAGGCGTCCGTGGGGAGCCTTTCCATCCGCTTCCACGCCAACTACGACCACGACTTCGACCGGTACTACTTCAGCCTGAACCCTTTCACCAACCTGCGGAATCCCTGGTTCAAAGAATTCTGGGAAGTGCGCTTCAACTGCTCCCTCGGTCTGGGCCCTGGATCGGGACGCTACAATCGCACATGCACAGGTAATACTCGTTGACTTCATTGCACATCAAGTCCACTGTTCAGACAAACGTCAAGGCTAAGCACCTGTTAAATTTTACACCAGCTGAAACCACAGCTTGGTCTCAATTCAGTCTTTGTCTTCCTCTGCTGTGTTAATCCCTCCTCCTTGTCTACTGTCACAAACACTCACCTTTAGGGTCAACAGAGGCGCGGGATTCCATTTACGGTTACCCGTCATCCCTCTATGAAGTTTGAGAACACAGTTTAAATGTTGGGGCGGTCAACCCGTGAAGTACGAATGTCAGTGTGTGATTGAGGAATAAGTCCAAGAAAGTCACTTTTTTCTTTTACGAACGATTGGATATTTATAGATAGTAGTCCAAATTATACTGCATAATAATAAAACAGAAAAAAAAATCGGCACAGCACGATAGTGATAAAAGACGACTCGGTAAATGACAAGAGGGAAAACCCGACAATTAACAAAACCCTCCGTTAAAGAAGACTATAAAGGTAACAAAGCAAGCATTCCAAAGATAGTATTAGGGGCGAACGTTACACAGAAAACACGGCGAAAAAAATACTTAGCCACTTCAAGGTTAAACAAAGGCGAAAATGATATTGTCATGTGGTGGTGACAAGGTCGATGACACAGATGAAGAGTCGGTGGTTGCACTGAAGAAACTCTTTATTGGGCTGAGTTGCGCCCGCAAAAGAACTAAGCAACTCGGTGGCGGCGAAAGCAACAAACGTGCTCGTCGATCGTCGAACAAAGAATGCCCGTCGCACTCGTCAACGCTCAATTTAAAGGCTGCTAAGAACAATCTAGATAACGTCGCAGTTGCTAGCAGCGCAAGCTGGAACATTGTAGAAACACACACGAGTGGCCGGAAGCTTCGGGGCAGATCTCGGTGCATCTTGCGCTTCAACGAAACTGATAAAGGTATGACTTGCGACATCGAGCATTAGCAAACAAAGAATACGGAACTGATACGCGATCCAGAATCAGAGTGATAAGGCCGTATGCCGGCGGCTGTTGAAAAAAAATACAGTTTTGAAGGTTTCGCGGCAATATTCATTTAACAGACAGTCTGTGGCAAAAAAAGAAGGAATTCGCACGGCTTTCTTCTAGATGAGGTGTCGTAGTCGCAGAGTTGATCGGTAGCGGCGGCCGTACAAGATGAGGAGAAACGATGAGTTGATAGCGGGCTCGGTGAAAAACAAAAGACACTTTCAAAACGAGCGGCCGCGAGAGAGGCCCGGAAGTCTCAATCTTCCCAGAGCGCACTGTCACGGGTGTGCTGCAGTCCGTCTTTATACTCTCGGCTGTTTGCGCCCATCCTCAAGGACGCGCGCTTGCCGGTCGCTGCCCCGGAGATTCATGTCGAAGCATGCTCGGAGGAGCGGGGAGATCCCGTAAGTTAAGCACATATGTGAGGCAGGAGATCCCGTAACCTGCGCTCTACGTTCTCGATGCTGTTGTTCGCCTGCTGGCTCTTCTGTACGGTCTGTCAATAAATCCAGATCTACTCAGCGTTTCGTATCTACCATGAGCGATAATTAGATTGACGCATGGCTCTCCGCATCGCTTGACAAACAGCCGACACACCTCCTGTAATCTCCTTAGCTGTCATGGCGGAGTTTTAAAATAGGGGGACATCATCGGTTAGGGGAATATGGTAATAGCGGGATGCAAGTGCACATGCTCAGAGTGATAGCGCACCCCCCCGCCCATTCATCTCAGCTCTACGCGCGTGCGCATTGTTGCCCCGCTATCCCCTAACCGATAACATCCCCATGCTCTAAAATTTCCTATTGCTGCCAATCGCTAAGGTACCCATGGTACGCCGGCATCCTCCCTTACTTTCGTTTTCCTTTCGGCTTCACTTAAGTTCACGCAATCTGCCCATTATTAACAATCACTCTACAAAATCAGTTACGTGGTATATATTAAAAAGAAAGAAATCGTGCAGTGTACATTCAGTATCCACCTGTAGTTTTACTCCGTTTCTCCGGTTATCGGACAGAATGAATATAACCACTAGCTTTCCTTATCATACATATATTTATCGTTAGTGTTCTGGCTAGTGGCGAACCTATCTTCTGAATTAAGATGCACAAGCAGCGCCTTCTTTGGCATTTTCACGTAAAAAAGAAATCATTTCCAGTTTGACAGTTTAATTCGCGTGTTTCGAAATGTATACCCAGCCCCTTTCTTGACGAGGCCTGATATTCAGTTTGGAATTGGCGGTTTGCACAGACGATGAAAAGAATCTTAGCAGAGAAGCAACACACTTCACGATATATTTTTCCCTATTTGTGGAGAGAGAATATATAAGTTCTCTCCCCCCCCCCCCCCCCCAAATGTTCAGGTTGCTTGGCAATAGCTTCGCAAATATCGGAAGCGGCGGCCACCATCAGCAATTACACCTAGGTATTCTTGGTCTGTTTTTCAGTGAACATCCGTCGCTACAACGGCAACACGATCAAATCTGTCTAGCATTATTACTCTATTTCGAGTTGAAATCTGCCCCACTGGATAGGCAACGTCATATGCAGAGGCGTGGATCTAGTGCCCGCGCTCTAGGCTCAGTGAGGGGATATAGAAATATCTATCAATCGGTACATGGTTGCGCAGACGTCGTTTTATTAGCAGCTGCCGGAAAATTATGGTCGTTTAACAGTAGAAAACGAGGCAAAAGCGAAAAGGCGGTCTGTTGCGCAAATATTTCGGGGGTTCTAACTATTACCACAATCTGAAGGAGTCACTTTTAATCAGAACCGCCTTATTTCCAGAGTTTTTCAAAGTGACACTACACCTTGATGGAATTGAACTGACGCTCGTAGGGGTTGTTAAGCGCAAAAGAAAATGAGTGGTACATAGCATAATATCACTTTTAGAAACAAAAACAAACATAAAACAATCAATTTTTCATTATCTATACATTCGTTCATACTGGTCGGGTTACCAGCGAGTTTGACTCTGTTGTCCATTTTACCCCGAATAAATGACAAAAATCGAACTGAAACAGATGCGCCGACTAAAGAGCAATAAAATTACTGCTATTTTGGAAGTGGAAGTTAAGTTAAACCTGTGAATGCGCAGACGGCGACACAGCGTGGTGTATTGCCCCAATGCGTTTGCTCGCCCTGATGCTGCGATGTGCTCTGGTCCTCACACAGACAAGAAATAGGCTCACATTGCCATACCTCTGTTCACATCTCTAAGAAGTCACCGACTCACAGCATGCACAGAGTGCAGTGCCCCCTGTCCAAGTCTATGTTGCTCTGCGGCAGCAAAGGTTTTTGAGAAAAGAAAACAGGCGTCCAAGTGGTATGCAGTTTACAGCTGAAAGAAAAACAGACTTGAGCCACTGCAATGCCTCTGTAGGGTGCGTCGGCCTCGTCAAGCCTTTCTACTGGCTTTCTGCCGGCGCACCCAACATCCTCAAGATGTTAAATAAACATTATTGTATTGTATTGTATTGTAATGCGTGATCCAAGAAGAGCTTTGTGTTGTGTTCGATAGACGGCGTCGCGAAAGTATCGACCGGGTGGGATTTGACTACACTTATTGCAGAAGAACGCAGACAAAAGACCTACACAAAATGAATAAAAACCAAAAACAAAAAATCAATAAGGAAGAGGTTTATTACAACTAACGATAAAGCAGCCTACTCCCAGGATATCTTAGAGCCGAGGTTTCTTGGAATTTGAGGCTGCAGAAAAAAATTTAACCAAGAAGATTGCACATGTGTACTGTACGGTAAATCCTCCAAACAACTCTAGGTAGTTTATCAAAATACGGCAACATACATTCAGACCTCCATACAGGCACAGTGATCTTCCTGAGGCCAAGGATTGGAAGAAAGTGAAGTTCATGTAACTGAATCAGCGATAGACTCCTAACCCATGCATGATTTTGGCGTTTCCAGCTCCCTGGCAACTCTTTACCTATCTGGCTAGATGTCATGTCGCGGTGTCGTTTAAAGCGTTTCCCTCGTTGATCCCAAGCGTGTTTTGGTTTGCACAAGTGGGTAAGTGGAGCCAAGACTTAATCGCCGCTATGACGATACAGTGAAATAGGAAACGTACGCAAACGCTTGTCGCATAGAGCACAAAAGCTTGTCTTGAACCCCTTCCACGTCTTTTCGCAGGCAAAGAGCAGCTTCGCGAAGGCCACAAACAAGACACCAAAGTCGAGTTCGTGAAGAAGTCTATCTACACCATGGCTTACGGCTTACACAACATGCACCGCGACCTGTGCCCCAACACCTCTGGCGTCTGCCCCTCCATGGTGCCCGTCAACGGCTCCGTCTTCCTCCAGTACCTCATGAACGCCACTTTCCACTGGAACAACGAGACTGTTTTCTTCCACGAGAATGGAGATCCTCCAGGACGGTGAGCGGAATGCTGGTTTTCAATTTACATTTCACTATATTTAGAGGCCGAATTCTGGGGAACCTCGATCTTCTCTAAATTCGGCGTAAAAGTATCGCATTGCCGCTTTTCTTTTTCGGGGAGGAGATTCTCAAGCTCCTGTTTTGACGGGAAAATTGGTGGTATTTCATGAATTCGACAACAAATAATTAGAGGTTGATATAACGACGAGCTATATTTGAAAGGAGTAGACAATTATTCGAGACAGGTGCCAACGTCCAGCCTAAACGTCGACAATATATGTGTCTCGAAGGAGCGTCTACTCTCCAACTCAATTCTTACGTGCGGAAGCCAGCGGAAACTATAAATGTAGCGGAAAAAGGTAGGAAAATTGAGAGGCTTATTAGGGCACACAAAAAGAGCCAACAGTAAGGCTTCAGTTGATTAGAAAACACAGTGTCCCTTCGCGCGTGATTGGTCGACAGGGCATGACGATAACGTCCCAAACTTACGTGAATCTGCGCATAAAGTTTTCTGCACATAGCCATAAACGTTGATAGGATGCCTATTTGACTCTTGATGAAAAGGTTTGACGTTGTTTATCACTAAAGCAGCAAAACTAAAGTCCACTCCGAAAGAGAGATATCCGCAAAATATAAATTTCAGCAGAGGATTTATAAATTAATTACCGCTTATATGTGGAAGCAAAGGAAAAATAGCATTCACGTGCAGTATTAGTTCAATATTAATGCATTTTTGCTTTATGACCTTTTTGTCTTTTTTTTTTTTAACGGCTTAAGGCGAACACCGCCGTGCGGTTAACACCGTTGCATTGCATATCGTACTGAAAGCAACTATTCATCGGGGCTTACCTGGCACGTTGATAGTATCGCGAGTAGATTGTTATATGTCTGAAAGCAAATAATCCGTTCCTACTCCCATAGAGAAACATATTACGTAAAGAGCGGACACTCCCACGGGGCCCTGCGGCCGAGCTACTACAATGCCCCCAGCGCCCAGCGGCTGGCCAGACCGCAAATTTCGTCCTCTGAGATTTTAGGCTTTTGCTCTGTTTCAGTTTCGGTTCCGACAGCAATGCTTCCGATTCTAATTTATTTTTGACTATTAAAATATTAAACTACGTCGTCTGTAGTGGGGCGCAACGTTTGTCATGCTTCTTTCTAAGCATGCAATTGCAACCTACAGACTTAATAAAGCGGCGGATCGAAAACATGTTAGGTACTGGAAATGCCGCGAAGCTTTCCGCAGAAACTGAGCGCTGCTGACTTGGTTTAGAAAAGTTGGAATAATATGATCGGAACTTTTCTTATTGTAATTTTTGACGCTTTATTCAGCCGCCTTTCACAGTGGCACACAATAGGAGGCAGTGGTTTTATACAAAAAAAAAGTTTTGTAGCGAGAACTACATTGCGTTAGGTTTTCAAGCCGCCGGCGTGGCGCCTTGTTACCGTGGCACCGTGTTACCGTTTGACCGTGGAAAACGAAGAAAAATAAGAAAATGAAAAAGATGAAGAAGAAGGAAAAGGAGAGAAAAAAGAAAAAAAATCAAGAAGAAGAAGTAAAAGAAGAAGGCAGATAACTCGGTAGCTGGTAGAGGAGAACGACAACAGCGAGTTGCTAGGTCAGAAGGTTCGTTCGAACGTTGTGACGGCAGTGTGCCCTGGAGGTCGACATAGATACGAGGTCATACCACTAGAAGTCTTCTACATCCTAATGAGAATGGTCAACGACGGAGATGAAAGGGGTGCTCATACGTAAAGTGATTCCCCTATGGCATAAATAAAGCTGAAACCATAGAGTAAACTACTATGCGCAAATGTCATGTCTTTATTTTGAAGCCGAACCTAAGCGTAGCCGTACAGATTGTTTTCGCGTAACTCCAGGTTTAACCATAAGCTACACCACAGCTAATTTTATTTTTCTTGTTTACATTACTGATTGTACAGAAAGAATACTGGATTCAAACACCTCATAAAATTCGTCAGTTACGAAGAGTAACAAGATAGAAGGTATGGCAAAGGTCACTTTTGTGTTTGGTTGTGTCCCAAAACGACTCAGGCTATGAGAGGGCTCCGGAAATAACGTGCACTGACATCGCACAACAACACACGAGTGCCTTGCTTTTTCGCTTCCATCGAGGCCGGGCCTTGGGCACAGTCCGTAACCACTGCGCCACCCCGGCAGGGGGAAGGTTGGTAAAAAACGTGGCTCAATGTCACAAAGAAAAAAAAAGCGTCTACCCGCAGCATGTTTCTCCTCTAAAACATCACCCGTGAGAACAACACAAAAGGAGTTGTGAACGGCTAGATACAAGTAAGGGGAAAAAACGGCGCATGCAGTCCGCTCGGAATTTCTATACAACATCAGCCTTGAGCGCTTTTAAGCAATGTAAACTCAACATATTCAATATGCAATAGTGCCGCAATAGTATGCCTACTGTTCGTGTGACAAACAGGAAGCGTACGTGAGCAGTGAATGTCCTCAGATATACAGGTCACGGACAGTCAGCAGCGTTTTTTCGACCACAACGAGGATATTTTATCCATGACAAGGAAGGCAAAAACGGTGCTTACGAATCGGCCTTGTGCATATACAGTGAGCTAAACAAAATTCCCAAACGATCCCGAATGCGCAGTCAACTTTTCTTGCCAAATAAATGTTTGGGTTATGGCGGCCACTGATAAATGCTGCGTTTTAAACCGTAGGGGCTGAGAGTGACTTTTAGAAAATTACGCATTGGAAGCAATGCACATGTTCTTCAAAAAACACGACGCAAAAACAAACAGTGGCTGCAAGCTAAAAGTGCGTCACGGCTCATATTCTATGTTACACGTGCAAAATACGCTCACGCAGTACAAAACAAAATGACTTGTTAACAGCGTTCTCAGCTCAAGAAACACCAAAATTCTGCAAGCAAAATAAAAGTTAACGGCAAAGCGAGGCGACGCGTTGAAAATCGCGGTCGCACATGACCAGCGCCGCATCAAAGTTTATACGAAAACGGGATGCGTAGATGCAATCCAGTGTTTGTAATGACAAACCTTTGAGGTGAAGTGAAAGCGCACATTGCAGGTGGTCAAATCATTACTCGCTCAGCCGCGAAATGGCTCGAGTGCCCGCTCTTTACGTAAGTATGTTTCTCTATGCTACTCCAACGACAACTATTTTAGCTTTTTCTTTTTTCTTTTGACTCTTAAGCTCTCAAATGACATAGCCCTCAATGCCACCTGCTCAAGGGATTTTCTTCGTCCAGAAAATTAAGAATAGTAGATGACTGTGCGAAAACAAACTAAACATGCCGTCAGAAAAGCCTACGCCTGGCTGCTACTGCAAAAATTGACGTAAGCAAAATTAAAAAGCGTTTCAGTCATCTATTCGCAGTAATAAAGCGGGTGAACTCAAAAAGTTTTTACTGCTGTCTGCTTTCCGTAAAAGTTTTGTGTACCAGCTGCCTTCAGCGAGGACTCCATAGCCTGCGCCTGAACCAAGTTAAACGAGAAGTTAGTTATAATGGAGCCATTGAACGCAGAATACATTGACGATAAAAAAAAGTGAAGAAAAAAGAAGTGAAGGATAAGGCTCTGCGGCTAAGGGACACTCGAACAGAGAGGGTCAAGAGGGCGGAACACTTCCCACGCGTCCAGCTCGCTTTCTCCAGCAGCCGTGACTAATTACCGTAACGGGTCTTTACTTTCAGACGCGTCATTTCCGGCGCTGCACTCACTCTGCCCCTCCACACATGCTCGCAACACGTACGCGCTCTTGGCCCCTTTTTCGCGGCCTGTTCTCACCACCATTTTGGTGCACACCTCCCGCAATCCCTGCCTGCGTTGATCCTTCTGAAAGCGCAAGTGTCCTGCTTACCCTCGAAACAGAAGGCCTTGCTTTGTCGGCCTTTTCTCTCTTAAAAGCTCTGCCAGAAGCATGAAACAAACAGTTTGTTTCGTAGGAAAGCCTTTGTAGCGCTCTTTTACCTGGAATGATTTATGGTTCATTTCGGTGTTCCTCGAGGTTCCGTACTTGGTCCGCTCCTTTTGCTTATTTACATTAACGATTTACCTTCCCACATTTTGTCTGACATTCCCCGACGACTGCGTAATATCAAAAGAAACAAAATGTGATGGCAACGTACTAACTCTTCAATCTGCCTCGATTCCATCTCAGCAAATCATGGCTGATGAACCTCAATGCTAAAGAGTGCTAATTCATGTGCGTGCGTAGAGTAAATAATAATTTGTCCTCTTGTCACATTAATGGCACACTTTTAGATTTTGTGCTGTCGTATAAATACCTCGGTGTTCACACCTCTCACAACCTTACTTGGACTGTTCATGTTACACATGTTGTTAACAACGCCAGCAAAACACTTGGATATCTCTGTCGTAACTTTCGCAAAGCGCCTTCTTCTCTGAAACGTTTATTCTACAAATCAACACACTTACAGGAAATGGTTCAAAATAATTTTGTTCGGTTCACCCTCTCCAATTAAAACAGAACTACAAGCATATCCAGCATGAAAGACACTCGGTTTTGCTTTCCTGGCATCTCGTCGTGGAAAACTTCATATTCGCCTTTTCTATAACATTGTTCATCATTCTAACTTGCAAGAAGAATTTATTTCACCGCCACCGTACTTGTTATCACGGAATTATCGCTCGCACGAAGTTGGAGTACATTGCTGCAAAACGGAAACCTACTTTCATTTGTTTTTACCACGTACATCCGATGAGTGGAATCACCTTCCCAGATCACTGGCACTAATCAGTGAAGACCGTTTATTCCATGAATCTATTAGCTAAAAATTGTATAGCCTATAATGACCTTGTAACATTATGCTCTTATTGTTATGTTTGTTTTATTACTATAGTTAACCATCCCCTCTCTAATGCCGTTTGGCCCTGGGGTTATTTTAAATAATTAAATAAATAAAATAAATGCTAGTAAGGTAAGAATTCTTGTCCTTACTTTTCGAAGCCTAGTTAACGCGATAAGAATAAAAGTCTCATTACACAAATCCGGCATCCGTGTCCGTGTCAGTGCCGGTATTGGTGTCGGCGTTGGCGTTATAAGCGAAACATCATGGGCATTGCGTGGGCTATTAAAAAAGAAATAAAAATAACCCTCACCGCCAAAAACTTAATGGGCTTAAACCAATACAAAATAAACGATTGGCAAAAAAGAAAATTTTGAATTGCAGAAAATAAAAAAAAAATGAAAGGAGAAACAAAAAGGTGTGTGTGGGTGTGTGTGTGTGGGGGGGGGGGGGAGGGGGGGAGTTTTCTTCAAAGTTATGGAGGTGTCTGAAGATAGCGATAAATTTTCTTTCAATTTTCCTGGTACATTTTTATCCTCTTTCATTTTTTTTAATCTCTAGGTTGCGTTCTCATTTTGTATATTTTACTATTGCTCGATAATTTGCCCTTTGTATGTACTGGAAAGATTGACTGTGAGAGATTTAGTAGAACTACTATATTTTTATGCAAACTGACTATTACTGCATAGAAGGAGAGGCGATGGTTGAGATATACACTCAGCATTTAATTTTTCTCCTAGGGTGTCTTGTTGGTGCTTTTTAATTGTACGCCAAGGGGTTCTCAATAGTAACTCTATTACTCAATGTTATTTTGGGCAATATAACTACACTTTCGCACAAATGACGAGACTTTTTTTTTTAGGTGTTGTGACTTAGATATTGCTATTATACTGAACAAGAAACGTGCCTTTCTGGGGGGGTTACGACACAAATTCATCCGCCGTGTAGGTCCTGAGGATGGGCAGGTGGTAACTGGCAGCGCACATTGCCAAGCAGTAATTCTTAAATTGCTTATGCGATATAACGAGACCACGTGATATCAGAGCTTTGGGAGGAGCTGCCAACTCGGTTGCCTTATTTGAGTTGAGAAGGTGGAGACAGCCTTCCAGTGCTCTTAGATGCCGATTCGGACACGCTAATCCCATGCCTCGAAGGCATTTTTCTTGATTTCATGGGAAAACTTCCGAGGAAGATAAACAGAAACAGCTCATGCCTCAAATCACCGGGCTGCATAATGCAATCCCGCTATAACCCAGTACTCCCCCATCATAGCAAACGTCAAAACTCTGGAAGGCAAACACAAGAATCGAGATTAGTTAGCCAGCTAGGCGGCTATTCCACGTCAAGATACACTCCCCGCGTCAAAGCTTACTGCTCTCGGAATAAACGCTTCGATGATCGTGATGGTTCAGCGTGACGGTTCGTCATGCTTTTACATAAACTAAATATATCCATTAACATAAACAAATCATAAGGCACATCACGCTTCTTCCAAACAGGCAAAGAACGAGTGCTATACTACATGACCTGATTTCAAGGCCCGTCTTTAGCGTCCGCTACAATATGTCCCAGAAAAACACAGCATCACGGCACTGAATAAAGCAGCGGTCAATGGTATCTGGCGTGTTAACACAGGCGGATATTCACCGGCCTTGCTCAAACGTCTCCTTGGGGTGAAGTCATGCCTTATCAGAGAGCGTTGATGTGTGCGGCTTAAAAAAGAACGATTTGCAGCAGACTAAATGAGCATACGCTTAACACGCTTTAAAGCGCTAATGCCAAGAAACTCCTAAAACGGCTGCCGATACAAAGGTGTGGGGAACAAAGACTCCGTAAGAACCTCGTTCATCTGCCTTCTGGATCTACACAGGCAATCTAAAAAAGATCGCGAAGCTGAAGGCGTCCGCAACCTCCTTAAGAAATCCCCTTAAAGTCCCTTCATGCGCCTGTCTACTACATGCGAACAGATAAGGAACGTGAGAACTAAGACAGCTAATAAGCACAGATAGTACAAAGGGATGGCTTCCCAATTTGAAAAAGAAAAAAAACGCGAAAGAACTTTATGGGAAGAACAAGTTGTCACGACGCATACGTTCCCACTGAGAGCACCACACGAAATCTGCGAATATTCTGTGCACTGTCTGCACTTTGTTTTTCGCACAGTGTAGAAATTGCAGGACGTAGGCAAGCTTTGCAGATTTTCGCGTGAGAAAACACTGAAAGTTCCCGACCCATCCCTGCCCGAGTTTCTCGCCTAACAGCTACGGTTTCTGAATCCAGGTGGGCCTCACTGTTGCGAACCTGATGCTGAGGAACCCCTACAGATAGTGTAGGGGGCCACAATCCCAACTGATACCCTCAAAAAGACTCGTACCCCATTGACCCAAACGAATCCTTTGGATTTGTCACACAGGCGCGTTCACACGGCTAAGTTAAAGCTTTATATGTTGGCCTACGCTGGTCGCGTCACATCCTTAAAGGCGGAGCTTCTCCATATATTTTTGATCTTTAGGAGTGCCTCACGAAATACATGATAAGCCTCTAGTTACTTTTGGAAAATGCGGTACGCGCATATTCGGATAAAAGGTGAACTTAAGAGCCTATTTTGTAACGGGTTCATCTAGATTTCATTTCATCTGGCCGTTAGGTCATTGATGGCGAATGAGGTCAGGGGTTGGGAAACAGGCACTGCCAGTCGATGGCGGAAGTGAAAAATTAGCAGTTGCTCAACTTGGTTAAATCGAAGGTTGAGCGATAGCTCTTCGTATTTGTGCTATAGGATTTCCGTTCGTAGGCGCGGAGGCAGCCCTTCGGCTTCAATCCTTGTAAGCTTCGTCTCATTGTTCTGGAGTTTCTCCGCTGGCTTTCTTTGCTTCAGGAACTTGTTTTCTCTACATTTGCTGTGTGATCTTATACCACCGTTAATTTTGTTGCATTGCTAGCTCCTTGAATGACTCCTTGATACAAAGTGATCATGCTATTTTGTCACGTTAGCATACCGGCCTCAGTTATCACTACCGATCGTAGGCGATCACCCGACCAAAGCATAAGCCCCCTTTTTAATCAAGCCGTATGAAAGTACCGGCGTTGCCTCAGAGGGGCGTGACTGACTCAGCATCCAAGAGCACAGGAATGTCCACCTCAAATGAGCAACTTACAGCTCCTTCCAACTTCATGTGGTATTGTTTCTTCACGCAATCCATCGACTTATCAGTGTCATCTGCCAACTACAATCTGAAAGGTGACTCTGAAGGTTTTGCTAGTTCGCATTTTCCTTCGCGCCGGTTCACTTAGGTGTCTCCCATGTTCATGACAGCCCTCTCGATTCATTTGCGATAGAAACCGGAGTGTAGCGCTCAAACCTAACATCGTTGGCATAAGATTTTGCAAAGTCTAGCTTACTGTAATTTATATTGGGTGGATCGAAAAGCGCAGGAATTTAAAAGCAATGTCTTCCTTGCTTGCACGGACAACAAATATGACAGTTTCCGAGTCGCCAAAATAAATTTAGACAGGCCCCATTAGCCCCGTAAACTTCCAATTAAACAGTAAACTTTGCGTTGTCCTGCCTTGCCCTGTACCGAAGTGCCGGATTCTCTCTTTTCACGACAAGTAACGGTCCCAACGCAAGTCTGCGTCCACCCTTTCATGTTTGCGACCTCCCACTAGCAAATTTTTCGTATGGTCCATACGTCGAGTCTTAAAACCAGGCAAAAGAGGCAGACAAAGCCTCTTGGCGACGCGAGCCCACGCTGCCTCCACATCGCGGCCTCTTGACGTCACAACGCGGGGCGCACCGTACTCTTCCGCTGCTACCGCCAGGAGGCAATTAGCGATCACTTCTAACGGCGGAAGTCGTCAGCCCCACCCCTTCCCCCCACTCTCTTCGTTCTCACCCCATTATGCACCCTTTCAACCTAGGCGAGTTTCTTCATGGCAGCTGTTCTCTTTTTTCTATTTCATTTTTCCGTTCTTTTTCTTTTTTCTCTCTTTGTACTTCTTACGAACTCAGCCGAGTCTACATCCGTTCGTCTCTCGCTCCGTGCAGCGGTTTCCTTCATCAGAAGAACTGCTCGATTACGGCAGCAATTTTGGACGTGCTCGGGGAAAACGAACTTGATGCTACTTTTGTTCCTTTTTCAGTAGTTACTTCCTTCAATTTCTTGTACGCAAGCAATTTTTACTTCAAGCTAAATTACGAGGCAGTGTGGAAACGGCAAGCCACGGCGGTGCGTGAAACCTTTCGTGTTTCTCAACTGTACTTGTTAAGAGCTCTATGTCGCAGAGGAAACCTAACAGCACTGAACGGCCCATGGCTTCCAGTGTCACCTTCGACTACTGCTGACAACATTTTTCGTAAGCCAACGCATATTACAAGGATGCAAGAATAAGCGGAGGTCAGTAGTGATCCCTTGGGGTAACGGAATGAATTCTAACAGTAGGGCAGAATAATATAGTGGGGAGACAAAATTTATGCAGATTAGGAATTTGTTCCACAGCTGGCACTAGGCAGGACTAACGGAAGATAATTTAGGGAGCTATTTGCCTTGCAGAGAGCGGCAGCTGTGCTGAAGAAGATGGCTTTGATGGTGAGTGGGTGATGCTGGTAGGAGGCTTCGGTAACGATCATAAGACGGTAGACTATATTAGTCGAAGGAAAAACGCCATCTTATATTAAAAATATGAAATCATAAGGAGATACAGAAATATTGTGCACCATAATATCCCTTACTGACCCTTGGGTCGAAGTCACATCTGGTGTTTATCAGGGCTCAGTTTTAGGGTCGCTATTATTTTTAGCTTTTATTATCGATATTCTTGCCGGGTATCTATACGTTTATTCGTTTGGCAATGACTGCGTCGTTAACTAATCATTTTAAAAATGCATGGAAGCTATCTGTTACAGACTGACCTCAAAGACATTGTGTCAAGGTTGCGAGAAGTCTAAAATGGAACTAAATGCAAAACAAAAAACAAAAACGAAAGAATGTGCCAATATGTCCTTCCCGAAAGTAACCAAAACTAGAAGGCAGTTATTTTTTGAACGCTTTTAAATTATTGTTCTTTGAATGCCCATGTGAATGATGCACTTGCAACTCAGTCGAAAAAATAATCTGGAGAAAAATTTCAGTTGTCCCAGCAGAATTTCTATGCTGTGTCTGTTGTGCCAGTAGAACTTTCCGTAGTATCGTCATAATTTTTGTAGTCATAACAGAAAAGTAACAGAACTCCAGAATACATAGCCACTACAGAAATACAAAATGTACTGCAGAAAAAAACGTTGTGACAAAACTACAAGATATTTTTTTCGTAACTTCTAGACGGTTCTGCACTTTTTTTTTTTTTTTTCTGCTGAGAAAGGCTGCCAAAGCGCGAAATTTTATCTAAAAACACTGCTTATATTTTATTTTTTTCGACCGATCCTGGAGTACGGTTATTCTGTGCGAAACTATGACCAGAAAACCTTAATTTACCAAAGCTAAAGTATTCAAATTAGAGCGACAAGATTTGTTTTAGGGCGGTAAAGGCAAAAGGAGAGATGCATGCTAAAATGAAAAATGAACTAGAGTGGGAAGAGCTCTCCTCTCGCCGAAAAACATTGCGCTTGATTTTGTTATTTCGGATACATAACAACATAATCAGAAAACCCGCCCCATATATATATTAAAAACCAATCCACGACTTTAATATACGAGGATACTGGATTATAGAATGAGCCTTTTTAGTAATTTATTTTTTCTTGATCTGTAATACAGTGGAATCGATTGTCTTTTAACCAAGTGCTCTTCAAGTGAAGATCTTTCTCTCTTTTTTACTCATATTTTTTCCTCCCCCCTGATTACACGCCCTCAAGCAAAAGGTTCTCGATAAAGAAGCAATAAAGAATAAACAAGGTGCCAGAAATTTGCACATGCCCTACTCTGAAGCAGCTGTAGCCTTTCGGAAGAGATTCCGATCAAGTTATGACTATTTACATCCTTCGTGACCCAGCGGAAACAAAAAACTATATATATATATATATATATATATATATATATATATATATATATATATATATATATATATATATATATATATATATATATATATATATATATATATATCGTAAAATCGCGCATGACGCTTGGTCTCTGTACTTATACACCATTCTGCATTTGATTCGTAACCGGGTTATGTGCGATGGATCAAATCACGTGTGTGGCCACGCGGAGACGTGTTCACGCTAAGTGGGACTGACTTCGTACCTGAAAAGCATACGTTGTTTGGGAGTAGCTAAACACCCTAAAAAATGTCGACAGTTTGTTTTATAGTGTTAACGTCCCAAAATGACTCAGGCTGTGACGGACGCTATAATAGAAGAGGTCGACGTTTTGACCGCCTGGGGTTCTTCTCTGGCATGCACTAACATCACGCAGCCTTGATTTTGGCCTCCCTCGAAAAACGGATCGCGCCTCCTTGGGTTCGTAGCCGCGGTGGGCAAAAAATGCGGAAAGGTCGCACCGCAATGTTTTCGTTTGTCACATTTTTGGACCAACAGGAAGTGCATCCTGAAAAAATAATAGTCCCGATATCTGAAGGGAAACACATCGATTTTAATGTTAGACTCAAGGACAAACTCACCTGCCTTTAGGGAAACGAGGATCGTATAGTAAATACACAAGCTGTGCAGAATAAGGGAACAGTAATAGGCTGAGTTATTATATCAGCAAGACCAACTCGAAACGAACTACACGACCGTGTCAGAAATACGACTAAGTAGTTCTGTCGTAACATGAGGTTTTTCTGTATGTTCTGTGATATTTTTGAGGGGTACTTTTCTGCCGTCTGTAGTTCTGTAGCACTTTCCTGTTGTAACTATGCAAAATTCTGATGTTACTACAAATATTTTGTTGTCACGGCAAATTCACTGACAAAACCCGCACAGAAATATTGCTGTGACAACACAAAATGTTTTGAGTTGTTTTTTTTTTTTTTTTTCGAGATGAGAAGAAAGCAATAAAAATTAAAGCTAGCGACATGTATGCACGCGAACGGGAACGTCAAGGTTTCGGGTCGGTCGGAGAGAGCGTGTAACCTAACTGAAGTTGTGTGTTATTCTAAAAATATTCAGTAAGCCCGATTTTTATATCAAGTTCGCGCATTCCGTTTTTGCATACTTCCTCGCTAGCGCCGGCTTGTAACGGCGCTAAACTAGGTAGACACATATTTGCATGTCTAAAGAAGAACTAGAACCCTTAAAGAGAAAGAGCAGCAAATGTCACTACGTAAAATCCAAAGCTCAGGCGTCGAATTACGCATCTTACGCGGTGGCGCATTCATTTCCTTGTCTTTCGGTGTGCTCATCAATGCAAACAAATGCAAACAGGCCTACCAAAGCTGATTATTCCTACCCGACGTAAGGAAATCTGCATTTCTTGAAACGCATAATAAAGTGAACATTTCCAACATAATACTGGCGTCGTCTTGCAGCACGAATTAAGTCGCTGTAAGGAATCGGGAAACATCTTTCTTGGCTTTGTTTCGATAGCATTTACACACTTTTTCATGCAGCACCCGAAAGGGATCAGAAGTTCTGTACCGGTGATGTTTTTTGGCCTTATAGATGTCAGCGTGACTACGTTGGACCCAAGGTGGAAAAGACGAAAGTGGAAGAAAGATTACTTGCTTCGATCTGGAGCTGACAGCATGCTGAAGTGGCGATCGCTGAGAATTTAATGGAAGCATAAAGTGTCAAAGGTGTCGAAATGAGAGCGGAAGCCCAACATAGGAGACATTTGATGTGTAGAAACAAGAGTTAACAAAGCATCACAAGATTGCACGAAAGTTGGCCATTTGAGGAGAGAGTTTAGGAGAGCAAAAGATATCGAGACGACAGCTACCAGTTCCTGACAATGTGATAGACCACTACATCTGCAAATGAAATCTTACATTTCTCTCATTGTTAGACATTCAGTTCCAATAAAACACAATTAACCCAGGACAGTAGGCTGAGTCATGCTGACACCTGATTTCCACTGAGATATTTCCTTTCGTTATGCAGGTACGACCTGATGAACTACCAGCAGCTGGGCGAGCACCACTACGACTATGTCCAGGTGGGCTCGTGGGTCAACGGAGAGCTGACCATGACGGGCAACGTCCAGTGGCACCACGCGCAGCCAAAGACGCCGCCCGTGTCCATCTGCTCGCTTCCTTGCGAGAAGGGAAAGGTCAAGGTAGGTGGCAACCGCCTGCCAGGCGGAACTGTGCGTTTTTACACCCAGCTGTTTCAGTATTAAAGAAAAATGCGCAAATTCAAATGTGGAAAAAAAACTGGCTTGTTATGGAGCATGGATTGCCTATATAGCCTTCTTGTGCTATCACAAGTAGAATACAGTACAAAAAAAATGAACTATACAAGGCAACGCACAGATTACTCAACTTACGCTCTAAACAAAAATTTAAAGAGCAATGCAGGATCTGCATTGGAGTAATGCGAAAGCATGGATACTGCTGTTGGTTGCTTCTGGTTGCTTCTAGTTGCTTAATTCACTTCTTGTTTACCTATTTTAGTCTTTGATACTTTCAAATTGCGTACCAATCCTTTCCTATGCCGTTTTTCGGTTCTACTTCCGATTGCGTGACGTCACGTCATCTACGTCACATTAATTCACTTCTTGTTTACCCATTTTAGTCTTCGGTACTTTCAAATTGCGCGCCAGTTCCTTCCTATGTCCTTTTTCGGACATAGGAAGGGACTCAAGCCCCAAGGGGCCGTGAAAGTATACAGGTAGTCGAGAACCCGAGAATTAGGTCAGCTTCCAGCACTGATATTAGAGTTCAGCCCCAGCGCGCCTCTCCAGCCAACGAACGCTTCGTCGTCGTTGCCGAGGACCGTTCAGAATAAGACGCTAAGAACTTCCAATAAAAAGGAAGAAAGCGAGTTTTCGAAGACATCGACATGAGGACAAAGAGAATTAAACAGCTTCTGCATTCTGCCCACAGAGAAGTGAGAATGCAGAAGCGGAGAGACTTGAAATGGTCTGAATTCCCTCTTCCGAGCAATTCGCAGTGGAACGCACTCCAAGATGTCAGAGCATATAATGTGGAGGAGTTTGCAGTTCAAGAATATATTTGCCCTGACCCGACAGCAGTTAAGAGAAGGAAGGTGTGGTGAGTTACTTTGTGTACGGCGAGAGCTGGACGTCGTGCAGGAAACGAAGATGTCGAGGCCGACATCCACCACTTGCTGTGGGACTGCCCAGCACTCAAGCCAACACGATTCCGGCACCTGAGAATAGCTGGCCTTTCAGCAACCAATCCTGCCTCATACGTCACTTGGACGCAGGGACCTCATCATCGCTCACTTCTGGACTTCATAAAATCAGCCAACCTTTTTCCATTCATTTAATCATTTATTCATCCTTCATCTCATAACCTACTGATGCCCTGAGGCAATAAATATCGACTTAAAAAAAAAAAAAAAAAAAGCGATCTTGAAATATGCATAAAAACTATTGCTGTACTCTTTCTACTTCGTCATAGTTCGATTTGCAGGTGCCGTTCTAAACACCTGACACGTATTTTAAGAACATACGGACAAGTACAGCTTTAAGAAAGAAAACAGAGTACGGAACGAAAGCTTGCTGATGAGTGTACGCATAGCTCGCTGAGCAATGCGCTTAGTATGAGAGAAGAAGGTGAGGGTCGAAAGGTACACCGAGGTCAATAATTTTATCAACATTAGATAAGGCCATAGAATTCACAAAATAAGGGCAAATAAGGCTATGCGTTTTACGAGTTAATGAGACCACCTTAGACGGAGTTCCCCCCGAGGGAGAAAGCACAGCCACGCCGCGCAGGCAAGAAAAATGACCGCTCCCCGGCTGTGTACGGGTCAGAAAATCGGCGCGCGACATGGACGTGGCTCGCTATGCGACACCTCCCCCCTACAAAAAAGAGTGCCCCACTCGGTCACAATCACCTATACAGATCAACCGCAATGAAATTATGTGAACAATTCGATAAGTACAATGTTTAAAGATGAAATTAGGCCCGCTGGACAGGACAGCACAACAATACCAAAACTGAATAAAACATACGCAGTGCCGAAGAAAGGAGAAAATATAAATGTCAGGTGAAACAGATTACAACCCGGAAGGTAGAGAAGAACACTTACACGCGTTAAATTATTGGCATATCAGTCAAAATGTTACAGGGCACACTCAAAATGTCCACTTGCACGTATTCACACGAAACACAAAAACTTTAGGGGGTCACGGCGGATTAATCCACACTTTCGTCGGCACTGTAGTACACCTCGATCTCTTTGTCGTTGTCGGTCCTTACTGTTTTGGGTTCGGTGCGAGTTCCCGTGTGTCTACACTGAAGTCTCGACTTGTGGCTGCCTTAGTCGCACTGTTATTGGAAGTTCCGAGATTACTGTTCTTCGCGGTAGAGGCCGCTGCACGTTTCGGAGACACGAACACTGCGCTCAAACGCATGCACCCCTTTTACTACTCTTCGCTGACTCGTCGTCGGTGTCCTCATCGGGAGCAAAATGATCGTGGCTTCTGACGCTCGGCGTCGACGAAGTCCCGCGGTGAGAGACGTACGGATTCTTGTTCTGCTTGCCCTCTGGTTGAGGTACGATTTCGCGCTCCTGACGAAGTCGCTGTACCATTTCGGGAGCGTTCACTGCTCCTTCATCAACTTGAAACCCGCTTGGTTTGCCTGATGGGGCTTCTGGTGTGTGGCAATCAGGGCAAGAGAGCACGTATCTCGTGACAGAAGTAGCGCCTGCTTACTTTCTTCCATGTATGCCTGACTCCGAGGTGGCCTGCCGTTAAATCATCATGGCAAGTTTTCACTACCAGGGGTCACATACACTCTGGGAGTACTACTGCACTGTAGTGCTCTTGGAGCTCTTTTCTCCACCTGTGCAGTACACCGTTAATCACCAGAAAGCACCGTGCCGTTTTTTTTTTTTTTTTCTGACTACGGGCGCCTCAGGGTTCTCAAGGTGCTTTATCACCTTTCTCTTCCAAGGGTCTTCCCTCTGCTTCCTGCCTACATCCACGCGACCTAGCACAAGCAGCGGTGCAAAGTTGTCTTCACTAACCGGTGCCGGTTCGCGTGGCAGGCGAAAAGGCATGTGCCCGTTTCTTTTCTTTCTTTTTGCAGCAGGAAGCTTTTCGGTCTCGGCCATTTTCCTCTGTCGTCAGTTAAGTGTGTCACGGGTGGTCGAGTTATTTTTTCTGACTGGGACTGCCAGGGGCTGTTCCATGCGCGGCGCGCGCAAGGATCGGCCGGGCTGACCACCTCGGCCCGGCCGTCCCCGTTTCCAGGGTTGAAAGCCTGCTCGCCGCGCACATTTCTCTGCTTGTAGTCCTCGTCGCTGGCGACAGTTTGGAGCTATGTGACCGCTTCGGTTACAGTAGTGGCATCGCGGCCGTTCATCGTCGTCCCGTGCCGTTCTCTGGGGCCATGGCGCGCGCCTACGAAACATTTTCTCTTCCATTGCCTTTAGGCGTCTGGACAATGATTCTAGGGAGGTGGCGATCGCCTTGAAAGCTTGCTCACCTGCGAGCCTTTCTTGTTGACCATGGGATGCAGCAGTGTAGGTGGGGCTGCCCAGATCCCAGCGCAGTCGACGGACGAGGCTCGTTGTTAGCGTTTCCAGCTGTTGGCAAGATGTTCGAATTGCAAACACAGGGTCCTCTTGTCAAGTAGGTGGTGTTTGCTGGGGCGACCGGCAGCACCCGGGAAGTCAAACCCATCAGCGCGGCCTGACTGAGGCGTTGCAGTGTCTGCAGGAAGTCGGCGCAGCTGGACGGATTGGATATTATCATCTTCTCCATTGTCGCCGGTTGCAGGCCCCGCAGCAGATGACGCAATTTGTCTTCCTCTGGCATTTTGGAGTCGACTCTGGCGCACAGCTGCAGCACATCATAGAAGTATTGCTCCGGACACTCCGACGGCAGGTATACTCGATTCTGTAGCCGAAGGTGAGCGATTTCCGATGCGTGGCGGCTGCTGAAGCAGGTCTTGAGCTTCGCCACCCAATCACTCCACGAAATTGGCGCACCGGTAAGCAGTTCTGTGGTATACCACTTCTTCGCGTCGCCATCGAGAGCAAGGTACAAAACCTTCACCTTCGTGTCGTCGTCCCAAGCGTTCAACGATGAGACGTGCTCGTAGCAGGTCAGCCATTCCGCCACGGACTCCTCAGGGGTTCCCTTAAAAAGAGGAGGGGGGGGGGGGGGGGGGGGGGGGGGGGGGGGTGGACAGCCTCAGTTGAAAGCTCATCATCGTAGCGAAGTCAGTTGTCGCCTGCATGTCCGGATCACTCCTGAGATGGGGGCGCATCTCCAGTAGAGCGGGGTCGTCGTTACCACGCACCTTCCACCGCTTGTAACGAAGTGTTCGTAAGTTTGACTTCCGGGACGGCACAACGGCTCCGCCGCATTGAAGAAAGAGAGCAGGCGATTCCGATTGATGACATAAGTTAACTTAATTTAATAAAGATGAGCACGAACATTAATTAAAGCGAATCAAGTGGTACCAATTAAATAACAAACTCAGACTAACAACAAATCAGACACACGCGACATCTTGAGCAGGGGTCCAGAGCAGCAGCCCGTATGGTCGCCGTCCTCCTTCACGTGCCGCCAAAACCCCCCTGCACAACGTTTTTCGGGATTCTCGAGGCAGTATTTGTTACCAGAAGAAAATGCGCTTATCGGAGCCAATGAGAAGACTTTCTTTGAAACTGTGGAACCAATAGGATGCCGGTGCCCACGAGGTTGTTTCCTCGCGAGCACCGCGTGAATTTCAAGAAGACGCGGCGCATCTCCGCCTGGCACACAAATACACAAAAGGTAAACTAAAAACACACGGGCAGCAAAGCCACAGGCGGTGCAGAACACAAGGCTCCGTCCGCTCTCTCAGCCGTCGCCCCCAAGCCCTCAGGTGTCTTAATGTCAACCGGTGGGGAACGGCGTGGATCGCGAAGAATATCCCCGAAGAGAGGTCAAGGGAGGCCGCACCACGCCCCGGCGTGAGCAAAGCCATCCGTATAATGGCGCGCACCCCCGAGGGAGAAAGCACTGCCACGCCGCGCAGGTATGAAAAAAGACTGCTCCCCGGCTGTGTACGGGTCAGAAAATCGGCGCGCGACATAGACGTAGATCGCTATGCGACAATACACTGCCCGCTGCCGCTCAACGACGCGGCAGACCTGCTTTCACCGCCGCCAGCATCTGCGCCCGCACCAGCATCGCTCTCGTATACGGCTGTATCCTCAGGGCACTCCACAGTTGACCCCGGCCAGCTTCCTGTCACTCCTGCCAAGCGTATCCGACCCGGCTACTCTCCTACACGTATCATCTATGACACAGGAAGCGCAGCCTCAGCTGTCCCGTTCTCCTGCGCTGTCACTTACACTCCAAATATCATTGACAAACTTTGCAGTCATTCAAGTGCTGGCATGCGATTCGTGTGAGGCAGCAGCACCGGACTTCAGCATGTACCTCAAGGTTTCGCACCAAGCGTGCTGCTCGTCGTCTTCAATCGCCCTCTACCGCGATGGCGCATCAATGGGCTCCGCAGCCACCTCGCTCGAACACCACGCGCCATGCGACGCATCATCTCTGGTTAGTGTCACAAAGCATATGACCACTCATTTTGCTTTTGTTATTCACTTCCCGCTTTTTTAAGCCCCATTCAGGCGGCAACAACATGTCGTCAGCTTGTGCCTATCGCAAGTGGCCCGTGTGTACGTACATCACAGCCCACAGTCGCTGTCATCATCACGGCTAATTTCTGTCTCGAGGGCTGCAAGCTTAGGACTGTCAATAGCTCTTCGTCACGTTCGCTCCCCAAAGCTGGCTCGCCGCAGTGCTTTGCAGTCTCTATTCGGCCAGTTCGTTGTGAACACAACGCTTCCCCTTCAGCGCCGTCACATGAGCCACTGACACTCTGGTGAACCTACTGCAACTAGTCCGCCCCATTCAAATCATTCTTGGTCAGCCGACCTTCGCAGCAGGCGGAAGCCACTCAGCATACCAAACTTCCATGAGAGACACAGCCTGCCCAATTGCTTCAGATCTTGGATGCGCGCGCAGCGTCCTAACGTTTCCAGTCAACTTCAGTTCTGACAAGCAGAGGATTCAAGGTGCTTCCGCAAGCTCCTCAACAGACCCGCCTCCTCTACTGCTACGTTTTACTCACCGCGACCCCCTGAACAGTCATTGAATAAACCTGCTTGCCTCTTGGACTACGAATTGGAGATGAACATGTACAAATGTGTACAGCTTTCTTCCTAGTTTTTACAGTAGTGTCGTTTACTTAGACTGCGAGTTTTTTTGTGTGTTTTGACTAATCGTCTAGGGGAGGGGCCCTGTAGCGACTCGCGTAGCATCACGCGTCCGCCCAACGCCCAAAGACGAAGTGGATCCTACAGGCGCCTGAAAGGAAGAGGCACGTGCCGAAAGAGAAGGAAGCAGTGCCGCCAAGACAGCCTCGGAACGCCCTCGACTCGGCCGTACGGTACTGCCGCCGCCTTTTCAGCTTCTCCTCAAATAAATGCGGCCGCGGTCGCCCCTGTCTTGCGACCTCCACAACGCTACAGCGTTAATGGCTTCTGTCAGCCGGCACCCCTTCTTTCTGTAATCTCTACCCATTTAATTACCAATCCCTTAATTTGTGCCTCTAATATCTCGCACATTGTTATTAGCATACATAGGCCTAAGCTACCACTTAATCCGGCTACCAGCCGTAAGCGACCACCTGACTAGATATAAATCCCCGCTTTAACCAAGCTGCACCAACTTTCCCGCATCACCTAAGAGAAGCGCGCCTGACTAGGCCTCAAATAGACCTGGAAGGTTAAATCCTGTCCCACCCTCTCACCTGAGGTGAGCATTTCGGGTTGCCAGCTCCTTTCAACATTGTGACAGCATGTGGTATCATTACATCACACAACCCAGCGACTCGTCCATGTCACCTGCCGTCTATACCACCTGACAAGCCATGCCTGCGATCTTTTGCCCGGCGGATTTTCTTCAGAACGGGGCCGCTAACACCGTCGCGTTGAAAACGCCAGCGAACTGCACAGCAGCTTTCGTCGCGCAGTGCTACGGGTGAGGACGCTCAGGTGTCGAGAGGCTCGACATCGGCGTACGCATGCGAGACCGAGTTGTTCTCGCTGCCACGAGAGAAGCCGATCGCAGCATGGTGCGGCACGAGTGGCGTCGGAAACAGCGCAGTGAGGACGAACCTTCACCTGCCGTCTCTGACAAAATCCGTGCAGGAGGGCGCGCCATCGGCTCCCGCCGATTGTTTAACTAGACCGTTGTCTAGCTAAAATGCGTGTTCTGTTAGTGTACCTCCTGCCTTTTAAATAATTTAACCTTTCGGTAAAGAACGACGGCGTTATCGTTCCTTCATACCGCAGTGGCTTGAAGATAGTCACCAGGTGGCTGTGTTCCAGGGTTCTTAGAGCCCGCTGAAATCATGGTCGCAGGATGGATACCGGCAGCAGCGGCCGCGTACCGATCGATCCGGTATGCAGAAACACCCGTGTAGCTGATATGTATTGGCTCACGCTAAAGAACCCTCTCCCCTTCTCTCATTGGAATTAATGCAAAGCCTCCCCCCTCTTCACTACTGCGTGTTTTACTATCCGAAGTCTTGCATCGGCACGTAAAAGGCCATTAATCCCAGCGTGTATGTCGTCAGTTTTGGCACACCTCTTCTCCTTTCGTCTAAAATCTTCATGCCAATGACGTCCGACCTCATTTCACGGCCGAGTGCTTTGACCTCTCCATCCCTTACACCGAGGAGCCGACTCCATCCGCGCCTTAACGCTGCGCTCCTAACGCCGGACCTGTCACAACCTGTTGGCGACTGTCCACGGCTTGCACCGATGGCTGCTTTCTACAGGCGTGGGAGGGATAAGAGCTAGAAAAGATCGGCGGAGGGCTGCACTTGAAAGATCCTCCTAGAAACGAAGGAAGATGTACAGAAGCGTGCCGAGGCTAAAACTATAGCTCCCAAGAAGCTCCCTCTACGAAAGGCTGTCTGGGGCTCCTGGAGAGTGGCGGAAGTCTTCCCCAGCGAACGAATAAAAAAGAAGTGGGCTCCTCCTCCTTTTCCCCAAGGTACCGCGTGGCCGAAAACCGTGTTGCGCAGCCGGGGCACGTGGAAGCCAGTGGAATGATCCCGGGAGACACTAAGGCGGCCAGCAAATAACAATCGCCTCTGCAACGAGTTCCCACTCGACCAACTTCGTGCGACCCAAATCCTAGAGATTGAGGAGCGGGGCCACGCATTAGTCTCTTTACTTGGTTACTTTTGTTTACTTTTCTGCTGACTGTAATCATTACCGGATATCGGAACGAGAAAAGGGTGCTGTCGGTGGGGAGAGGAGTGAGGGGTTACGCGTGTGGACATGTGGGTGACACCGTCTATGGGTGCCAAAAGTCAAGAACGTCCGCCTGGCAGAAGCACCGCGAATAGATATGTGACTACTCCTGGAGGCTCAACCGTCTTCCTAAAGGTTTTGAAAACGCGCACCGAAGAGGCCGGAAAGGATTTATTGGAGCTCTTCTTCAGTAACATCATCCTTGAAGTATGTGCCACAGTGGACGGTAAATGAAAACATGTTTTGGAGGACAGCCTCTCTGTACATCAGGGTTTAGTTACCAAAAAAAAACCTATATTACTAATACACTTTCCACATCCATTTTATTTGAATCAATAGAACTGGGACCCAACATATTGTACCTGAAATGTTCTTCCGCTTTCCTTTCTTCTGCTTTTAGATGTGGGCAGTTTCTGGGATCCACGCTGCTAAGAAACTAAGTGAAGCTTCATGAGGCTAGCACAAATCTTATCGTTCCTCTTCGGTTTTATGTCCACGGGTTTTGTACTGCGAGTTAAATCCCTGCACCCGTCATGCAGCTAGACTTAACGATGTTTAACCTAGATATTGTGAAGCCAGTAAGTGAACTAGTTGCTCGACAATTGGACACAATGCCTTGGTTTAGAACGTAGGCTGCTCTCGGAACAAAGCCCTTTCCTTATTTCGCATGAGCGCGAGAAACTTGAGAAACAAGCACGTGTCAATCGATGCATACCTATCTCAGCTGGAATGTCGCTTTGACATTTTAGCATTCACAGAAACATGGTATACATGTAGTGTGGATGTACACACATTTAAAAAATACATTCATGTTTCGATTGACCGAAAATATAAGCGAAAAGGTGGCGTAACTTTATATATTCGAGAGAACAATGTCAGCGAACGATTATTAGAAATGACTGGTATATATAAAGACTTTGAGTTTGTGGTTATTCTGCATAAGAATTTTCTTATTCTTGCTGCTAACCGACCGCTTCTTGGTACACTATCTCCTCTTATCAAATATATTAATTCACTAATAGAATTAGCGAATGCTCGCAAATTGAACGTAGTAATAATTGTCGATTTTATTGTGGACCTGTTTTCTGTGGCACTGCCTAAGGTCGACTTGGGGGAAACTATGCAAAGTAGTGGGTTTGAAAACCTTATCAAAGAACCCACTCGAATGATAGCAAGTACAGAAACTTTAATCGATTTGTACTTAACAAACTTCCCACGCGTGTCTACCTACTCGGGAGTCCTCGGCTCAGGAATTTGTGGCCACCCTGAAATATTTACGATTTTACCACTAAATGTCCGCTCGCAATCCTCAGCTGGTGCTTCAAGACAAATAACTTATGAGATAATTTCATTATTGAGGTCCAATATTGCAAACTCGAATTGGGCCGAAGTTTATGCATAAACATATTCTTGCGAAGCATATGACTCCTTTTTGAAAACCATGCAAATTTTCTGCTAAGCTGCTTTTCCTAGGACTCTAGTGTTAAATACAAGAAATTACCGTTACCGATGGGTAGCCCGTCGGCTCTATCAATGTATAGAGAACGATGCGGTGTTAAACTTTTTCTGAAAGCACGTGACCCCGTAGGTTTGCAAGAGTTCAAGCATTTTCGAAATAAATTGAACTGAGACTTCAGGAAAGAGAAATCAACCTTTCATATGCGAAAGTTTGGAACTTCAGTCGGCAACAGCTGCAAAGTCTGGAAAGTTTTTAATCAATTAAACACTCCTAGTACAAATGGTGTGTCTCCTCAGTTAGAAATTGATGACCGACGTTCCTCCAATTTAGCACTGGCAAATTTGTTCAATTACCATTTCATAAATGTTGATTTCAGAATGACTATATAAGTTATATTAAAAATAGTATTATTGAAAGGGGTTTTACCGAGGGTGTAACTGGGAATATAGCCCTCTGTAAGCTGCACTTCAAACCGCACAAGAACACAATCCGTCTAGGCACAAACCAGCGAGCTCGAGCAGCGCAGCGGCACTTCGTCGTTCTCTTCCTCGTCTTCGTGATATCCGCTCTTAATTCACTACATTACGTACACTTTGTTTCTTAGACGTGTTTTTGAAGATAAAATCCATGCATTGCTACTTTCGCTCGACAATAGCTCAGCTGCTGGCAATGATAATATCAAGCCTTTTCCCACTAAAGAGGTCGCACACGAAATCGCGCATCCCCCACGCATATATGCAACAAAATTTTGGATTTGATTGATTGATTGATTGATTGATTGATTGATTGATTGATTGATTGATTGATTGATTGATTGATTGATTGATTGATTGATTGATTGATTGATTGATTGATTGATTGATTGATTGATTGATTGATTGATTGACTTTATTAGGAAAAATTGGGGGTTAGAAGTAGTGGGAGAGGATAACCGATGGTCGCTGAGGTTAACAAACTGGATTCCAAGGGAAGGAAAGCGTAGCAGGGGGCGGCAGAAAGTTAGGTGGGCGGATGAGACTAAGAAGTTCGCAGGGGTCAAGTGGATGCAGCTAGCACAGAACCGGGTTAAGTGGAGAAATATGGGAGAGGCCTTCGCCCTGCAGTGGGTATAATCAGGCTGATGATGATGATGATGATGATGATGATGATGATGATGATGATGATGATGATGATGATGATGATGATGATGATGATGATGATGATGAGAAGTAGTGGATTCGGAAAGAGCAATGGTCGGCAGTCCTGGATCCAGGAGTCCGTTGGCCTCAACGCCGGCTCTGGCTCGCTGCACCAGCATGAGCTGATGCTGCGCGTTCGAGTCGGCTAGAAAGTCCTCCCAGTTTTCAGGACTAGGGCTATCTATTTTAGGCATTACAGGGTTAGCCCTACATCCCCAAGTTTTAGCAAAAGCTGTTGTCGTGCTAGTTGGTTATTGTCTACAGAAGCCATGGTAAAATTACGCTAAAAACGCGACATAAAAGAAGGACGCGTAGCACAGGATGAGCGCAAACTATCAACTGATTTATTCAGAATCTGAACCCCTAAATATGGAAAATTCTGCGCATGCGCGCAACGTACATACGCTACAGACCGTGAAACATGTGCCTACCCATCATACCCTAAAAGACGGAGTTCAAAAAAGCTTATTCGTTTTTGTCAGTTGGCCTGTACAAAAACGAATTAGCTTTTTTTTTTTTTTGAAATCTGTCTTTTAGGCTATGATGAGTAGGTACGTGTTTCATGGTCTGTAGCGCATGTACGTTGCGCGCATGCGCAGAATTTTCATATTTAGGGGTTCAGATCCTGAATAAATCAGTTGATAGTTGGCGCTCCTCTGGTGCTACGTGTCCTTTTTTTATGTCGTGATTTTTAACGCCGTTTTGCCATGGCTTCTGCAAGCATCCACATGTTCCGTGGTATAATGTAGCATTGTCTCCGCACCAGACACATTTGATTTTGTATCGTGTTGGCCATACCTTGTGGCAGGGGGCTCTGTGTGAATATGTGTTTGTTTGTAGGCGCCTAAGTGTAGTGGCTTGCTCTCGACTTAATGTGTGATGTGGAAGTGCCTCCGGTATTTTTCCGAAGGCTCTGAAAATTGTCCGTGTAGCTGTCATACACAAAGGTGGCCAGTCTAACGACCTATATTATTACCGACCAATATCAGTGCTGCCAGCTCAGTTCAGTTCAGTCGTTCAGTCGTGTCCGACTCTTCGTGACACTATGGACCATGTCACGCCACGCTTTCCGGTCTCTCACTATCTTCCTAACATCACATAACTTCATCTGCAGTGCCTTGAGGATGCCATCTAACCATCGCGTTCGCTGCCTACCCCTTCTATGGCAACCATCAACCTTTCCCAACATCAAATATTTCTCCAGCGACTCCTCTCTTCTCATCAGATGACCAAAGTAGCTGAGCTTTAACTTTAGAATCAGTGCTGCCACGTTTCTCAAAATTAACAACGCCTACCGTACACAAGGTTTGTCGGCTGTTTCTTGTTTGTTTTTTTTCAGCTAGACATTTAATTTCTGAACAACATTATGGCTTTTAGTAAAGAAAATGCGCTGCGACCGCCCTTGCACAGGTGAAAGATATGGTTCTGCAAAACATTTCAGACCGTCTTTTTACAATTGGTATGTTTCTTAACGACAGGAAAACTTTCGACTGCACAAAACACGGCATACTGTTAGAAAAACTAGCATTATCTAGTATCAGGAGTTCAGCAAATAATCCCATTTGTAGTTATCTTGAGTCTCGCTTTCAGTATGCGTATTTTGAATGGTTTTCATTCTTGCAAAAATGTTATCAAGTCCCAAAGGATCAATTCTAAGCCCATTACTATTTCTCGTTTACATGAATGGCATTGTAGACATTCGCAAGAAAGGTAAAATTATATACGCGGACGACGCAAACGTCTTTCTTTTTTCTTGAAGCAGTCTCAATGGGTCTAAATCAATGGGTCTCTCTAAACCAGCTAGAACTTAGTACCAACAAAACTAAGTTCATCTTTTTCATTCAAAGAGTAAGACAGTGGATTGCAGCATAAACCTCTTTTACGGTGGCTTTCCTTTGCAAATCGTAGACAATCACTCCCTCCTTGGAGTTATCTTTCAGTGCAGTTTGAGCTGGTCACGCCATATACAGAACGTGTCTGTAAGAATAGCTAAATCCATTGGTCTGTTGCACACAGTGAAACTTGTTTTTTACCCTTGAGGCTGAAACAAAAACCAAAATTACTTTTAAATGATTCACTATCACCTGAGCTATTGAGCATTAGTATGGGGAACATGCAGCAACTGCACTGGCGCAGACAGGCTCCATACTCCAGCTTCCGCAGGACTGCCACACAATTCAGGCATGCACATAATATTCCAATACACAGCAATGTTCTGTATATAGCATAGGCTATGTACATATTCTAAAAAGTTAAAGCCGAATAGAACACATTTATGGCTCAATATTACAGCAGAGGTAATTACTTACGTATAACTTCCATCATTATCAACATTCCACGCACTAATTACGGTAAGCAAAATACTGCCCATCTGATCGTGCTCTTATGCAAAGAATATCCAAACATAATTCAAACATCAAAAAGGAGTTGCATAGCCCAAAACTGGGAATTTAAAATGCGGGCTTCTTTCGCTCGCTGCGTGATTACACTACACATTATTAATTTGGCATCTCCGTCATTTTTTTTTAATATAGTACTTATGTATCTTCCAATAAGTTGTACAAATAAGTCCCATTGTTAGTTTGAATAAGCCAAATCTTCTTTCTATTCTTGTTGTATTCTATCCTTCTGCAAACAATACACTCTTGTATCACTGACCCTCATTTGTATGTTTAGCTTGCTTTTCTCTATTTTATGACTCTAATTCTGTCTTGCATTCTTAACACAATCATGTTCTCATTTTATGATCCGAAACTCACTCATTTTGTCTTGCATTTATGACATGTTATAAGTGTTTTTGGATGATTCTTGGGGTTGTCCATTCTACTCTATACATGTGATATATCGTTTGTACCAATAAATACATCACTCTGCTACGCCCTGCTGTGTTAGGACCTGGTCAGGAGACCTTTTCTCTCCTTTAATCCTACCTCGCAGGCAATACCTATATATTCTTAAATAAACATTAAAGAAAAAAGAAAGCTTTTGTGAATTGAATACTACCGCTATGTATCATACTTGAAAGTGCGCTTTAACAGGCTTCCCAACGCGAAACCGCTCACGCCCAGAGTTGAGGGCGCCGAACGCCGCATTTCGCGTTCCTTTCGTCTCTTCATCCGTTCTAATCCGCTCGCCACTCTACTTCTTTCCGCTTTCCGTATCAGCGGCCCACAAGGTAACGGATGCCGCGATGGGTAGCGGGGGTTTTCAAAGGAGACTCTGGTGGCGTTCTGTAGCGCGCGTCATTTATTTATACTCTGCGGGGTCGATAAGGTAGGCGCCGCGGGTCTGCTGTGGCCTCCCCTTGGCGTCATTCTCTTCCTAGGATGGTTTAATGGGAAAACGTATTGCAACCACGGCTTCCGTCAATCTTTTCTTGCTTTTTTTTTTTACTTCCCATCTACTGTACCCCTTTTATCAGCATCTCGCCAGCGGCAAAACAGTGTCGAAAGGTAAAGACCACATAAAGAAAGAAGGTTGCTGATTGAGCTGGCTCGATTGAGCTCTGATGGGCATAGTATAGTGTAGTGCTAAAAGCACGTTGCCGCGTCTGGTAGTGCTCTGAATGGAGAATTTCTTACCCGAAGTTGGGTTACAGCTAGTTTGGTCGGTTGATTGCTTTTCGGGGTAATGACACGAAGATAAGTGAAACCCGGGAGAAGGCTACTATTTGCCATGGTAGCTCTGGTAAACTGGATTGGTCGCGGCCGTGTGACACCAAACCAAGAAAATTGGCAAGGTTTACCTCTGTTAAACCAATTATAGTGTGAAAGCATGGACAGCTGCTCTTTCAGCTCTACATGTGGCACCATCTGGGAGTCGCCGTGTCAAGATGCTCTGTTTTTATCTGTTTTCATTTTTTTTTTTTGCTCCTAAAGGGGCCCCGCGAGGCTTGTCCGGTATGCTTTAGATTAATTACTAACGTCACGCAGATAATGAATCAAAAAGAAATATGGGAATCGGTGCACTAGAACCCGAGTTACTAAGGAATGAATATTACTATACAAGCAAACCAGGAATTGCCCTCAGCTCAATTTTCCCGGTCTTTCGCTTTCCCATTTAACTCTCCCCATCGAAGCAGCCTACGTGGCCACGTCACTACGACGTCGGGGAAGACGGCCTCTCATGGTTTTCTGTTCTCTGTGACATGTTTTTGCTAAATTTGACTATCTTTCTCCCATGGCTAAGACCGTGAGGGCATCTCACAGAAATAGAATTAGGAACAAAGATAACAGGAGCAGGCAGAGAAAGAAACATTTTTTTGTCACCATGCACCCCAAACTATTGTTCTTTTCCCCTGAGCACGCTCCTTGACTGCCGCTTTCTCTCTATCCGCAGGCATCCTAGAATAGCGAGGAGCAAGTGGCGAGGTCGTTGAATTATTTCCTGTTTAACTTTGGCTGGATAGCCACGTGTATGGGTCGTGAAAAGTTTTAATGCTAAGCAGTAACTGGTGCCTCTTTTGGTGCTTTTGAGTCACTCGCTTTGCAGTGCCTTTGCGTAAATCAAACATGTTGGATTCATTGACCTAATATAAAAACAACAACGCAACATAGCTATTTTTTTTTTTTTTTTGTAATGGACACAATTTGCAATGCATTTTATCTTTATTCAGTCTTTAAGGCGTGCCTGTTGACGCTATATCTGCTACAAAAACCACCACTGTGTACCGACACCGTCAGTACCATGAATCGAAATATGCGCATTATGACCGATGGTAATAGCATCGCCAGAACTCAGCAATTTCAAAAAAAACAAGCAAAACAGTGTACTCAAATTATGTTGCAGGACCTCTTTAAGTTTTCACTTCTCCTGTGGCGTTGACAAACGCCTGCCCTGAGTCAAAAAGGATCAGGACCTCTCACTCACTCACTCACTCACTCACTCACTCACTCACTCACTCACTCACTCACTCTCTCTCTCTCTCTCTCTCTCTCTCTCTCTCTCTCTCATTCACTCACTCACTCACTTGGTGGAGCGCCTGATCGCGGAGGCCACGGGTTTGCGGAGCCAAATGGCATGTTTATCCTACATAAACCTGATTAAATTATGTACGTATAGCAATAAAGAAAAACCTGCAGTGGCTCCGTGGTTAAGAAACACGTATACTGAACCCGAGCACCCGGGTTCGAATCTGATTCGTCGCGAATGGAAAGAAACAGTATTACTGAGATGGGACAGAAGAGCAGACAAAACACATGCTCTGCAAGCAACCATGTGATTTACTTCTTCATGTGCGGCAGCATATAAGAAAAAACAGGACAATGAAAAAACAAGGAAAAAAGCAATCTCACAACCACACACACGATTGAAAACCCATCAACATGATCAAGGTACGCAATTCTTTTGCGGAGAGAGCTATCGACAGGCTGCTGATGCACAGATGACTTAGCTTTTTATACTGTGGGCCTCTGAAATGAGCCTCGTAGTCTCTTGTTGACACCGGGCGATGATAACAATTCGATTGAGATCAGCTTCACAATCTTCACATTCTGCACAATGCATGGCCAAATGGTTTCTGCGTGACCTGTTCTATGATTTTCATGTTCCCGTAATCTGTCACTGATGCAGCGTCCAATCTCACCGATGTAAAACCGACCCCATTACGTCGGAATCTTATAAACAACGCCAATGCAACAGGGAACAGACTTTTTTCTGTGCTTCCCTTGGCAGCCTATTTTCTTCTTTTCATCCTCGTTCACCCGTCCGCATAAATCGCTTAGTTTATTCCTGAACAAAAAAAAAGCCAACCTAATGCCTGCTTTACTGGCATTTTTAGGTTGTGCGAAACGTGGTGCGCGTAAGAAACACGTGTTATTTTCTTTTTCTTCGGCATCGGTGCGCTTTTCGCATTCCACATTCGGCAAGCAAAGATTCGTCGGAATCGACTCAGATTGTTTTATCTATTTTTTTTTTTATCAGTGTGAAGCACTGCAAGAGACTATGGTTAGTTATTGTTCATTCATAGACTCCATAACTCTGTTTGTTAGATGGCGAACTTGAAAACCCGTCGGGGCGGCTACGGCGTTGGAGCCGCTATATCGGAGTTAAAATTATCCGCACAAGGTCGGATGGAAGTGACCTCCCTAAACAGCTTAGCCATTCGAGGCGACGACACAATGATCGGACAAGGTTCTTGGTCGGTGTTGGTGAGCGGATGCATGCTGTAACGCAAAATATTGCCTGATTAGCGAGGGTGCAGCGACTATTGCTCATGAACGATACCTAAACCATGAAAAGGAAAAAATAATACACGTATGCCACGTTATGAGCCTAATGGCCCATATGTAAATATAGAGCTCGCTGGCTAGTAACAAAAATGTAAACCATCTGTTTTGTGCATCTTATGCCGAACTCGTTGTGTTTTATTATCTTTTGTCTTGGCGAGATCTCCTCTTTGCGTTCGGGAATAGTTTTCTAGAATACAGAGCATTCGTTAAAAATAAATCTCATGCGCTTTCAGCACTACATAAGGTGTAAAACACAAAAGCGTAATTGTCGCCTTTAAGCTTGTCGACCGCGCCAAATGTGGCGGCACCCTCATAGGTGGTACCACAACTGAACCCCATTTATTCAACTGATGTGATTATATGCCTTATGTTCATGTGTGTGCGAGGGAAGATACAGGGAATAGTGCCTTTTTGATAAAGCACTGTACTGAGCGGTACCTCCCGATAGCGCCAAACTCATAGCCCACTTGAACAGTATCATTAGCAGGTCAACAGATTAGCTTTTCGTAATCTCATACCTGCTGACAGCCGATTCCTCTTAGCTTACAAAAAATTCTATCTACAGTTGCCGTTGCAAAATAGAATTAAAAAGAAAAAAAAACAGAGCATGTTTAATGCCTCTTCTCTCTTTTTTTTTTCTTTTTTTCTTTTTTACTGAAACGCTGTCCGTAACGCTTGCGCTGTGAACCAGTCTTCGAAACCCGTGTTTCCTTATAAGCCGCTTTTGCTAATTCTCTGTCGCGGAAGCCAGAAGGCGGTCTATTTTATTGCTGCATTTTTCACACGCTCTTCAGTTGTGTGTGGGTGGCTGTGTGGGGTAGCGAGAGAAAGGCGAGACCACCACTGTGCCTTGTTTTTCCAGAGTATTCACTCCGAGACAATGAAGTGCTGCTGGAACTGCGTGGCCTGCAAAGAGAACCAGTACGTAAAGGATGAATACACGTGCTTGGACTGCGAGAGAGGATGGTGGCCCAACGAAAACCTCACAGGTGAAGCACTTTTAAGCCAATCATTGGAAGCCGCCTTTTTCTCCAAAGACGCATTTTTGCTAATTATTAATTTAAACAGCGCGAACACGAAGGCAAAGGACAAGATAAAAGAAAGCCACAGTACAAGCGCTGACTCACAACTATGCCTAAGCCCTTTACTCCAAGGCCCAGAAAACAAACATGAAGAAAACGAAACAATCACGTGAAACAACCCCTGGGATTTTGTATCGCCACCAAGAGAAAATGACGAGAGAGATGGTGGAATCATATTTTATTTCAACGGACAATAAGTGTGTCAGCAAGACTTCTCTTGCTCTTTCAAGCAAAGAGGTGTATTTTTTAAGTGATTTTTTGTGCAGCAGGTGAACCCAGCGGTTGTTCCACGTGATTGTTTCGTTTTCTTCATGTTTGTTTTCTGGGCCTTGGAGTAAAGGGCTTAGGCATAGTTGTGAGTCAGCGCTTGTACTGTGGCTTTCTTTTATCTTGTCCTTTGTCTTAGTGTTCGCGCTGTTTAAATTAATAATGAATAAGTACCAACTCGCCCAAAAAAGTATCTTGGTAAGGCATTTTTGCTAAGGTGTGTCGTGATATCACTAATGGAAGCAAACTTTATGCAGTAAGCGCTGCGGTGCGGAAACAACTTTCACATGTTCTATACGGAGAAAGTTTGGACATTTTCTAGCAAGGAGTTTTGGAACGTATTTTTTTCTCACGTTGGTCAACATGACTATGAAAATTAATATATCTGCAGCTCATCCCACCGTAGGTTTTCGGTTCTTGGCTCTGAATTTTCAAAAACGTGTCCCTTTCGTTTTCAATGGCACTCTGTCTTAAATTTTCTGACCGCAAAACAAACTTAAGGAGCGAAATTTTGTTATGCACCAGAAGCTTGGATAATCTCTATCACAGTGCACTCAATAAAGTATCTTACAAAACTCCATAGTTTACTCAGAATTATTCAAGTTGACTTTTGTCTGCGAGCGCTGGAAAAACTTTCAAAGGCAAGTTTTTCTCGGCGTCGGAAGCTTAGACCATTTCTATTAACATGGTGTTTAAGTAACTAATGATATCTGAGAGCTTTGCTTTCGTGTCCCAGCATGCTTTCTTGTCACGCTCACAGTCGAGAGCTGTTTAAAGCGCTAGCGAGTAGATTTTGCTACGTTGTCACGGGCTCGTGCAAATAACATGTCACTGCATTTGTATTTAACACGTGCAACTTAATAAAACCTCTGCGTTGATGAAGCAGTAAATGTTGACCGAGAGGCATTTCGCGGAGTTGAAAATTGATCATAGGAACGTTTACCTCACCTAGACAAATAGCAAGTTTTTATTGCATGTTTCATACTTTTCTCCGTTGCTTTAATATGTGCGGAGTTCAAAAATTTAAGAACCGCATAAAAAAAAAAAGGTAATTATCGGCAGACGTGTAAGGAGACTACACCACTGTGCAATTCCCGGAGCGCTATTAGCGCATAAACCTTCGCTCTGGTGGTGTTACTAAAATAATGGTTACTAAATATCGGATGCACTTCGCTGACCCCATGCGAGTTTTACCGGCTCAAGAGCTAATTGGCGCCACCATTCAACTCAACCAAGCCAGGGTGAAGATTGACTTGCGTTCGCTGCAATAGCAAAGCCGGTGTATTCTACGTCATCGCGAATTCCAATTCTTGAACGCAATCAACCTCACATTTGTTGAAGTGAAAAAGTTCTTTTTAAAGACCATTAAATAAGCTTAGATACTACTTCTGACCTCAATGGTCGGTCGTGCACAGGCTGTGACCGCATCCCGGAGGAGTACATCCGCTGGACGGACAGCCAATCGCTGGCGGCCATGAGCATCGCCTGCCTGGGCCTGCTCGCCACGCTGGCCGCCATGATCATCTTCATCCGCCACAATGACACGCCGGTGGTGAAGAGCTCGACGCGTGAACTGTCCTACATCATCCTGGTCGGCATGTTCCTCTGCCACGGCACCACGTTCGCGCTGCTGGCAAAGCCCACCGCGCTCACCTGCTTCGTCACCCGCGTGCTGCCCGGGCTCAGCTTCGCCATGATCTACGCGGCCCTGGTCACCAAGACGAACCGGATCGCCAGGTACCACGTCTCCGTTTCGAACTCTGCTCTCTGAGATGTAGAGACGTTGTTGACGATATAGTTGAGCTATCCAGATGGCAGCGATTTTCTCAAAGCCTTGACGCAATATAGAACACTAAGGTGCCCTTTCTCCGGTTTACTACGAGTGTAATGGTACGGTACATGCCTATATCATAAAAGGAAAGATAAACAGCGCAACAAATAGGAACACAGGACAGGCGCTGCCTAATTGTGAGTGTCTTTTTGTTGCGCTGTATATCTTTCCTTTTATGAACAATGCAAAAACTAGCCCAGCAATCAGTTTTACTTGCCTATATCAGAATCGCGCATGGGGTGAGATGCGTATGCTTTCAGGTACTAATCTAAAGCAGGCTTCTTTTTTTTTTTTTTTAAGCGTAATAAAGAAGGCAATGTAAGGATGAATTCTCACCTTTCTGGGGAAGTCTCAAGTGTAACTGTGGATCTCTCGTCGTTGTATTTTTGGCTGTTCACGTCACGCACTACCTGTAAACGGTGCCACTCGATTTTTCTGAGACCTCGCCTCATTGCTGTCATGGGAAGAGACGGCCGCCATGTGACTGGTACGTCCGAGTGTTAAACATTAAAACTCAGTCAATTGAGCTGTTCTGAAATTTTAGCCAACGATAGTATCGGAATCTTATATGACGTTAAAGTCTGTTGTTCCCATTTCTAAAGCGTTTTGAAGCCCCTGACGCTTTCAAAGAAGTAGACTGTTAGCACTAACGTATAAGCAGTCACATATCTGGTGCCGTTCCTTAGCGGGCTACTGCCAACCCATAGACAGCGCTCTACCTAAACAAGCGAACTAGTCAAGGGATAACGTAGTTTCTCTGCACAACGCATATTTTAATGCATTAAGGCGGAACGTTACATCTCTGGTGGAATTGTTTCTTACTGCCGGGAACAAGACTGATTATGAACTTTTTGGCGCGCGCTATTAGATCGAATATCGCGAGAATTTCCGTTTCCACCGCTATGTAGGAACATTTCCTGCGCGAACTCGCCAACTCAGGAATGACGCAGCTCGTTTGATAACTGTCCGGCTCCCACGTCAGAAGCTATCTAGCTCTCCGGCACGTTAGTATTGTATTGCTGGCGATCGTAAGCTGCCGGGGATTCGTGAAGCGGTCTCGCGTCCGGGAGGCCAGCTGCACAGCCCGCGGTCTTCTCTTCAAGACAGGCGGTGCAAGTCCTCAACCAAGCACTTCATCACGCTCGCAGGATACTGGCCGGATCCAAGAAGAAGATCATCACCAAGAAGCCCCGCTTCATGAGCGCAACGGCTCAGGTAGTCATCACGTGGCTTCTCATCTCGGTGGAGGCCGCCATCATCGGAGCCATGGTGGTGCTCGAGCCGCCAGACTTCATGTTCGCCTACCCGGCACTGGACCGCGTCAAGCTCATCTGCAACACCACCACGCTGGGCATCATCGCACCGCTGGGCTTCGACTTCTTCCTCATCGCCATGTGCACCGTGTACGCCGTCAAGACGCGCAACGTGCCCGAGAACTTCAACGAGGCCAAGTTCATCGGATTCACCATGTACACGACGCTGGTCATCTGGGCCGCATTCGTGCCCATCTACTTCGGCAGCAAGCACAAGGTCATCACACTGTGCCTCTGCATCAGCTTCTCGGCCGAAGTGGCCCTGGTGCTGCTCTTCATGCCGCGCGTCTACATAATCCTCTTCCGGCCGGACAAGAACAACCGCAGCGCGTTCACCACGTCCAAGGACGTGCGCTGCCACATTGGCTACATGAACTCCAACATGGCTGCCGCTCAGGCTGCCTCGGCCGTCTCCAGGAACTCTTCCCACTCGGCCTCCGAATTCTCCATGGAGTCGCCAAGGTGAGTTGCACGCTTCTTTGCCTCATTAGAGTCGCCGTTTCCACTGTCTGCCGTCACCCTCTCTTTCACGTGCTGACTAAAGAAAAGGTTTGTTCTTGCACTCCTTAACATAATCCTAAAGGGAACGGACAATTTTACACATGCAATGCGTACCAGTGGGTTAGCATGGTCATATGGCCTATGTGACTATGAAAGAGGCGAACTTTGTCAATTAACCACCATGGTGACTCATGTTTAGGCGCTAGGCCAGTGAGTCTGATCACATGGGTTAGAGCCCGGCCGGTGTAACCGCATGTCGATGGAAGCAAACCACTATATTGGCTAAGTAATGTCAGTGCACGTTAAAGGCCCTAGGGGGCCTACATCAATCCTGAGTCGTCCATTACGGTGTCGCTCATAGCTTGAGTTGCTTCGGTTTGCTAAACCCGCATACATATGCATTACATACCAGAACATACGACGCTTGAAAAATTGGCAGCCGGTTATCGCAGCTCTTTCCGTTTTGCGGTTCAATGCACAAGACGTGGAGAGACACGCAAAAGGTCCTTGAGTTTAACAAAGGAAAGTTATAGCGCGGAACAAAGACACACACTGAAAGAAACAGCGCAGGACAGGCGCTAGTCCTATTATAGCGCCTGTCCTGCGTCATTTCTTTCCGTGTATGGATTTGTTTCGCGCTGTTATTTTCCTGTCTTAAGCATGTTGAGCCAATACAAATCGCAAAACTTTGGCCGCGACGCTGATATAAGTCCTTGCTTTAGCCGGCGTTGGTCGCTTTATAATTAGCAAGAAGCCCGGGCATAACTTTTTTAGTTTAATTAGGTAAGGCCAAAACCAACTTTGTAACCTTTGGCTCCTAAACTATTCTTGTTATGTGCGGTAAGCTTGGTCGTCTTGTTTGCTTTAGGTTGATCGTTAACTGAGCGTTGTTTTCTTTACTACGATGCTTTGCGCTAGCATCATGCGTTCGTGCTTGAAGTAGCCTGACTGGGCCTTCGGTGATGCATTAATGAAAGGTTCGAATTTGGCAAATGCCAGGAATTCTGACAAAATAAAACGGTCTCAATAACGGTTCATGTATAAACCGTTAGCTGTGCGCCTACGTACTGTTGGAACAATAGATGGAAGAGGAATGTTTTGGCATGGCGTAAACCCGTCCCCGCTCCTCCCATTCAACCACTTTACGTAGGCTTATGATTTGATAGAGAACATATGGAGTATTTTGTTTATTCATATATGATGCATTCGCAAGGGCGAAATATGAGAAAACAGCACGACCAAATAGAAGCGTCTATTAGGCACCTGAAATTTAAAAAATACTCTAATCTTCTTTTGCTTGTTTTAGTTAGCGCATACCGCAGCGTAAACTGCGTCATTGTTCTCTAAATAGGAACTGAGCTTAGGTCAGTGTCTGTGATGATCCTCTGAAAATGATGTTTTTTTTTTTTCGTTGGTTAGCTAGCTGGTGGGATTGGGTTGCTGTTGGTCTTATGACGCATAAGCACCTAAGGTTGTTATACTCCAAACATGAGTATTTCATATGGGTTCTTGCCTTTGTATTTTGAGTGTAACCAGGTAGCCATTTGCGTCTCGGATAACGCGTTGCGTTAAGGGGCTGAACGAAAAACCAGGTATACTTTACACTTTTATTGAAGAAACCTATGGGTCAAAAATTATTGCAATTTTACTTTCAACTCGAGATGCCGCTGTACGAGGAACGAAATGTCATAAATTCGGTTTATAGCAAAACGTAAGTTGCGCGAGATGCCGGCATCAAGTTTCTTCCTTGACCGCAGCAGAAAAGATTGGAGAAATAAGTAAGGCGCTAAAATTCAGTTCGACTTCGCGTGGTTTCTGATCACGCTCTGTAGCTTGCAAACAAATATAGATATACAATGAGCGACACATCCGCACTGAGGCCCTCGCGTGCAACATTCAATATTTATGCGCGACCAGGGCACACAAGTCCACGAAGCCAGTTTGTTTAGGGAACTCTCGAAAAGCTATTTTCCCTCGCTAAATTCCAGATGCGGCTTCACGGTCGCATGCATACCTGGCAGCGCACCTACCGACTTCGTGAGCAAAGAGGACAAACAGCAAAAATAAAAGCTAGAAAGAAGGAAGCGGAGAAATAATAAATCTTCCCTCAAGCACATGGAAAACAACCACTCCCGTCACCGTCATTCTTTCTGCAGAAAAAAAGAAGAAAGTGATCAGAAAGAAAAGGGAGGAAAAGAAAGGGGAAATATTTTATTCTTCGATCCTTAGGAAACAGCGTCACTCGCAGCTGTCCCTGAGGCCGCCGAAAGAAGGTGTATGCATGCATGCTTCATGACTCCGCATCTTGCCTTTCAAATCCAGCCTCGCATGCAACAAGCTTGAATAGTGACCTCAGCGCACCACCCTCTCCCTCTTCCCCTCGGCTCCCTATTCACCCTTTAACTTGAGCGCATTCTCCGTCCCTCCGTCGAGGTCAGCACGGCGAGGCAGGGAAATCGAGGCAGAAATCGAAATACAGATCCACGCGTTGGGAGACAGGAAGGCGAGAGGAAAGACGGAGGAAGAAGAAAATTCAAGGTGCTGTCGAGGGGAAAGTTGGGAGGGGAAAAGGGGGAGGAGAGGACTTAGATAAAGGCGAACGGTACAGGTGTAAAGGAGGGTTAGAAGGGGATGAATCCGGTGTTCACAAACAGGAACGTACGCTGTGGTACCAAATTGAAAACCTTAACAGGAGGCAGAGGCGGCTGAAACGGCGACATAAAAACCATGGAACTCTGCGATGGAGGTTGGGCGCCCGCGTATTCAGTTCTCGGTTTTGTGTGCGCGTCGCACTTGTATTTATGTCATATGAGTAGGTGTCTACAATTCTTATGCACATTTGCGTTTTCTGTTAGTTTTTCTTTTGTTCTCAGACGTTGGCGGATAGATGATAGCTAACCGTCCAGGTGAAACCTTGCTTCAAGTGTTCCACGCAGCGGAGGCGGGATCGAAACTTCCGGCATGTACGGTTCGCGCACTGTGGCCACCTTTACCACAACAGCCGTTGGCTAACTGTGAGTTTTTACATAACTTAAAAGGAGTTTGCTTCTCTCAAGGGCACCAACATTGCAGCAAACGGAAATGGCTGCTTACTGGCATCAAACAATTTCTCCGTGCTTGCGTAGTATGTACGAGTATATTTATCGTGGTTCTGCGTTACGCATGAGATGTAGAAAGCTAATTCGTGCCACTTCGGGGCCTCCTTCCAGGCGTAACTTTGCTAAATTGTGGGTTTTTCAGAGGCACAAAATCCATTTCGCCTAGCCATCATACCATCACCTGGGTCGTAAAAATTGTCATTGTAAAAGGCTCTCGTCCGACAGTACGGCGCTTGCCGATCGTATACCAATGGGAAGGCGTACAACAATGCACATGTTGCGAATTTGCAGGGTCGCAGCGGAGCAAGATGACCACCGTGGCAAGCTTCTCATTCTGAACAGCTCAGTGCCGTGCTTGCGCTCCGAGCACGCGCTGTACATCTTTATTTTTTTCTAACACGGGCTGGTAACGCTGATCTCAGCGCCTCCGCTTTTTAGCGTCGGCGGGCGCTATGCAGATTTCTACCAATCGCATGCCTATCTAACGCGTTTCGGCCATAAGAATTGTGCTCTAACTAGTTTCAGATGGCTTTCGTTTTCACCTCACGGCCAACATACGGAAGGTTATTTATTATTCCTTGCACAGACTACTGTACGCTGATTATTGCAAAGACATGTTTGATATTTCCCTAAGCGGTGAAATGGAGTATGGTTGGTGTATGAATTTAACTACCTATAGTTTTAGCTAAAGCGGGGCAGCTTATCGTACAGGCTTAAAGAGAACGAATTTACACCTTCCGACATCTGAAACGAAAGCAGGTTGAGACGCATCGAATTTCTACGCGGAGGTAGGCTCCTGTAGTGGCTGAATTCACGCTCTTTCTGTGGCGTTCGCTTGGTAAGTAGCGAGTTGCAGAATGTGCGACCGTTTAGGGGAATAGCAGAAAGCGAGTGCGCGTGCCCAGAGCGCTGTGATGAAAGGGCGAACGGTGTTGCTAGGTGTGCAAATTCAAAAACTGCCTATTAGCACTGAATTAGTTCAACAACCTGACTGGGTGAGTTGCCTAATCACACTCACTTGTATCCGCCATGATGGCCTTCAGCTTCGGGATACAACGTCGGGCTGTTAAATTCCAGAAGCCGCGGCCTTGTTTTGATGGAGCGCAGAGGCTTTCCTAGTGCTGTGCAATGTCAGTGCACCAGAAGAGCTGCAGGGAGCCGAAATTAATCCCTTGACTATACGAAGCCTATATCATGGGCGAAGCGCAGTTTCGGAACGTTAAACCCCGCATATCATGTCATTCAGTGTCATACAGGTCGTACGGTGTCATGCCAACCCTCATGGCCTCTCTTCTTGCACCAAGCCATGTGAGCAACTATCTTTCCACGGCAGCCGGTTCAGCTTGCTGGAGGGGAAGGTAGAAACCAACTGAACCAGAAATACCGTACTAAACCGTACTAAACGCTACCCCAAGCTTGTCTCTCGCTAGCGCTGGTATACCCTCTGTGAATAATGTAAAAACACTCGGAGTCGCATTTCATTTCATTTCATTCATTTCATTTCATTCATTTCATTTATTAATACTGTCAGCCACCATAAGGGGCTCTAACAGGAGTGGAAAATACAAAACAAAAAATGAGCAATATAGAAGACGATGAATAGTCAATCAAAAGTTGTCTCTGAATACACACACAAACAAAACAAAAATGAATTACACAGGAATCAGAACAACAGCCATCCTACACAACAGCAATAGAACCTCATCACCCTGTGGTAGAGCCATAGATGAAATTTTCTAAATGGCGTACAAATTCAGATAATGATGATGATCGAACAGCAGAATCTGGAAGAGAGTTCCAGTCCTTACAAGTTCGCGGGAAATAACTAAACTTGAAGCAATTATTTTTTATAGCCGGCAATAGAATGAACCTACTATGACGATGCCTTGATGTCTCATTAGTTTTGATCTCAAAATAGTCTGATTTATTAATTTTTAGGTAATTATTGATATTGAGGTAAAGAGTTTTTAGTCTTTCATACCTGGTTCTGCTTTCTAACATTCACGAACATCTAACATGGAAAATGCATATTGATTCATTATTAATCAAATTGTCTAAAGCATGCGGTGTATGGAACAAATTGAGACACCTCTTGCCTCAAAATCTATATCTGCTCATTTATCGCTCAATTTTCTCTAGCCATGTGACATACTGTAACTTAATATGGTGTACCACGACACAGGCCAACCTGAATAAGATTAGGATCTTGCAGAAAAAAGCAATGCGCATCATTCATAACGTGCCATTTGACTCACCAAGTACACACCTATTCCATCAACACAGGGTCATTCCCATACACTTGTTTAGGAGTACAGGGTAAACGATTACATCAAGCAACAAACCGCCCCTAGGAGAGCACACTGCTAGACTAACGCCAAGCAGGAAATTCAGACCTCAGAATAAGGAAGATGTCTTAACATAAAGCTAAGAGAGCATGACAACTCCCTAGAAAAAGCCCCGTCATCGAACCTGGCACTACACCACAAGGAATGTAGCCAAAGCCCCCTTCGCGCCCTCCTTGCGCTCCCCTGCTCAAAGAAACTACAGTGTTGTACAAACACAGAGATAAATTAACACGAGAATTAAAATAGGCCTATCTCATACACAAGAATTCTGACACATGCGTAAGCACCCCATCTGTTATCAATCATCCCCTAGAAATCTCATATCTTGACGAAAATGGTTAAAGTGAAATGTTGTTTTATCTGCGAGCATGCGCACTTGGTTTTCAGAGCATTTTTGTATATATTCGTGTTCTTTCAATAATTCATGCAGTTGATAGTCAGCGCTGTTCCCGTCTACTCGCTTGTGCTATGCTTGTTGCGCTGTGTATTTAAAAAAAAAAAAAAAAAAAAACAGACCGTTGCGATACGTTCCGCCGTGGTATCTTTCATTCAGCAGATCCAGTTACGACGAGCACAGATTAAAGCACCAATTACCTCATATATTAAACCAATTACACTTACTGGGTATTGACGTCGATTTCCTTTCACCTCGTTCATGAAAATTCACTGCCTCACATATTAGTGTTCATTTTGAACTACGATTTCTATTACTTCCATTTCATGCATTGCTGTATTTATTTGATGTGTTGTGATCTAACAGTCTTCGGAACGCGCAATGTACTGGGCTTATTTTTGCTTTACCCTCTTCTCTTTCTGCCATCTTTCTATTGTCAATGTTTCATATATGTTACTTCCTGGACTTAGGCACAGACTAGTCATTTATTTTGTTTTCTTCGGCTTCCAAAACATCGAACTTATTTCATGATTAGAATACCTTATTGCAAATAATGCCGTCCATTGTATTTTTTTAATTTCTTTGTAAGATTATCTTGTGCATGTATTCATTTTTGGAATGACGCCTTTACTGCCTTCATTGTAATTAGGGTTGTGGTATTTTTCAAGCCAGCGTTCGTGCTAGCTTTTTCACCACGCTCCAGCCATGACGTACGGGGGTGAATAAAGGAATTTCAATTTCAATAAACATAATATCATAAACGAATGCGACCATGAAGAGCAAGAAGTGAGTAGGACTGGAAGAAAGTTAACTAAATTACGCGTTATTCACTTCGGCCTCCTCCGCGCTCACTCTTTCCAGCTGCCAAAACGGACGCAAACTCTGGATGTCAGTCTCGCAATGCTTGTCTTTGTTTTTTTGTTTTCTCAAGCGGCTTTCTTCAGCGTCCTGGAAAAAAAAACAACGCAGTGTTCAACTTTTAGGCAGATGCGCGCTGAGAGAAAATATAGAAGATAACAAAAACAATGCCGTCGCAGTACCTGGTGGAACAAGGATTGCAAGAGTCCAAAGGGTGAACCTACACAGAGTTCCAGGCCTGTCAATTGTAGTTCTGTCGATATGAGAAGTGGAATTCCCCGTCTTCAAAAACTCTTTTCGATATTATTTCTTCTTATCATCGGCATGCTTTCGTTTTCTGGCAGTACAGTCTCTCTTTTTTCCTCTTCACCGAGACGTGCCTTCCTTCAAACGACTGCGACGTCTGTGCAGAATGGCTACTCCAGCCAGTTCGCCATTTTGTTCCCTGGTTCTCCACTCCAATCCCCCCCCCCCTTCTCCCCTCTTCTAATCCTCGTATTTCTCTGACGGTCCGCTGCTGCTGCTGTTCCCTTTCGCTAATGATGTCCGCCGGATTTTACGCGCACGATTTTTGTTGTCGTAGCTGGCGGTGCTATGGCAACAGGCCCGCCGTCCTTTGTTCGCAGTAACTCGTTTTTGTGCAATTTTAGGCCGATCTAGGCTACCGGCTGCTGTTTTTGCGGAACAATCCCAGCCCCCCCCCCCCCCCCCAAAAAAAAAAAGAGAAAAAAAGACTATGAAGAACAATATCATCATATTTTCCCATAACAAACGCATAAACCGTGATATTTGTATGTGGGGATGTGAGATTTGTACAAGTTTATTGTCAGTTCAGTATGAGCACCCACGTATGAGTTTATTTATATAGATTTCTCTTGGTTTTTTTCGGTAGGAATGTAATTCTTGTCCAGCTTTGTTTGCGGCCATGAATGAGCAGCTCCTGAAGCTTTGCTAGGAATGCTTTATTTACACTTAGCCGAAAAACAGATAATGTTTTACAGTCGCAACACACATTGTCGCAGTATTTTATAACTTGAACTTTTAATCGACTGCACCCTGTATAAAATCGCACATTCTCCTGTAGCTGCAACTGCACTGGCCCTGTTGCGGTCACATAATCCATCCCCACAATGCTACAAAAACCTGCAGTTATAGCATATATTCTTAATTGACTTCGTCGTCATTTTCAACTGGGCGCCGCAACGACTTCCCTCACAGCTCTTATAAATCCCGGCTTTACAAGTAGACACCCCAAAATAAAATGGCTCAGTCACGATCGGCCCCAAGATATCGACGGCTGCTAATCACGCGGAACACTTTGATCAGGGAAGGATCGTACGTCTATCACGCAACCAGTGTTTGCAAACCCTAAAGAAGCAGCGATTGATGCGAAAGAAAACACTGCTCCAATCTTGACTTTTTCATGCGACATCAGGCCACGCCTTAGTGAGAAATTGCGAGGATAAAACAATCAAATCCTAGCCGCGGTGGGCACTTTTCGATGGAGGCGAAAAGCAAGGTTCGCTGCGATGTCAGTTCGCATCAAAAAACCCTAGGTGGTCGACATTTCCGGAACCCTTCACTACGGCGTCCTTCATAGCCTGAGCACTTACGCTTTGGGGTATTAAACGCTCTGAATGAAATCACACCGAAAGGAACTTCTTTCTTTTTGTTTTCAGGGTGCTTAGCTCTTACGGTTTCTCCTCAGAAGTGCGCAGATTTGGGGAGCTAGCTGTCGCATAGCAACATTTAAATCTAAGGTGTTATTGTTGTATCTAAGCCTATAGCGAGGCCCCTATATGACAGTGCTAACCTAGTAATCCAACTTAGTCTGCCAGGCTGATTAGCAGGCGATCATTTATCGTGGCCATTAAGCAATGTCTTCACCTCCTCATCTTTTAAGCACGATAAAACAGCTTTAAGTACCGTCATGTGGAAAATTGACAGTTGTCCCTTTCGAGTTTCGCACAGTGCCGCTATGCATGGGGATGCCACCTGACATATGTAGTACTGGTGTCGAGACCAAAACCGACTGAAATAGAGATCTGCACAGAAAACAGGGTCCTATGGGACCGCGTACGCCAACTTTCGTTACCTTTCTCGCCGTTGAGGGCGCTCGGTTGACCTGTTCGCCTGCCATTGTCATTATCATCAAATTATAATTTTTTTTAAACAAGCCATAACTAAATTCTAAAAAAAAAAAAAAATTCCGAGTTATACTTCAAAACTTTTTCCTTTTTGTATTTTAGCGGAGAGTGTTTATTTCTATAATGTTTTTCTCTCGCCAGAGGTCATACCGCGATTCCGCTTTGTGCGACGGCACTGCAGTTACCCGCTGCCCATGCGCAAAACAAGTGCTTGGGCATTACAGCGAGGACAGATAATTAAACTATAGCGACGAAGAAAAATGACAGAACCCTTCTTATCAACAGGTTTCCCCTTCATGGATCCCTGCCTTGTCGTGGCGGAGGGGCTTGCGAAACTCGATGAAGTCGTGAGCTCTGCTGTGTAGGGCCACCCAGGATAGACAGGTCACGGCAGAGAGTTCTGACAAAATGTGATTCACTGCAGAAGGTAATGTCAATCCACTCCAGTATTTCCTGCCAAGAAAACCCTATGGCCAGTCACAATAGCGTTAATGATAGGGCGCCGGAAGATGAGCTCCCCAGGTTTGAAGGCGTCCCACATGTTACTGGGAATGAACAAAGGCCGATTCCTAGTAGCTCCAGGGAGAATGAAGCAGCTATGCTAAAGCCAAAAGGACGCTCAGTTCTGGACGTGTCGGGAAGCGACCGGAAAGTCCGATGTTGCAAGGAGATATATCACATAGAAACAAGGAATGTAAGATCTATGAGGCAAGGTAAACTGGATGTCGTCAAGCGAGAAATGGACAGATTGAACATTGATATCTTGGGTATCAGCGAGCTCAAGTGGACCGGAATGGGAGAATTTAATTCCGGCGACCATTAACTCTTTTATTGTGGGCACGAATCCAGAAGGAATGGGGTCGCTCTCATAGTAAACAGAAGAATGGGCGAAGCAGTGCTAGGGTACAACCCCAAAAACGACCGAATGATTTCACGTCGGATCTAAGGTCACCCTTTCAACATAACAGTTATCGAAGTCTATGCACCGACCACTACTGCTGAAGAAGCTGACGTTGAGATATTTTATGCTGACCTGCAATGCCTTTTAGACTGCACTCTATCATCAGACGTCCTTTTTCTGATAGGAGACTGGAATGCTAAGGTCGGGATTGAAGAAATATCCGGAATTACAGGCAAATTCGGCCTTGGTGAGATAAATGAAGCTGGGCACAGGCTAGTAGAGTTTTGTCAAGAAAACAACCTGACTATAGCGAATACTCATTTTCAACAGCACAAGAGGCGCCTGTACACATGGACTTCACCGGACGGTCTGTACAGGAATCAGATCGATTATATTCTTTGCCAACAGAGATGGAGAAGCGCTATACAAGCAGTAAAAAAAAAGGCCTGGGGCCGATTGTGGCACCGATCATCAGCTTCTTGCCAAATTTAAGCTTCGATTGAGGAAAACGCAGAACCCTAGAAGGCCTTTCAGGTATGATCTAGATCAAATTCCATCAGAATATGCTGTGGGCGTGAGGAATCGATTTCAAGAATTAGATCTAGAAGACAGAGAGCCTGAAGAGATATGGACTGATGGTCGTGATATAATACAAGAGGTTGCTACTAAGGTAGTTCCAAAGCAAAAGAAATGCAAGAAAGCAAACTGGTTAACTGAAGAGGCTTTGCAAATAGCAGAGGAAAGGAGGATGGCAAAAGTTAGGGGGGAAAGAGAAAGATGCAAGGTTCTCAATGCGGATTTTCAGAAAATAGCAAGGAGAGATAAGAATGCCTTCCTGAACATACAGTTCCAAGCAGTTGAGATCAACAGCCAATTGAAAAACACAGGAGCTCTGTATAAGATAATCAAAGATATCAAAGGAAGTTTCTGTGCTGAGCTGGGCGTGATAAAGGACAACCGAGGCAAGAACCTCACTGAAGCCTCAGAGGTAAAGAAGAGGTGGCAGGAATACACAGAAGACCTGTACAAGAAGGACCCGGACGTGCAAACCCAACATAAAACGGTTGTGATTAATGATCTCGAGCCGGGCACCCTGAAGAGTGAAGTTTAATGGGCCTTAGCCAGCCTTGCTAAGAACAAAGCTATCGGAATGGATGGCATTCCAGCTGAGTTGCTTCAAAAGCTCAACCATGATGCTGTTAATCTTCTGTATACATTATGTCAGCACATTTGTACAACCCTGCAGTGGCCACAGGATTGAAGGAGGTCAGTTTACATCCCCATTCCAAAGAAAGGCAGTGCCAAAGATTGTTCCAACTACCGCACGATTGCGCTTATTTCGCATGTTAGCAAGGTGATGTTGAAAATCCTCCATGGTAGGCTGCAGCAGTATGCGGATCGGGAGCTTCCGGACGCGCAAGCTGGGTCTCACAAGGGCAGAGGAACTAGAGACCAGATTGCCAACCTTCGCTGGATTATGGAAAAGAAAGAGAGTTCCAGAAACCCATCCACTTCTGCTTTATTGATTATGCGAAAGCGATTGACTGCGTAGACCACAGCAGATTGTGGCAAGCTCTCCAAGATATGGGAATTCCAATTCATCTCATCTGTCTCCTCAGGAACCTGTATGAAGGGCAAGAGAACACAGTCAGAACTGGGCATGGTCTCACTGATTGGTTTCCGATTGAGAAAGGAGTGAGACAAGGCTGCATACTGTCGCCCTGCCTATTTAACCTATATGCTGAGTGCATCATGAGGCAGGCCGGTCTGGACGAGTCTTCAGCTGGAGTGAAGATTGCTGGAAAACGTATAGACAACCTTAGATATGCGGATGATACCACTTTAATGGCAGAAAGTGAAGTGGAACTCAAGAGACTTCTGATGCGCGTACAAGAAGAGAGTGAGAATTTCGGGCTTAAACTGAACATTAAAAAGACAAAGATCATGTCGTATTGCCCTATCAAGTCCTGGAGCATCAAGGGACAAGTGGAAGCTGTGACAGATTTTCTCTTCTTTGGCTCCAAGATTACCCCGGAAGGAGACTGCAGCCATGAAATTAGGAAACGCCTGCTTCTGGGAAAGAAAGCAATGGTTAGCCTTGACCGCCTAGTAAAGAGCAGAGACATTAGTCTGCCAACCAAGATCCGTATAACCCGTGCTATGGTTTTTCCAGTTGTGATGTATGGATGCGAGAGTTGGACTGTGAAGAAAGCTGACCGCCGAAGAATTGACGCGTTTGAAGTGTGGTGCTGGCGGAGACTCTTGAGAGTTCCTTGGACTGCCAGAAGTTCAAATCAGTCGATATTTCGACCATAAACCCTGACTGCTCATCGGAGGGTCAAATGTTATAATTAAAGCTCAGCTACTTTGGTCATCTGACGAGAAGGGAGGAGTCGCTGGAGAAAGATTTGATGTTGGGAAAGGTTGAGGGTCACCGGAGAAGGGGTAGGCAGCGAACGCGATTCTTAGGTGGCATCCTCGAGGCCCTGCAGATGAAGTTATGTGATGTTTGGTAGATAGTGAGAGACCGGAAAGCGTGGCGTGATATGGTGCATAGGGTCACGAAGAGTCGGACACGACTGAACGACTGAACTATCAACAGGTTTAATGTAGCGCCAGGCTGCCCGTAGTGTTTTTTCGCTAGCGGCGAAGGCTATGAATGAACTAAAAGGTGCGCGCTGGAGCAGTGCTATCTGTGCGTGTCTTTATTACAGTCGGTCTTTGTCGCGACCTGCATGGTTTTCCTGTCTCAACACCAGGTGTGCATCGTCGCGTGGTGCCTCCCATAAAATGCGGCATGGGGCGGAACTAGGGAGAAAGCTATTACTTTTCTTAACCATAATGCACGCGCTGGCATTCGCAGAATACCGGCGCCAGTCAGGGGAGTCAGTTCGCTTTTTCAGTAAAAAATGGAAATCCTTCCGTGAAGCCCCAGGAATATACATCTCCACCTCTGATGAAATCGAGGAGACTTTCGATGATGCGTCGAAGACGTTGGAAAGCTGGAAAGACATCACAGTATATTGCGCGTTTTGGGCCACACGCATGATGGCAGTCCGACAGCGGGGTACCTTCGCATTCGAAAGAGATATAAAACACACTAGCAGTTTTCCGGGCCAGCATCTACAAAGCGCATATGCGAAAGTCATTGTTACGTATGCATCTCGAGTGATGTTTTGACTTTCACAAAGGTCACATCGCCGTGGCGCGAAGTTGAACGAGATTTTCACTTAGGCAAGTGACAGATGGAGTCACAGTTTATTGTTTCTGTTTAACTTTTTTACTCGCTCTCTTTGTCAAGACGCATTTTACGCGTTTGTGTAGGTGGAAGGCGATACGTTTGGCCGACCGGGAAAAGGAAAAATTAAATTGCAAGAAGCGCGGGACTCGAAGGAACGTTTTAGGCGTGCCTGCCAGATGCATGCGATCGATTCGAGAGGAAACACGTCTGCAAACGAACGCCTATACAAGGGAGAAGGCCAGAAGGAGACGGCGCGTCAGTAGATTCTGTATATATCACGTGCCCGTTGGTGCCGGCATACATCCTTGTCAAGCAATACCGTCGCCTGCACAGAATACCCTACTTTCTTTTCTACACTTGATCCCAAGCAGAAGCTGGAACAGAAATATCTACATATAAAGCCGTTCGCGTCCCAGAGCAGAACGGTCCGTCACGGAAGGCACGCTCAGTGCGTACTGCAGAAATGGGAAAATTCATTTTACGCGCTCCGTATGAAAACATTACCAGCAATCTCGGTGCCTCGCCGAGATTGCTTCGGAAACTCGTATCTTGCAGTTGGCGCGGCGGCAGGTAAGACATACCAGAGTTTCCGATAGAGAAAAACAGTCTATACGCCTTCTACTTTTCTTGTGTTTATTTCACCTTTTTCTTTATTTTTTGTTCGGTTCGTTTCGCCGCCTGCACTTCCAGTTCGCGAGGGGACTTTTCCATAATGTTAAACCTCCTGATAATAAAATAAAATCATATTTTAAAAATCTTTCCTTTTTTTTTCATTTTAGTTTTCACAATGTGGACCCTGTTTTTGTACTATTTAACAACCCTCTAATGTAATCGCTATTTCTCGCCTGGTTAGGCTTTGCTTTGCAGTGCAATGCTTTGCGCTATTGTTTCTGACTTCCCTTTACAGCACTTAGCTCTCGTCTGCGCTTCTTTTTTTCCGTGAAGCACTCACAGAGGCCGAAAACAATGGCAAGCATGAGCGCTCCATGTATGCTCTACAATCAAGCTTGCTGTGCTCTGCCCTCGTCGCAATAAAGTTTTTTTTTTTTAGCTTGAAATCAGTCAGCCGGATTATACAAGAAAGCCCCGAAAGTCTCTGAGCATGGTAATATTGAGCGTCCAAGCAGCGTAGATTTGATGAAGTGCAGTTTCGGTTAGAATGGCAGTGGAGGCCAGCTAACGGTAGTAGCTGTCCCTGCATGGAGACTGGCTAATGCCGATAACGAAGACTAGGTTTCAGGGCAGGGGATTCTTTAAAAGAGGGGTTACAGTGCTTCGTTTTCTGTTAACCAACACTGAAAACGCCTCGTTCGCGATAGGGACTGTGGTTTAAAAGTTCAAATGCTGGTGCGTATGTACCTCGGCCTTGCGCCTTGCTTCGTAAGGCGCACATAGCAATGCATTGCATGCCGGGTGAGTATAAAAGCCCGTACGCCCCATGCGGTTCCGTGCATTCGAAGCATTCGGTGTCGCTTTCAGCTAATCCAGAACCACACGTCACTTGAACTCGAAAACCCAGTCAAACAGACACAAACAAGAACGTGGAGAGGAAAATCTGTCCTGACAACCTGTCCTGGCCGATTCGCAGACGTGTGATCGCACAGCAGTCGCTCATTCTGCGACACTGCGCAGATTTCCCGGGAGCATTGGCGAGGGGGTAGGGCGGGCCTCATCGCGTGAGCTGAAGCGAAGGCAAGGGAGGAGAAGCTTCTTGGACAGTGTGCTGGCGGTGGCATCTTTAGCGCCGCCTGCCAACACGCTCTCTCTACTCTAGAGCTGCAGAGGCCGCGACCAACTCCGTGGCTCGTCTTCGTGTGGTGAACATAGTCCTTACTCCCCCCTCTCCACTTCCCTTTATTTCCTTCTGAACCTCATCGATCCTGGCCGAGGCTAATGGTCCTTGACAAGAGAACCCAAAGTCCCTTCGCCTCACCTCCTCCCTCGCCCCTCTACCTCCGAGTGTACCCTTTCTTGTTGTCTTCGATCAGCGTTTCTTTTTTCCTCGCCTTGTTCGTGAGAAGTCACGCATAATTAATGAGGCTCGCTCGCTGTCGCCTGCCTCGGTCTCGCGGCCTCTCCAGTCGCTGGAAACCGTGTCGTGCGTCGAGCTGTTTGTTTCAGCACACAGGGATGCACACAAAGCACCCGCCCCTGGAGTGGCCTCCTTCTCTTGGCACGTGCGCTAAATACGCTCGTAGAGGTACGATGAACGAGGCCAAGTTTTAGCCTTCGGAGTTCACTTATGGCATTCTTAATTGGGCCAGAATCTATTACCCTTGTCTACAATTTTCGTAGGGGGAGACAAGTCAAGAAACAGTCGACCTGATGAGCTTTAATTTGCCTATGGTTCTGCTACCTACACTGCAATAGCCAGACAAGTATATTCGGGGCGCGTATTTGAAAGCCACGTCCGGCACATGCGGATGGGAGCACGAGACGCCTAGAAGGACGATTATGTAGCGTCATATCAGCCGCAGAGCGTCTCAGAGTATTATTTAAAAGGCAACTGAGAAACTGGGTAAATAGAAAATAATTTATATGCTAGTAATTCAAAGTAAAGGAAACAGGAGAAATTATTGATGTACATATCGTTATTTAAACGGTACCTTTGGTTCCAAAGTAGTGGGAATGCACCGCTAAAGTTGCAACCTAAAAAAATCTCCCGGACAACTACTGAATGACTTGTTCAATGGTCATTCTTTTTGTTTGTTTGTTTGTTTGTTTGTTTGCTTGTTGAAAGAATAAAGCCGAGATAAATCGACTTCTAGGGAAGGTATTTGAATTCTTATTTATTTATTTATTTATTTATTTATTTATTTATTTATTTATTTATTTATTTATTTATTTATTTATTTATTTATTTATTTATTTATTTATTTATTTATTTATTTATTTATTTATTTATTTATTTATTTATTTATTTATTTATTTATTTATGTATGCAGCTACAGCACCTCAGGGGCAATATTGCAGGGGAGATATTGCGGGGAAACATATGCTCTAAAGGAACATTGTCAGAAGAAAGCAAAATGGCTAAGCATAGTTGTTTATAGCAATAAGATACCAATATACGCAACAACGACAAGTCACCTTGATGGCAATGGTCTTCGAAGCATCGTGGTGCAAAAATTCGCAAAAGAGTAAATAGACAGCGTACAACGTCATATAAAGCGCAATACTGTCAAAAAGAAATCAACTAAACGAAATAGTATGAGTGTGCGGCAGACAGCTAGAGAAAATAATGAAACTAGGAGCACGTTTCGGATTAACCAGTGCTCTTTGGCAGCCTATTCCTGTAAGCGGAAGTGTATGGGGAAAACATTAATTACGGTGGACATCAGTTTGACAGCGCGTTTCAAGAACTTTCAGCTCGTGGTCTCAAAGTTTAGAGATAAAGTGGAGAGGGAAACTGTACAAGTTCTTGCTTATTCCTGTGAGACCAAAGCAAATTCAAGAAACATTCTTATCTTGCAGTTAATTGGTGGTGTGCAAGTTTTTTCATCCAAGATTCTCCTTAACTAATCTAAAACTGCTAAGGAAATAATAATTACCAGAAACAAATATTACAGTTTGGCTTTGGGTACGTTCAAGCTTTTCTGCAAGATTAGACCCTTCAGGGTCCCATGCCGCGCAAGCATACCCTATTACATGTAAAGCAGTTATTTTACTTTGGGGAGGATTACGAAAATTATGCCTAACAATGGTTTGGCATTTGAGGTGACTTTAAGATTAAATATTCAGCATGTCTATTTCATAGAAAATGTTCTGAAAAATTGACCTTGAAATATTTGTAATCTTGGACCTTCTCAAGAAGTAGTGTGTCCAAATTATGGACTGATCTCACAGGAATGCGTTTACGGTTAAATGACACAAGTCGACGTTTAGAACTGTTCAAAGATATGCACCACATAGTGCATCAAACATGAAATTTGTTTAGTTCATTCTACAAACTGCTAATATAATGATCATTTTCTACGTTCTCGTAAATGGCACAATAATCCGCATATAATGTCAATTTGCATTCAATATCTTGCGCAATGTTATTTATAAAGACTAAAAATATAAAATGCCCCTAACTTATTTTTCATGCATTCTGAGGCGCAGCTCTAATTCAATACGCCGAGAAACAAATATAAACAATTACTTTTAATTGCGCTGTAAATATTTCTGACAGAAATTATCCTATTTGGCTTCTGCAACATTGCTCTGTGCAGGGTAGAAAGCCTTATTTGAGATGAGAAGCAGCAAGTAGGCAACTGACATGCTGGGCCAGTGGGGAGATAGACATTTCTGTTGTATTAAGAGGCGGAGAAACTGCTGATGAAGGACCACTTGCAGATTAAGGCCACAGGCAGCACCGACAGGTGACGAGATTGTGGGCACAAAAACCTATCGCGCGTAAAACGTCATCGTGTGGCGTTCACATAAAATGGCTGACTTCTCTCCTCCACTCCAGACGAGTCGGTTGTGCCTCAAAGCCATGCATACAAAATCTGGCTGAGACGCGTTTCATCTCAAACTCCCCTTTCGATAGAAATACCCGTCACCTTGCGGGCTTAGATACCGTTCCCGTTTTGAACCCCGCGTTTACAATATCTGAAATATGACATCTAAGGCGAGTATATTGTTATCTAGGAATGAGAATCTTTTTTTCACTGTTGCACAGCCCTTCAACATGTGTACTTTTAGGTAACGCTCTCATACACTTGAGGGCGAAACATTGTGGAGGACGTACGCCGCCGCTCCGTGCGCACAGGGGCTGCATCCTCACCACGCGCTATTGTTTGCACCCAGCCGACGCGAACTCGCATCTCAACCGGCCACGCTCAAAGCAGCGTGTGGAGAGAGAAAGTGAGACGAAAGGATTTATTTCCCGACTCTAGGGGAGGCTGTAGTGATGGCATTGGCGCTGATGCAGGCTCCTTCCTGGTCAGTACCAAACTTCATCGACAGCAGCCCCCAAACGAACAAGCTTGATTCATGATGCTCCGTTGCTCGCCCTGCCTTTGGTACACAAGGGCCGCTGTCCGTCTCGAACTGCAAATAACGTCGGGAAATTCGGTGGGTCCTGTGCTGCGTCCGTGCTGTCTCAGGCCACGTAGGCACGCTTCTGCACTTTTCTTTCGTACATTTCGCTCCGTGTGCATAAGTCATATGTGAAAAACATACCACGTTGACAAGCTGTGTCAGAGCATTGGGTGTCGCATCCATACCGAATGACCGTTCAAGTTCGGAAAGACTCCACGTATAGAGCAAAACTGTCGGTTCTCTATAACAAGCATCAGGAGCGAGATTTCCGAGCGAAGTATAATCTAATCCCCTCGAGGCCGTATACTCCGGAAACAGCGAGCATAACAGTAGCTCTATATTTGTAGGTAAACTTTCGGGTGTGTCTACAGCTGTTTTACTTTTACGTTTTGCTCTCTCTTACACATGTGCGCGTTCAGAGTCAACGTGCCCAAGCTTAGCACGATGTTTTTATTATTATTTGTTATTATTATCGCGGTCACAGCGGGATAAACGAATTTAGAGACATTCCTTATTTAGTTCTTTTAAATCAAATAATGCCTTCTGTTTGAGCAGAATGCGTTGCAATTGAAGAGACTAAAAATGGAGGCCTAGACACATTGGTATCTTTCTTCGCTCTCTCAGAACCACGAGAAACTGAAAAAATTGGCGATGATATTGCGATAGAAGTTGTCTCGAGCTGGTTGAAAGAAAGAAATGTTTGATTAGTTCTTCTGCATTTTGCAATTAGGGCTGACCACTGCTTTTCATACAGAGTTGCCAGGCTATGAACTTATAATAGAGATGGGGGGGGTACTTTTCACTTTTCTCCTGACAGCGCTTGAAATGGTACGACGCGCGTTCATATGGACCGAATGGCAAGTGTGAAAAATGAGTGCGGAGAATAAACGTTGATACTGTTACTACAGGTATTGATTGCAGTATAGGTATATGCAACCGATAATATATTCTACGGCTGGTGGGGCATAACATGTCAAAACTAAATTTATGAGCTTTGTGAGGCGGCATAGTGCAGGGTTTTCGAATAATTTCTCCCGCCTAGAGTTATTTATCATGCACTGACATCACACAGCACAGACTGAGTAGCTGAACGCACCAAAGCCCTTAAGCCACCATGGTGATTCGTACCTTATTTTTAACTGTTAAATCCATGCGTAGATTACACGGATGCCTCTCAGAGAAAGTAGCCCGAAATAATTTTGGACACAGTATGTTCCACTGCGCGGCGTAAAACCTTCCTAAAAAGGCGTTTTCTTTGTTGTTGTTTTTCTTTTGGATTACCTCCACGAAAATAAGAAACAGTAAGGGAATAGAATGCAGCAGGTACTGACCCACCGAAGATAATAATAAATTCACAGCACGTGGCAAGCAAAGAGCCGAATTCTAGTCCATTCCTAGTCTTGTCCATGCTGCTGCAGCAAAGACTAGAAAAGAGAGGAAGGAACAATCGCAACGGGAAGTTATTTGCTTCTAACCCTCTGCATCGTGCTGCCGTACTGCACTATGCATGACATAAAAGTACAAATAGTATTCTTTCAACAGCTCAACACTGACGTTTATGCCGCTAACGCAACGATAAAGGCGTACAGTAGGTTAAACTACCGCGAGGTCATGTCTCGTATGGCGCGCTCTTCAGAGGCTTTTTTTTTTTTTTTGTTCGCGTGTTAACTAAAAGTTCGACTATTGGCTTGACTTGAAGTGCCCCGGCTCGCTGTTTTGCAGCCGGAGCGCCGTAACCCTTACTACCTCTTCCCGATCACTTACTGAAATGAACATTAGGCAGGAGTCGCATAAACGCATTCGCAGATGGCTATTCAAAGTGTGCTGTGTTATACCGTATCAGCTGTTGCATTGAAGTGTGTGAAGGGAAAATTCGTTTAGAAGATTAACTGTTACATCATGTTGTCCTCAGAAGGAAATGTAGTTTATTGTGGAAGGGTTTTCATTCGGCGAGAAATTAACACAGAGACTTGAAGCCTATCAGGGAAGACTTCACCGCCGACGATCACCAGAGAATCTTGATTATCTCCTATCTCGGACATGTGCTTCTTAATTTTCACGAGGTGAGAAAAAAAGTAATAATTAGGAGGCAGAAGATGACACTCCTTTTTACCCGCCTCTCTCTGTATCGTCGTTAATGCGCTGATTCGCCTTTTATCAGGACACGATTAGACGGACGGTAAAGTTCAAGTTCTCTAACGTAAAACGTGCTCTCTGGCTTATCGCTTTTTCTCCTCGAGATTATTTGCCTCATTGGTATCCCCATCCGGAATTTGAGCGTATTTCACAATTAACCAAACGATGTCTTGCACGTCCCTAATATTGTGTTCGCCTTGCGATTGTGCAGCCCGTCGTTTCAAGCGTTCTTCACGTTGATTGTCAGTCTAGAATGGTCTGTCAAGTGAGGAGAGGAGGCTACAAGAGCCGCGAAACCTTTCAGGACGCGGAAGTAAAGGCGACGGAGCTGACGGATAAGAACAGAGGTGGTAAAAACAGAAAGTTGGATAGCGTGTCTTGTACGCGTGGAGCGACGCGTGGAGCGACGCGTGGAGGACGAACATGTCTAGCTAAAACGACCGAGTGAGTGCCCGCGGCTAATTTCTCACTTGTCGCTTTGTTGGCGGATGCAGGAACCACTCCGGAGAGACAGTGCTCAAGCCACCGCCGACGCGCACCAAGAGCCTGAACCTGTTGGAAAGGTTCCGGGCGAGCAAGCAAGACCGCATCGCGGCCAGTGTGGCGCAGCACATCCGCGCGGTGCGCGCCGCCGAGGCGCTCGACCGGCGTACCCAGCTGCGCCACTCGGTCGAGCCGCTCTTTGGTCCCAACAAGGTCCCCGCGCAGCGAACCACCTCTGACTCGCCTCCCGGCGCCCAAGAGCGCAAGCGCCTAGTCGGGGGAGCACTCCAGCAGGCCGCGTACGGTGCGGCCTCAGCCTCTAGCCGCGAGGTGTCGTGCCAGACGACCGACGACCTGGTCGAAATGTGGATGCCCTGTCTGCGCAGACGCATTGCTCGCTCTGAGACGCTCATGTCCACGCTGTCACCTGACGACGAGGACTACGAGTTGGCGCCAGGGCTGCGACACCGAAAGCTTTGCCGCCATGTGCCCACCGTCAGCGACGACGAGGTGCTGGACGTCGTGTTTCGCGGTGGCAGTTTGCAGCAGCATCAGCCCGGTGGTGCGGCCCGGCACGGCCGCGCCGCAAGTGCCGTTTCCGGCAGTGCGGCGGCGGCCTTCAAGAGCGACGAGTCCCTTTTGGAGGGCGCCTCATCCATCGTGGAAGAGAGCGCCAGCAGCGGCAGCGAGGACGCCGCTGTCTACAAGAACATCATCATCAGCCTCGGTAGTCCGGATGCGGTGCGCGTGCGTCAGACTCCCGCCTCGCCCGTGATGACTCCTCATCGGAGGAGCAGCGGCGAAGACATCGCAGCCTCCACTTCGTCGTCCCCGTGGGCCGAGGTGTCGGCCCAACTTCTGCTCAGGTCGTACAACGGCAATGCTCAAGGGACCGGCCAGCAGCCCGTGTACTGGGCCGGCCCGTCGTCAGGATGCTCAGACCAAGAACGCTTCGGCAAGTGAGCCCCGCCGCCGCCCTCCTGCCCTGCCATTTCTGGCATCTAGACGTCTCGTGCTGTGTGTGTGTTTCCACTTCATTCCCCTCCTGCCCTTGGAAATGGCCCACTAACCACTGCTCTATGTATCTCTACATGCGTTGTCGGGCAGCCAAGTTCCTTCCAGCCCGCGTTAGTCACTGCGGCTGTGGACAGATGGCGCTGTTACCACTGCCGGTGTGTTTTCTTGTAAGGTGGCACGGACGCGCAAAAGTCTCATGTCTCACGGCTTTGTAATTAAGCAGTCGCAGCGTTGTCTTCGTCTCGCGAGATGTTCAGCTCCCAGGCAGGTCTTCCTGTTTATGTGAAGTATCCGTGTGAAGCTTGAAGCTTCCCTCGTTCCATCGTTGCTTCGTAACCATTTTCGAGCCGGTGTGTTGACGTCTGCGGTAATGGTGTCCTCCAATTCTACCGCAGCAAAAACAAAAGCAGGAAAGAGTGTTGTTTTGTTCCTTTCGCGCCATACTTTGGCGCGACACAATGTTTTTATTTTGCTTCTTTCATTCCTTGGGCAATTTCAATGGAGAGGACTGCACCTGTTAGCCACTTGTTGTAATATGTAGACTAGGATTACGGAGTTCTCATGACCCCGATACAAACCCAGCATGCACAGACGCGCAAAAGCTCAGGCGGTTCAACCTCATGGTTAGCATCGTGCTCCACAGCATCACTGGAATCCACTCGTCGTAAGACCGAATCAAGAATGCCAGCACTTGTGCTTTGCTTTCCACCTTTGAGATTGATGCCAAATGCAACGCGGCCAAGCTGTTTTTACGTTTGGCCCGATTTTTTTCGCAACATTCCTTCTCGTGTATGTTTCATGAGCGTAATGAACAAAACCATCCCATTTCTTTATAGCCACTCGTAGGTGTAACACCTATGAATCCGTAGCATCGTAGCATGTCGCTTCCCTCAACATTACATAGCATATCTGAGACATTGTAGCCACCATATATGCACATCCGCATTGTTTCCAATTAACGCACTTTAAAACTGTACATGCAATCGGTAATCCGTGATACGGCTTTATATGTTATGTGCGCAGTTACAGGCTCATTTTCATTTCTATTAATTTATTCTCATTGATTTTATGCGTATAGCACAATGTCAAACGTCATAGTTAAAAAGAATGTTGAGCTCAAAAGCGCATGCAGGCAAACAGAATTGTGAGAAGGCCGAACTTAATACCAGCTATCATTTCCTAACAGTCATGACTGTGCGATGAGAAGAAAACAACCCTGTGACAAAGATTAGATTTTTAATGAGCAGGAAAGAAATTCTTAAAACGGTAGAAAAACTGACCTCAGAAAATAAAATATAGCATGTTTTCTGAGTACACTGTGATAGCTTCGAAGGATGCTTTTATCATTCGAGATTTTTGTTCATCAATATTACCAACGTTACATTCCTAATGAAAAGGGAAGAGTAATGTAAAAAAGCACTTACGATAGCTATAATTATCGACAATGGTGGCTCTGTCTTGGCCCCGCGCAAACGTTTTGACAAGCCGACATGCTATCTCCAAGGCTTGAGCTACCATATACCAAAGACCGTGTACCCTCGTTTGTGATACCTGGCATACATGATGATGTATTTCTTAGACACTGCTAAGAAGGAGCCCCTAAATAAAAAGTAGACTAAGGCCTAATGGATTCTTGGCACCCTGAATGCCGGACGTGCGCAGTACTGGCATGCGTCCAATTAAATTGTGCACACGCCATCCTTTTGTCGGCACCTCGTTAATTAGCAGAATCTGTTTGTATTTCATCTATGCTTATCCCACCCACCTTTCAGGTGAAATAATTTAATTATTCTTTCTCATTGTAATTGACTGTTTCCACGTGTGCGCATATGTGTTGTGAGTTTTAGCAGGTATAAATATGCAACTTCAAGCCATCGTACTTTAATTATAGGGCGTTTTGTAATCCTGCCCAATCCCAACTGCAGCTCGAGCCGTTTACATGTGCTTATGCGAAACGCCTCATGTTGTGAATAACGAAAGCGGCTCGAGTGGTGCTCATGTTGGGATATTATACTGCTTATTCAAACCGGCTGGCCAGAAAAACCCGTCGCCTTGGCGAATCTGTACCTTCTGAAGACCTAGTCTGTTTAGCGTTGCCGTTTTTGTTTTCGATTTTTACACGTGAACTTCTGTGAGTGAGAGGTAATGGTTTGGGGTGGCAGGAGAAAGCGCAACAGTTTGTATACCATGCGACTAGAACAAAAGAAGCGCTGGTGGCGAGCTTTTGTTTTGTTTCGCTTATATGCATTGCAGAATAGAGAATATATGGCGGTTCAGTTCTAGCTGTCAACGTCTGAACAAATTGCACAAGAATAACCCTGAGAAAGTGAGTGGCCATAAAAGCATTGGAAAGAGCGAAATTACTAGTAAAGGTACTCTCGTCCAGCAAGATGCAAAAGAGAAGATTCCATCTCCGGCAACGATGCTGGGGAGGGAGTTTAGAGGGCTTCATTAGTTCTCTTTCCTGAACCTCGCAGGCTCTTGACACAGCTCAAGCTTGGATCAAACTGCGTACGGGAGTGTACATGCTTGTTCGTCGGAGAAACAGCGTGTGGCGAAATTAGTTTCTCCGTTTTATCTAATTCCTTTTGCTTATTTGAGTTGAAGTGTTCACGCCGAAAGTGTTGTGCTATTGCTGCTTCTACCGTGACATGGCATTTCTTGTTTGTTAAGGGGTGATTAGGGGCTTTATTTTGCGCAGCGACACAACCTTTGGGGTTAGTGGTATTTGTTTGTTTCCTGGTGGCCATCCCGCACCGAAAGTTTTAGCCAATACTTCCCAAGTGTCAGTCGTTATCGTGACATATACTACATGAAGTCACGTGTGAAGTATGCACTGTAATGCTCGCATTATACTCAGTGTGTACAGGTTCACTGATTTGAAAATGCGACGGCGTTTTATATCACGAGCCTAACTGCACGTTATATTGTGTGTCTATGAGGACCTTCGTAGTCAATGACTTCCCCATTTACACCGACGCCCATCCGTGTTGAAGTGTATCTAGTCGCCGGCCTTTTACGTACATGAGAGCATGAAAGAAAAAACAGAAGCTGAGATCGCCGTAGCCTATGAAACGCTGACTAAATAAATGTGACAACATTCAGTAAACTCTTGTTCTAGTCTGTAAAAAAACATTATATGGCTGAAATGTATTTATTCCGCATGATAATGAGAGGTCATCTCCTAAGACCTGAGCGTGAGCGCAGAAATTTGCTCGAGTCTCGAGGGAGGTACTTTATAGTGAGTCCTGATATACCCATGCACCTTCGAAGAACCAAAGCTCGGCGAATATGTTTACGAAGCCCTACGCATCTGGTAAGGATGAATAAACAGATGACACCAATAATTTATTTGTGGCGAACGCGTTAAAAGATCCGTAAGATTTTATATGATTGTCCAGGACTTAGTCTGTTTTTATAGGCAACAGCATCATGCTAGAAGAGATCTAAAATCGAGAGCGTTGACCCAGCACTGTCTCCTTGTATTTCAGGCGAGATGCTATACCCGCAATGCATTTATAAAACCGCTGAACCGAGTGCTAGCGACGACGACGATTTTCACTTTGCATGTGTTTCGGCATACTTGAAGTATGTGCAAACATGTCAAGTTCGTGTCAAAGTGTTGTAAGAGAAAAGGAATGTATATATATATGTTTTGTACATAATCTATTTAAGATGAAAAACGAGATCAATTTTCTGTGTAAATAGTAAATGGTTATATAGGACTGTATGTTTTAAGATATCACAAAAAGGAAAAAGGTCGATGTCATCATTTGTTTGAACACATTTAGAAATGTATGTCGCTCAAGGGTGCACCTACCTCTGTGCCAAATATTTTCTTGTGATCCTAAGACAATTGCTTGTTTCGTGTTTTCAGCTGTTTTAAACGTGATGAAAAATCTAGTGCAATTTATCTGTTGGCATAATGATTGAGATGATATGTCCGAATCGTGTCTCAAAGACTGACAAAGTTTCCGGTCTACGCTAAGTCAGCCTGCTTAACTAGGATAAGAATCTCTAGTTTAAGTGAGGAACAACACATCTCAATCTGCGAAATTCAACACAGATTAGTGTTCACACACCTGTTATATCTTGCCGCTATTTACTTATACTGATTTAAATTTCATGTTGAGCAACTGCCAATGTGTTACCAAACATTTAACGTTCAACTTCGTAATATTAAATGAGCGATGACCCCGCCTAAACAAGAAGTTTACTGGTGATTTCATAATGGAATTGTAACGCCTCAAGCGAGCTGTTAGTTGAAGCTTCGACGCAGTCAGCAACAGGGTGTTGTTGTTGTTGTTGTTGTTGTTGTTTACAGACTTTCGTAAACGGCATCAAGAGCTTTAGCAGTTTCCAGCAAACTGATTTCGGGAACTTGTGGCATGTTATTACTATGACCATAACCGTTGTGTGCTAAGCAATAATTGTACTCTGCTAAAGGTATATAATGGGGTTCAGGTTCGATGTCTGCTGTTCAAAAGAGCTGAACAGCTATCCATATACAGATCTATTCCCTGACCTCATCAGTAAAATTATTTCTCTCTGCACTTGTGATCGGGTATTTCTGAAGAAATGGCAAACCTCCGAGTGTTTATTGAACTGTATTAGGTGTTTAAGATGAGTCCGGATACAAAAGCCAGTAGCTCCAACACACAAAACAAGGAACAACTGTACTGCAAAAATGTCCGAATTTTAACCCAGGGCGAAAGTCTTAAACGCGCACAGAAATCTACAGTTCATGTACGCATACTTCTAAATATACCAAAAGAAACGCCGCCATCTTACAGCCGATTGCAAAAACTAAGAAACGTGTAATGGAGCAACAAGCGTGAGAAATTTATCACTCTTAGTCTGAGGGATGCGTATCAACCGATCGCTGATGTCACAAAACTGCACACGTCAAGCAAGCTATTCCTGATTGCAACAGGTCGAAAACAAGTTATTTCATTGTAAATTTATGCAAATCTTTCTTCCTTCAATGCTGCGCCGTTCGCAACAGCAATGCTATCTTGTTTTGTTATATTGTTTGTTTGTTTTTTCAGCTGCTCGTGTGCACGCCACAAAGCGTTTCGTTATATCAGCGCCAGTTTGTTGTACTGTCCAATGTCTACTTATGCCACATCCAGTGTCAGTACAGGTCTCCGCAAATAGTAGACTCAATGTGGCCAAAAAGGTCTCCTTTTTCAGTGAGACTAACAAAGAGCAATGTTTAGCGCCATTCTTTTGAAATCCCATGTTGTCCAACACTGCAGCCACTACTTCTTTGGTAGGTAACCCATTCAGAGTTAAGGTAGCGCAATATAGGCGTGGCGTGGGAATGCTTTCGCAAGTAAAGGTTGGCGTGAGTTTAGCACTGCCTACACAATTCAAGCAGGCCACTCCTTAGAAGAGCACGTTTATCCAGTTTCCCAAAGAGATGACAATTAGTTTTATTAAAAAAACGTGCTGGTTAGCATCGTGCACGTTTCAATCGCCTTCTTGGTGGCCGCTATCTCAAATTAAGTTTTTAGATGTCACGGACCTCGAAACCCGCCATCTCACCGCCCCAGAATCAGCTCCATAGGTACGATACCGCCTAGCATTCCTTTTCGATACCGGTCATTTGTATGGCGTAAACCTTTCAAAGTTTTCAGTAAGCGATACTATTGCCGCATTCTGCTACGCAACTGGCAGTAATTAGTCATCATTGAACCAATAATGATTGGTTAATCAATTAGTCATTAAGTAGGTAATCAATCAATTATTTATTCAATCATTATTTAAATAATTTATAAATTAGCATTAATTAATATTCGATCATTGATTGTCATATGGCCATATATGGCACGCATTCGCGCATACTGTGGTGGTGCTCTGTGATTGGCCGAGACCTCTATGATGTCATCCCGCCTCGGTCAATCAGAGCTGCCCCCAAAAGCGGGACACATGCATTTTGTCCACGACAGCATGAGCCATTAAAGGCTTTCGTCTTAATAACTATTTCCTACTCCTTCTTTAGCTACCTTCCTAACGTCGATGGCCTGTCACCGTATTCATAACGTAATTTACTTGTCTGTTACCTCAATTTTCTTCTTGCTGGAAATACGCAAGTTTTCCCTCGGGTCGACTCCTTAATGCTAGACGCGGATTCATGTCTAAATCATCCATCGGAGTTCGCTGCATGGAGTTAATATTGTACTGTTTTATACAAGCCTCGCTTCTCCGAGTAGTACTGGCTGCTTGCACGTATACATAGTTTTGTGTGATTTGCAAGGAGTGCGCAACTGACCCTCGTAACGTTCAGTAACACAGTCATATCGGATTTATTAACCCGAGCTCATTTAAGAAGCACAGGCGCCGAAATGCGTCTGGGAAACCGGCACTGAGAGTGAGGCTGCGAGTGGATTACCAGTGCAGCCACTCATAACTGTGTCTGCAATGTCCCATTCACATTATCCATTATCTCGCTTGTACAGAGCACTAAATACATTGCATGTCCCCACCTTCTGCACGCCCCACAATGATTTCACCCGGACGCACTGTGAATCCTTCTCATCAACCTTGTCGTTCGCAAACACGGAGTCATTTGTCGTCTCGTGTTTAGTAGCGCGTGTAGGGAGACGCCCCCTTTTTATGCCCAGAAACGTCGTAGTGTATGTGTACACCTCGGCAGGTTGCTGCCCGTTACGTGTGCGATTGCTCTCGTTGCGCTGTAGGTGTGCAAATGGCGACACTAAGCCCAAGTCATCATGAAACACGCGGTGAGGTAACCCGTTACCATGCGCGCGCAATCCATATTCCACCTCATCGACATATGTATATTCGCTCGCACATTTCTCTATACGTTCTTCTGTCTCAGTCTTGTTTTTCTCGGCGGGTTTGGGCTTACATTTGTGAGTGTATTCATCTGTATGTTGAGCAAAACAAAGGCGACAAAAGAAAAGGACAAGCGGGCACAATCAACTTTCGCAGTTTACTGTGTACCCAACTCTCAGCGACCTGTTTTCTTCTTGATTTTTACATTCGCTGCGTTTAGTTACGTTTATTTCCAGTGCCTATAGCTTTTTCCTCTCCTGTTCACATTTAGCGCCAATATAGAAGCCACTTGCGCGTCCAGCAGTTCAGTAGAAAATTGAGATGTCGTCGACAAAATAGTATAAATTCGTCCTAGAGGTTGAAATACGATCTTATCGTGTAACGTTTTCAGTACAGGCAGACTAAATATTTTCAGGGGACCATGTTTCTCCCAAGGCAGTAAAGACGTCCAACGCGAAACGTCACAAGGTGCGGTAAAATTGGGTGGTTTTCATTATTCGGATTTCAAGACAAGCGAGTTCTCCAGAAAATGACAAGACGAATCTCTTTGCATTATTTGAATCTTCCTCTCATCTCGCGATTGAACATTGACCAGTTACGAGAGATGCGACCGTTGCTTCAGAACTGCAGCGAAAGTTTTTAAAAAGCACGCCGATATTTTTCATGTATTCCACATCATTTGGCCCTCGAAGTGCGCGACTTCCCTGAATTCTTAGGCTTTGGCTGCAATTAGTGCTACTTGGTGTGCGGTTAATACCCATAGCCTTAATTCTGAAGAAACAAACAGGTAAACTATGATGACTGTGACCGCTTCTAGGAGCCCTACAGAAGCCTGTGTTTAAAACTGTGCTGCACCCTTTCGCTGAAAAGCCTTGCGATTTCTCTTCGCGTGTACCCACTAACTGCTCTTTACAGTAGCCCGTCATTCCTGTCTGCATTGAACGAGCCGAAATACAGAAGATGGGGTGCTGCATGGACATTCGCGCTTTTCAAAACACATAGCTTGAAATGCTTCCAAAAGGATATTTGTTGCAGCTCACAAACCTGCTTCACGATGGCGCGTTTCACGAGCTTCCGCTGGTTCGCGATTACTATGTTATCGCTGCGCGCGAGTGTCTGTCGTTCCCTTTGTTTTCCCCTGGTTTCTTTCTAATTATTTCTTCTCTCCTCGAATAGAAGATGAGGGTTCATATGTTGGGGTTCTCGTATCGCACGCACACTCTTTCCCGCAAGCAACCCGTCATATTACCGCAGTCCAAAGACGCACCTGGAAAGGGTACAAAGTTGAGTCCGCGAGGATCTATACAGGCGGAGGAACCAGCTGAAGCAACGCGTAAAAATTTTCTGCGGAGGTCGTGAGCCATGCATCAGTTTTTTACCTTGAACCTCAACAAGGCACTGAGGACAACCGCACCCTATTTTTTTTTTGTTTTTTTTTTATTAAGGTGTCGTTATTTGGCTGAAGCCTCCTTTCATTACATTAATTTTTCTCTAGACTGCACTGGTGATGTTTGGACCTGAGCAACACATTTACCTACCCTCATAGATTCGGGGAAATAAATCTTGGATGTTAACGCTGCAGGCAGGGGCGACACCTATATTTCATATTTGGGCTATAAAAGGTAGGTTATTATAGAAAGCGACATGATTGTCATTATGACGCTCTATTCAATCGATATAGGCCAACTTTCATTGGTCCTCAGTGTCCTGCTAAAAAAAAAAGCCGCTGTCGTCGACATATGCAGAGCTTAGGAATTTTCACTCTTCCCAGGTGGGCTCGCTGGGATATTCGGGATTCTCCTGTAGGAGAACGACGCACGCGAACACAGACGATTTGTGGACGATACTCGGGCGTTGCACCTTCCGTAGGTCTCTCGACGGTGTAAAATTTACAGCAGGGCACGCCAGAGCCCCTCGAACGCGAGCTATAGGTAGGGGGAAAAAAACATTTTTGCGACATTTGCTCATTTTTCTCGATCGCTTGTGTAAACAATAGCTGATCTCTTAAGCGGAATAATATTTCCCGCTCTTAGGAACACCGTGTTTCTTTTACTCCATTGCTTTTAGAGCAAGTAGAAAGCGCACAGGGTTGTTATTCAGGAACATCCACTGTTCTATTATTATTCTTTTTATGTTTCGCTACGCATAACACTAAATCATGCGACGTGAACAGATCCTCCTGTCGTTTTTCTTATCGTGTAAACAAAACTGAATAGAAAGTGGTGTTGAAACGTGCATGCCAGCCCTCACAAGATGCCAGCTATTTTGCACCATTTTTTTAATGTGCACTGAATTAATTCACAAAGTCATGATTCTATTTAGTCTGGGGCGTGACGCCTGTTTTGAGAAGCCTCACCGCAATAGTGATACAGATGTATTTTTGAGTACAGCTGTCAGCTTTCGATATTTATACAGCGATGGCGAGACAAGAGTTCACAGTTGTTGATTTTTAGTTGTTGTTTTTTATCCGAAACATTGTGCGGAGTGACATTTTCTGAGGCTTCGCGATGAAGTCGCGTGTACTTTTCTTTGAATTCAGGTATACAGTCTTGTTGAGTCTAAAAGAGCATTTGGCGCAAAGAACTTTGCTCTTTCGTGGTAGACATTTCACTTGCCGCCTGGTAACTGTTTCACAATTGCAAAACATGAAGCATATCCTTACTGACGGTGCTCTGTCAGAATTAGACCCCCTTTTGACTTACACGGTTAGTAGATAACCCTAAGCGAATAAAGTTACGAAGCACTGTAGCTCTTCAAAAGTGCTTGCGTACCCAGCACCGCAAACTGCAGGCGCTGTAAATTGCGCTACCATTACTCGATCGTGCAGCATTGCCTCTTGTCTTGTGAGTGACCTTCCAGGGCTACTGGCTTTCTCTTTGAATCCGTATTCACAATTCGCTTCATCAACAAGAGCAGAAAATTTGTAGAAAAACTCAGCACTGGTTTGTGACGTCTACAGAAGGCCACGCTAGCAGGCCAACGCATTCTTTCAGAACCAACTTTCAAGAAAAACATGGAAACTGTAGGGCTTTGAGCCATATGAAGTCCATTTGTATGAAAAAGGCCTAGTCTTGTTCCCATAATGCCCGATCCAGGCTTAGATAAGCCATGGTAGCATGGCGGGCGTCTGCCTGAATTTTCACATGAAAGAGAGTTCAATTCAACGAGATCTTACGAGCGCGTCTAGTTTCTTTTTGTGAACATGCGGTTATACCAGAATTTTTTTTTAATGTTCTTTTTTTCTATGTAACTGGTTTTCGGGCAGAAAGTAAGAAGCAGACTGCTTCAATTAGTTCGCTATATAACCGAATACGTTCATGATCTTTTAAATGCTTAAGTTGAATTGGCAGAATCGGAGCTCGTCCTCCAAACGAATTTTTAAAGAAATGGTATGACACGTTGGCTCACAGATGCCAGCGCGATTCCCATCTTAGCGCGTGTGACGTCGATTACTCCAGCCAGAGACAGCAGCCGGGAGCGGTGGTTCGGAGTCAGTTACCGCGGCGTCACTGATAGCTGCCGTGTCGGTACCCAATGCATTTCGCTTGTAATCTGGCCTCAGAGCGCCTAGGCGGAGCTATCTACGCCGGGCGCGCTCGTGGGCGCTGTGTCAGGCTCGGATCAGGCTGACAACTCTGGACCTTGTGACGAGAGCTAGTTTCTTTAAGAATTTTGTTTCCCTTGGATATGCTATTTGGAGGACGAGCTCCGGATCTGCGGGTACAACAGACCATCTAAAATGAATATTGTTGACATATTTATTTAATTATCGAACTAGTTGAAGCACTCTGCGTCTTACCTGATGTAGATATAGCCCAAGAGCTAAAATAAATCTTAGGCCCGCTACCCTTTTTTAAAAATGTTGGACCTTCTGAACCTCGGCTGCATCAAGGGTATAATTATAACCAACCTTATCATAGTCAAGTTTTTGTATTTCACTTCTACTGTTGTTGACCTGCCCTGAAAGCTGCGGTGAATATTCACTATTGTTTCGACCACATGTTTGTTGCATGCAATTAAAGTGATAAATTTTTTTATTCTTTTATAAGTTATATTCTTTTTTATGATTCGCTGCGCTCCTGTGTTACACATTTCATCGCGAATCAGTAGCAGGCATACGGGGTCATCGCTCAACAAAACGTATACGCTTACAAATACTTGGCAGTGAAATTCGATTAACCTTCACTGTCTTCTTCTTACTTTCACTGTATCAGCTGTTTATCTCATCTGTTCGTAGTGTCACGACTGTATGGGGAGGTTGTAACGACGTTGTACCTGTCGCGAGTCCTCGCGTCGGCCGTTGCGAAAAATGAATCTCGGCATCTCGTCACCCTGCTTGTTTGGATACGCCTCCGAGATCCGAGAACGCGGCGCTCAAGCGGAGAGCTGCGTCACCACCAACACTATTTACTTGTTTTCCGAGCTGCAATATACTCGATGTAGGTGTTAACCAAAAAAAAAATGTTCGTGCTTGGTCTGTACATATGTAGTTGAGAGAAAGACGACTGTTGCTTGTTGTTGTCGGTACTTTGTGGAACAGGTATGATTCCCCGTGTCTCCCGCCGCTTGCTCCTATTTTGCCTCTATTTCTCCTTGAAATGTGATTGTCGTTTTGTGCACATCTTACAGACCACAATAAAGGCGGAAAGGGAGTGTTGGTTTATACGACTGAAAAAAAAAAAACTGTGTCTCTTTTTCCCTCACCGACTGACATCTTTGTCCAATTCCTACAATTTAATTCTGTGCACTCGACTCATATCCGTACTGTGGGCAACCGGGGATGACCTTAACTCTCCGCAACCAAAGCCTCAGCTGGTGCCCGCTCAAAGTACATACTAGTTATCAGTCTGCGGTTGGCATAGGGCGCTAGAATCATCAAGAGTCAAATCATTCTAGCTCACTCACGCACACATTCAGGTCATGATTCGCGACGTGACGTTAGTGAGTTGCGACGCAAGGTCAGATCACGATATGAGCTGTGAGCGAGTCCGGACTTGCATTCAAATTTAAGCTGGTGATTAACTCTGCTCGGGCTCAAATGATTTTTTGTTTTCGTGGCACGGTGTGCACTTACAGTGTGTTTTTCTTTTTTGTCCTCGTTTGCTGACTGCGGAAGTTGCGAAAGATATAGTTTGGTGACAGTGGACGCTCGAGCACAAGGCAGTCTAGTGATGTCTATGCACGGAGATTGAAGAACAGCATTCTGTGGAATCGACCAAGACGCCCTCTTTTACATTTGCTATTTTACGCGATTTCTGATGCAGTGCGTATTCACCCTCGCTGGGATGCCTCGGAAATATGACAGCGTTTAACTGCACCTCTGCGCAGGAAATAGAGACACCTTTAGCGGATTTTACGCGCTTCAAATACAAATATACGCAGTACGCTTTCCACACTTACTTCTAAGCTTGCGAGTATCGGCGTATCAGTACTCATCATCATCAGTAGGACTATAGCTACTGCAGGGCGAACGCCTCTCCCATATTTTCCCAATTGATCCGGTCCTGTACTAGGTGCGTCCACTTGACCCCTGCGAACTTCTTAACCTCATCCGCCCACCTGGATTTCTTCCGCCCTTTGCTACGCTTTCCTTCCCTTGATATCCACCTTGTTACTCTTTACGACCATCGGTTATCCTCTCTTCGCACTACATACGCTGCCCATGCCCATTTCTTCTTGATTTCCACTAGAATGTAATTAACTCAAGTTATTAAGGCATTAAGTGGTTATGTTTGAGGAGTTTGTCACCAGAATTTGGTCGCCAGGATTGAGGTGCGATAGAAAAAAGTAAATGGTTGTAGTCGACAGAGTAAGAACTTTGCTGTATGTGGAGTCATTATTTATTTAATTAGAGCCAATTAAGTCAATGTGACATCGAAGTAGCAACCGTAGTATTGACGACGTCCAAAGTGACGACGTGACACCTCACCTCCGGCCACGCGGTAAGTCACTTTCGGTCACGTGACCTATGAGGACGTCGGAATAGCGACGTAGTTATATCGACGTCAGGATGTGACGTCATTGTGTTCGAGAGCCCGGAGTATGCAGTGGAGAAATGCGAAAGCCTGAGCGTTGCTGCTGCACCGGGTACATCTCGCGCTCCTTGTCGAACAGAACCAGCGTTCCGTTGAACGCACCAAAGTTCACCGGCGTTCTATAATTGGTTTACAGGAACGGAAAGGCGCAGTACCTGTGAAGCGGAATCTCGCTGGAACATCTCGTGGACAAACCTTGCGTTCATCATGAGCCTAGAAAGGCTCTCACCTAAAACAATAAAAGAACATGCGCAGATTGCTACACACTTTCGTCAATGACGCAGTTGGTATCATAAATTCCGCAGTATGAAATCTCTTTTCAAAGAGGTGTGACATACCATGCGTAGCAGCCCCACTCATCTCCACTGCAGATTCTGCAGTGCTGCCGAAAAATTCAAAAATAACACATTCACTGCATACGGTGAAGTCCCGAACATCCTTAACATGATATGGAACTGCAAAGAGCAATTAGAGAGATATAAAGCTCGAGCACTCAGCTGAGCGGAGTCAGAGGCAGAGCTGGCCTACATGGGTCTATCTGAGCAGCGCAGCCTGCTCACCAGGGCCCGGGAGGCAGCCCAAGCCAATGGTATCCTGGACTGAGGAAACCACCCACAATCCCATTAACCAATTGAAGTTTACTCTCTCTCACTCTCGGAAAGTTGCTTCTTTCTTTTTTTTTTTTTTTTCGTACCCACTCTGCACGCTTCCCATCTCTTATCGTTACACCTGCCATTTTCCGTCCTGTAGCTCTCTGCGGTGTCCTCAAGTTAAGAACCCTTTTCGTTAGCCTCCACGTTTCAGCCCAATAGGTGAGTGCAGGTATGATGCATGTGTTCTACATTTTTCTCTTAAGCGATTCGCCGCGAGATCGACCTAGAGGTGGCGCCACCGTCGCTCTGATAGTGGGGATCGGCAGCCGGCGGCGCTCGCAGAAACGCACGCGGCGTAATGTCTGTTTTCGAGTTTAAGGCGGGTGTTTTAGCGATGAAATGGTGTCTTATCCAATGCATTAGCGATTTACTGTTTAGAGTATTCCACTATTACAGAAAACAAAAACGTCCGTGGATTTCGCCAATGCAGCAAAAAGAAGAAAAAAAGATGCGCGGATTTGAGGAAAACAAAGAACGCGACCACTTGTATTTTAGATTTACTGGCATCGCTTTGCCTGCTTTTTGCATTGTACGGCGCTCTAAGGCGTGATGCTTGGGCCTGTACATGACATATCGCCTTTTCAACAGCGTGCGCGTGTCCTATACGAGTGAGACTGGCAAACTTAGTGTCAAGCCCACGCGGAGATCAAGGTTCGTGCTCTGACCTGCAGTACTTTAGATCGAATCGATGCAGCCTGGTTCATTATATCGTACTTGACTCGAGGATTAAGCAGGTGAAATGCAGCACTGACAGCGTACTGCTCGGCGGGCTGCCGTAGACTGAGTGGACATCAACTCTGGCTAGACAACCAGGCACAAGTATTCCCCAATAATGACCGAGATTACGCCGACACTATACAGGAAACCTTGCCGCACAGGAAAGTGGTCACGTGTAGAGCGGTTAGTGAATTGAGTTTGCCGAGCTCACAACAAGGCGGATGCTTCTTGCGGCAGATAATCTATGTGCTGCACTGTGAAAGGACTCTAATTGATTTCCTCAAACCGAGGAAAGTATAAAGAATTTCTGATCTGTGTGGTGTTTATAAATGGTAACGTAGTAGTGTGATTATGTTTCATTCAATGACAATGAATTTCACCATGTGACAGAACTTTTACACACTTGACAAAATTTAGAACTATCAGCGATTAATTTTCAGTAACGTTAAAGTACAAGCTACGAATTAGTGACTGTCATGTGACTATAAATATGTATTTATTCCCGAATAAACACTGATGGTTAAGCCCATATGAAGCTATTTTATTCCCCTTGTCAGAAACAACCAGTTTGCTCGAAAGACAGCACAGGCGAAAAGGGTTCTGGTGATTCTAATGGTCGGGCTACCAGTGTACATTGATCTACGTGTAATATGCAATATTTAGTGTAACAGGTACTGCGAAGATTTATTTCTCTAATGTTTGAGCATTTCACAGCAGCTGCTGCTGCTGCTGCCGCCGCCGCCGCCGCTGCTGCTGCTGCTGCTGCTGCATTTCCTACCCTTAGAGGATTTCCTACCCCTAAAAGGTCCTTGGCGTGCGCGCATATGTAGTTCGAGGCAATCTGTACTGTCCATGACTCTCTTGCGCTGCAGAATACAGCAACTGAATCTATATTTATGTCGTTCCGGCCTATCCTTGATCAACCTCTGTGAGTACTGCGGAGAAATTGAATCCATATATGTATCTGTTTTTCCTCTGCTGTCGGCGGTTCGCATTTCTCCCTAAAAGTTACTTGCTAGATTAGGGCTTCCTCTAACCATTCCGATTCTCCTCTCCTTCTGGGAATGCATCACGGGATATGCCTTAAAACCAGTTTGCGACTCTGTTCATGATTATATAACTTCATCAGATAGATTCCTATGCTAGGTAAGACTTTATTTACTTTTTTTTATTTCTTTTTTTTTAATCAATTTTAGTTTAACATTCATAATTATCTAAATACTCCACTCCTTGTCAACATATATTTAATATCTGCAATGTACCCTGGTCAATCCCCCGCCTTGCGTATGTGCCATTTTGACAGAGGACATCATCATCATCATTAACGTAAGGTCAAAAGAAGAAGCACATCAATTCTACGTGAACTAGTCAAGGTAAGCAAAATATGGAAGAACAATCACAGGCCCTATCACCAACTGTTTGAAAGAAAACTGCGCAGGTTTATCCTGGTTAAACCTAGCTATCCGAGCGTAAGCTCTATTATGTGTGGCTTTCTTGTCCGTGCGAGCTTCTCTCTGTTCATCGGTCTCTACCTCGAAACGATCCTGTAAATACTGTATGATCGGGAAGAAGCATTGTAATAGGCGTGCTCTCTTTTCGCCGAGCTGACCGCCCTCGCAAGTGACCACGTTTTCAACAGGCGTCGCAACTTGCCGCCATCGTCAGGAGTCAGCTGATCGGTATATGCCGTATTCTGGGGCACTCTCATCTACACGCTGCAAATAGGTTCGCGTGGGGCCCAGAGCTAATAAATGGTTTCGCAAGTGGGAATTTGGGAGCAAGTCCGTTCCTGCATTCGGGATACTTGAATCTAATCAACACGCTATCAGAGCCATCAAGTGTTTGAAGCGTGGAAGGACTCTTACGCTATTCAATCGCAGAAATATAATCCGCAGATATTGAAACCGGGAATAGTACAGCAGTGCGCGTGAATGCTGTTGGTCGCTAGTGCTCATTTCTTCTCGGCCCCTTTGGTGTTTCCGAACAAATGCAAGCAGAGCGTTCCTTGAAGAGGGCAGGCCGCTGCCTCCTTTCCGAAGTTTGGTCGGCATGACATCGAGAGGCCTCCGTTCGTCACCTTTTCGCGATATAATTTTCGCAGCAGAGCGGCAGACCAAAAGAGCGAACTACTTCCCAAAACTCACTCTGACTTCTCATGCATTCTTGTAAGTGCCCTCACCCATCATAGCCATCGAGGCTTGGAACATATATCGCGGGCACAGTAAGGATCAAAATGTATGGCAATATTTAATGAATACTTAAGCTCCATCCTTAAGGGTTACTGGCTCCCGTGCGCGGCTCCCCTTGGTCCCATCCACTTCGCTACTCCTTTAATCTGTGCCTCTATTTGCTTGCGCATATCCATTAGTATACAGTCGCAAGCTGACACATTATGTGAAAGGTCGCCAGAAATAAAGCCGTTTTAACAAAGCTGTGCGACCTACATGGGATGAGGGTAGCGTGTCTGACTCATAATGAAAAGGTTCGACTCCTATCTTACTCCCTGTAAAGAGCACCAGTCAATTAACTCGTTCATGTCACGTGATACCCTGCTGTCACACAACCTGCCTACCAATCGGCGCTTGTCCATGCCACCTGCCACCATACTGATCATATCTCGCTGGCCACACCAACATCGCCAACGCCTGATTTCCCGCCATAGAGTTAATACAAAGACTCTAGAGGGAAAGCTGGGCAGGGAAACGAGCTTCTCACTGGTTCGCTGCCATCATCAAATTTATCATTGTGGCCAGCACAGTTTCTGCTCACTGCGTCAAAAATGAACAAAGGTTTGAACAAAAGTTTTAAAAACCGCTGCCGATAACACAACTGTAGGAAATTTCTATACATTGTTTTCAAGTTTCCAGCATATTATATAATCTTTCAGGCACCTTCTTAGCCATAAAGGAATGATGTAGAACAATTGGAAACCATGTTTGTGAGCAGACCACCTAGCAGATCAACAGTAAACACACGCGAGCATCCTTTGACATTTACTGTATGCAGCACTAGCCATCCCGGATAGACCAAGGGCCGTTGCTGTGGAATTCGTCAGTTTTTTTTTTTTTGTTTTTTTTTTTATATATACTGTGGTCGTCGTCTTGCGCCAAAGCAAATTTCTGACATACTTTCAGGTGATCGGGCACAGAGGAGATGCATGTGCGCTCGACGGACGAAATGCATGCGAAGCGCGGAACAATCGCAGGGATGGCCGGCCTTGCGATAACAACTCAGAAGAATCAGGACACCTATGTGATGTTACAGTAGGTACGCGACGCAACATATCACAAGAAATGCTCCACACGCGACGATTCTGCCGTTGTTTACAGCACCTACTGAACAGTAGCCGCCCGCCGTCGGTTAACTGCACGCCGCCATCTTCCCACGATCTAAGTTGCCAGCTTCAAACCATCTTCATGTGCCAGATTTAGCAAGTAAAATTCATCTGGCAACCAATGAACAGTGGGATAATGGCGGCAATCACGCGGTAACCCCTCGAATGCATTGGGTGAACGGGCAGCTTTCCCTCTAGAGTCTTTGTATTAACTCTATGTTTCCCGCTGAATGGGGTCCATAACGAAAAATCTAGGCGCCACGTGGTTCGCATCTGTGTCCCATAGTGGAGCCCTTGCTGCACTTTTGAAGGACAAAGCCTATCAAAAGATGAGGGTAGAGGATTCTTTTCTGCTAGCTGTTCAGAGAAGCCATAATCTACTCACTTCGCAGATGAAGGGCATACAGAGCAATTTAATTACAAAGCTGTACAAGCTAGGATTTTTCGGGTCGCATTTATGGTGACGCCAATGCCGACCATATTCACTCAGCCCTCAAAAAGCCACGATTCTAAAAGAACTGTTGGAATTATTTTTGCTGCCTCCGCCCCAGCATTGACCAGACGGGAGGGCCAGGTGGAGAGGGGGTAGCAGCCGCAGTCCTCTGGCGTAAGCCCGCATGGAAGCTAGCGCTTTTTCCCGGTCACTTGATGAAGTATCCCTCGTGGCTGCGTTACTACTACAACGACGCTGAGCTGGGCCGCCGGCGCGTTATGTCGGGCCAGCTGATTCATTAGGGAGCATTAGGGCATCCATTACGCGCACGAGTCACTGCGCGCCGATCGATGCACCCTTTGTGGAAGCTCCCTTCCCTTTCTCGGCAGTCGAATCCCCTCGCCCTTTTACGGTGACGACGACCACGATGCGCCTGCTGCTCAGCAGGCTCCGTAAAACTTCTCTGAGGTTAGCGACATGCGATGGTGGCTGAGGGTTCGCCGCCACTGGCCGGTCGCGACCGCCAGCTGCACACTGGTTGCACCCCTCCGCGATCTTGACGACCCGAGCAGCTAATGCCCGATGTCTTTACCACGTGGAGCGAGCACACGAACCACCGTCGTCCTGTCGGTTTCAATCTGGCCACTGGAACGTGCCGCCGCCAAGCGGCTACTTCTGGAACCGCCCGGAGGGTACTAGCGGAGGAGGCAACCAGCTTGATGCGGCGCCTCCAGACCAACTTCATATTGCTTGTCGCATCGCGTGTTGCTTTACATGGTTTTAGCGTGCCAGTCTGTTCCAATGCTGTATTTTACGTAACCGCAGGCTATTATAAAGTCCACACATGCGTCTAGCAAAACAAAAATGCAGTTTCCGAGTTTATAAAGTCCACACATGCGTCTAGCAAAACAAAAATGCAGTTTCCGAGTTTAAATTTTCTGATTTTCGCGCAGCACTGGAACTGTGGCCAAAGACGAAATAAGCCTCCATGCACAATTTTCCTTAAGGTCGTCAGTTCATGCAGTGGGATTGCAAATGTTCGTGTTGGCAAGTCAGTTATAGAAGACATGAACATTTAAAGCAGCGTGAAAAAAAGAACGGGCACGAAGATAAATAAGTAAACGACATGATTAGAGCTTCTTGATGTTTTGTTATTCCTTTATTCGTGCCTGCGCTACTTCATATTTCCTGGGTAACCAAGGTTAGCACCGAAAAACTTCATACCCAGACTGCAGTTTGTGGAGTTCTCCAGGGGACTGCAGCTCTGCTGTCAGAGTCAAACGTCACCGCTAGCTCAGACCACACTAATGGCCCCAATGAACAACCCGAACACCGAGGACTAAAGGGCATAACCGTTTATTGGAGTGCTCTCCGGTGGATCAGGCGCGTGATCCTGAAGGTCATGTCAATCAGCTGCCGCTAGACGTGGTAGGGACCTACGTAACAAGGCATGAGGTTCTCTAACACACCCACACGGCAGGCCGGAAGCCTTAGGAGGACGGGGGAGCCGGGTGGTAGCAAACATCTCGATAGTGATAGTCGTAACGGCATTGTCGGGCATCTGAGAAGCCATGAGGTGATTCCGAGCAATGTTTCGGGTAGCTTCGGTGCGTGCTATGGTATCGGAGCATAACTACTTGCAAGGTATTCGACAGGCAGCAAACTGTCTAAAGGCAGCAGAGGGTCGCGGCCAAAGAGGAGAGAGAGAGAAGAATTTATTGAAAGGAAAGGCATAAAGGTAAGAGGAGATGAAAGAGTAACTAATATCTCGACGGGATGAATTGTACGCAAATGTGACGAAAGGTTTTTGGACGTCCGTCACGATGGTGGTCAGAAACGTACATGGAGAGCATCCAATTAAGGCGCTCAGTAAGGCGAATACAGGTCGTCGTCGTGAAATTGTGGCGGTAAGAGCATGACTGGAGAAAGTCGTGAACAGTTTTCGAAATGAAACAGGGACATCGGTCCGTAAGTATTTGACTGGGAGCACCATGAAGCAGCATGACACCGCGAAGAAGAAAATCAGCGACGTCGGAGGCAGAGCTGATCGGGATAGCTCACGTGATAGCGTACCGGGTGATGTACACAGTGGCGACTGTAATTCATCTGTTCCCGGAAATAAATGTCGGGAAAGGGCCAAGGAGGTCTAACCGATGCAGGAAAATGGGTAGGAGGAACTTTCGATGGGTTGCAGGTGGCCACAAGCTGAAGCTGCGGCTTCTTCCGACGTTGGGACAGTTCACAAACTGCAACAGCGGCGTACAGAACGATACAGGCCAGGCCAGAAAAATCTTCGGCACACGCTATTATACGTGCGTGACACATCTAAGTGCCCTGCTGTAGAGGCGTCATGAAGTTGGTTCAAAGATGTAAACCAGAGTAGGGACGACGGAGCAAAAGGTCCGCGCCATCTGGGCTCATGTTGCGTCGGAACAATGCATCGTCACGCAGCACGAACATATTCCTGAAAGGATCAGAGTCATCGGTCTGAAGCTAGTTTAAAATTATTGGGTCGTAAGGAGGAGAAGGAGAAAACATTTATTTACAAGGAAATTATTTGGGAAAGGGGGGTGCGTATGGTTGTGGAGCTGAGTGACAGACCCTATTCCGGGACGCCATTGGCCACAGCCGCTGCCTGAGCTCTCTGGGCACGCTGGGCCTCCAGGTACGAGCTGGACAGGGCCGCCTCTCCATAGTTGGCTGGTTTATAAATTTTATATTTATAATTTGCTGGCAGGCCCACATCATGTGGTATAGGTCAGCATACTGCCCGCAGAATTTGCACCTACCCGCTACCCGTGAATGTCGGGTCCACGTGTTTTAGTATGGCGGGATTTAGAAAAGAAGAATGAAGACTCCGTTCGGCGCCGATGTGCAGAAAGTCCGTGATGGACAAAACGTAGTAGTCAGCAGTTCGGTCGAGTAATTCAAGAGAATCGAAGGGATGGCGGGACAGTCAGCGTCTTGACGCAATCGGCTCGAATTGTAGACAATGTTAAATGTGTATTCCTGTAATCGCAAGGCCCAGCGACCTAAAACCCCGGTAGGATCCTTAAGTGACAACAACCAACACAAGGCACAGTTACCTGTTACTAAGCAGAATGGCAAACAAATAAGGGCGGATTTTTGTCAACGCCCAAACAAGGGCAAAGCATTCCCGTTCTGTAGTTGAACAGTTGCGCTCGGATGCAGATAGTAGGGGGCTGGTTTAGGAAATTGCATGGGAGATGCCATGCTGGTATTAGTTAAAAAAAGCGCCAATGCCATTACCCCTGGCGTCGGTGCGAAGTTCCGTAAGTGCCGAAGGGTTAAAATGATCTAAAACAGGTGCAGCGGTGAAGGCAAAAATCACGGCTTGAGGGCCATTATTTAAGCCTTCATTACGGCTTGAATTGAAATCATTTCTTGAATTACTGTGATTTCAATTCACGGTTGGAAATGAAAAGTCAGGGCTTAAAAGTCGTGATTTTTGCCCCAAGAGAAAAGCGCGTTTTTCTTGAGGAGAGCGGTTATAAGCGGAACGGCAACGTCGACGAAGTTCTGAATGAACCTTCGGAAATGGAAATATAAGCCGATTAGTGCGCACATCAGTTGTGGAATGCGGAGTTGGGAAATCATAGACAGCACTAAATTTACCAGGGTCAGGCTTGACTCCTTAAACGCCAACCAAGTGGCCAATGACCTTTTTGTGACGTTGGCCGAAGTTGCATTTTTATTCAACTGGAGACCGGCGTGGCGAAACATAGAAAGAATCGGAAGGGACGGAAGTAGAACGAGAGAGGTGGGTTTCGAATGTGGGGGAGAATACTAAAACGTCATCTAGGTAGCATAAGAAAGTGGTCTATTTGAAGCCACGCAGTCCACCATATGCTCGAAGGTCGGAGGTGTGCTGCAAAGACCAAAGGACACAAATTTGAATAGGTACAAGCCGTCAGGGGTAACAAAGGGGTTTTTCTCGCGATCACGTTCGTTACCGCTATTTTTCAGTATCCCGATTGTAGGCCAATTGATGAGAAAAAGCTGGCTTCATTCAGGCAATCCATCCCATCGTCTATTCGCGGCAGAGGGTTAACATCTTTCTCCGTGATCGCATTCAGGTGGTGGTAATGAACCGTGAATCTCCAACTGTCGCCTTTCTTTTTCAATAAGACAACAGGTGAGGCCTATGCACTGCTGGTAGGCTCGATAATGTTGTTCGCCAGCATCTTGTCCCCTTAAGTCTATTTGACTTCGCGGTCAGGAAGAGATGCACGATACGGCCAGTTGTGGACCGGGCTACCATTCCCGGTGTTGATGCGGTGGGTCACAACAGATGGGTCACTCCATCGTACAGTTTCCGGCACACATGGGCAGCTTAGTGGCGGCCTGCGGAACCTCAACGAGATCGAACACGAGGCGGCGCGAGGACTCATCGACCGCGTCCCTCCGGTTTCCCCCGCTACTCCACATATCGAGTACAGAGATCAATTATTCACGTGCAACGAGCTCACTAAGCACTTTTATCGAGGCAGACGAACATGTCCCCTCCCGGATAAGAAATTGACCTGCAGCCAGTCAGTCACGTTACGCTTGCTCCAAACGAGCTCATACCCCAACCCCTGGCGCATGAAGCACATCCAGACTACAACGGACAACATGTGTGTGAACGGTGCAGTGACCATGTAGACATAAACCATATGCTGTGTGGTTGTGCATCGAGCGACACCTACGCCAAGAACAAGGAACAGAGGGACGAAGTGTTAAAAAGTTATTCGATACATGATCAGCTTCGGGCTGTCCAGGAGGCCCGCGCGGTGGCGGAGAGCTTCGGGCTCTCTGTGCCGACCTGGGAGCTGCCCTCTACACCTGGTGCCTAGCCGAGTGTCCTTCAGGACCCCTCCTGAGGGAAATAACGTTTTACCAAACCAAACAGGAATTTGGCCGAGATGACAGTTGCCGAAATTGAAGATGTCTTGGTAGGTCTCCAAGAGTTGGGAGAAGGCGCGGGCTTGGTATGGTAGTAGATCTGTAGCGTTCATTGCAAAAGTAAGGTCGGAAAGGGAAGTGGCCGAGAGCAAGCGTGCACAATGACCAGGTTGGAGCTCTGGTGTGACAGAGAAGGGGTACAATCGGTGAGGGGAAACAGATCCGCGAGTGAGATGTCTTGGGACAAGACTTGGGCCGAGAGGCTGAAATTCAGAATTGAAAGGTAGGAGGTGCATAGTTGGCGGTGACGGTAACGATAGTATGAGGCAGGATGACTTTGCGCTAAAGACAGACGTTACTGATAGGGCAGATAAGGGAGACGCCATCAGTGACAGAGTGAAACGGAGACATGGAAATATAGATGACAGCTTCGAGTGGCAGGCGACCAAATTCAGCAGCACGGAGACGGAGCTTCTGAGAGGTGCTGTCGGAGCAGGGCGGGAAGTCCAAGCGTAGAATGCCAGTGAAGCACTCGATACGGGCCGCATGGTCGGTAAAAAAATGTAGATAATTACATGATGAGGACAGCTGTCTATAACGGTGAGCAGCACGGGAGTAGCACGGCCGGCAATATTTACAAGAGCAGTGCACATTCCAACGACAGCAGCGGCCTTGCCATCGGCGACACGAATGGCAGAGGAAGCGGTGGGGGTCAAAACCTTCTTCAGACGTCGACGAAAGAATAAACTAAGGACAGGAACAGTATCGTTTAAAGCGGTTACAGATACACCGTCCACATAAAGGTCGAGAAGGTTGCGTCGATCAGCCATGGTCAGGAGAGAATTTTCGGGCCGAGTCGTCAATGCAACGTCACCTCCAGGTATAGCACTGGTCAGGTTTCCGTAAAGGATACAGAATGGTGGGGATGGGATGGGCGGCAACGTTGCGGCCTCCGAGGCGATAGTCAGCAACGAGACCTGCCCGCAGCGGAAATGTTGCAGGCGACAGGAGTGTCATCATGCGGCGTTGGCTGGCGGAGTCCGTAGTCGTCGCGTCGATCATAAGAGTAGCGAGTCTGAGGAGGCGAAAACCAGTGGCTGCTGTAATGGCAAGAAATCTGGCCGGCGCGTGAGCAGTGGAACCAGATGGGACGTCCGTCCGAGGTGTGCCATTCTCAGTGATTACAAAGGGGTAGCGCACAGGGAAGAGCTTAGTGGGAGCAGCAGCAACTATTGGTGTGGAGTGTGGGTAATATGATCGTTTAAAGGGTTTGTCGTTCAGCCCAGCGTTCGCAAATCCTGGCAAACGACTGCTTTCATCTGGGCAGTGGCTTCTGTGAGCTTAGGAGTGCATCTAGTTCCCTGCGAAATATCCTGGTTTAATTTGCTGGATGCGAAGACTGGTGCAGTGTAGGTACGTCCTCGTACGAGGACGTAGCAGCCGTGTTGAGAAGTCAGTCAAAACGAGGAGCAATTCGGTGGGGTTCGGCTTATTCAAACTTACGACAAGCCTGGATGATGGAGTCGATGGTGGTGCACTCTTTGCAGAGCTGAACATTAAATGCGTCGTCTGCGATCCATTTCAGGATATGGGCCCACCTTGTCGGTCTCTGACATGGCGCTGTCTACTTTACAGCACAGCGCTAGAACAACCTGAATGTACGGTACGCATGACTCAGTGCATGGTTGACTGCGCTTCACCAGCAAGACCTTTATTTTTTTACATTTAGCTGAAATAAGTATTTCAGCTTCTACTCAAAAATATCCCGGGATGTTATGTTTCCTCATTGGTCTCGAACTAAACACGCGCCGTTCTCGCCAGGTAGAAAATCACGATGGACAGCAATATACGTGCGCAACAGAGACGAGACAAAGAGAAGTGGACAACGACAGCTCAGATCGTTGTCCACTTCTCCTCTTTGTCTCGTCTCTGTTGCGCACGTATATTACTATCCATCATGGTTCACCAACTCGCCCAATCAGCCGTTCTTCTATAGAAAATCACGTTGGCAAGCATGACAGTAACATCCCAACGATTGTGCTTGCTTACCCGCTCATACACGAAAAGCCAGTCGGTGACATCAACTTCATCGATGCTACAAAAGGTTCCCGGTTTCCGAGTCTGTGCCATGACAACAGTCGGTGCTGTTGTTGCCGCTGTGAATGAGGATGTGTAGGTGGCATAGTTGGAAAAAACAAGCTGGCGGCCACTTCGGAGCTCGAGATTGTGGGCCAGGAATAGTTGTACCCCCCCCCCCTCCACACACACACAGACACTCCACCAAATCGCTACGGAGAGTTTCCGAGCTGAAAGAGTCACACTTCAAAGCCAGGAACACCTCCGGAATACCAGTGCTCACACCAACACCACAGTTGATGCAGTCGTTGGCTTCTTGAAAAGTGTCCCGTACCCACCATGAGGGATTGGCCAAGGTATAGTGTCGGACACAATTTGATTACAGGCACAAGCTTGGCGCAAAGTGAGAATGTAAAGAACTATAACAATGCAGCCATGAAAATTCTGAATTCAATAAAAATGATAATAATTTCAATGAACGCCACTTAAAGAATTTCGAGAAAGTTTCCAACTTCAGTGTCGTCGTCCTTCACACCACGCCAAAACATCCTTGACTTGCGACATCTCGGCTGCACACAGTACAATGCATCCCCAAGGGGCACTTATTGTGAACCATTCTTGAGGGCCACATTTTTGTTTAACGACAATCGCTGCGAAAAAGAGCGTACAGGCACTTTGTAAGAAATGAAATGGATATTTCCCGCTCGATTCCTTCTGTACAATGTTTGCAACCAGTAGCTACTAATGTGCACAAATTTCGGGCTACGTGGGGCGACATCGGCTGCTAGTAGTAGCCTTTGTTATACCCAGGAAGTTGATAAAGACGAAATTACTCCGATTATCAGGCAATCACTGCTGAAAAATACTTTCGTTGGGGCATGTTCACAACGTGCGTCATTCGAAATCGATGCCTACCAGTGGTGCTCTAAAATAATGAGCCCTGCAGACTATCACTGCCACGATTGTATGCATTTTACCTGTCTGGGCAACAAGGCGCGACGGCGCATATACTAAATCGAGTGAGGCCACTAATTACGATGTCGGCTTACGCCTGCAATGGTGTGTGTCTCATGTTGAAATGCGCGCGTCCACCTTGAATAGGATAAGAGCCGTAAACTTTCTCGGTTGCTCTCGGCGCACGTGTATCTGCCGCCTTTCGGGGCGCGATTGCAGCCGCCTCTATAAAAGTCGCACTTGCCGCTCCGCGCCGTCAGCAGTCGAATGTTTGCATACCAGACCAGTCACCCTGGTATGCAAACATGCTGCGCCGAACGGTAGCAGCAGGAGCGCGCGCAGCATCGGAAAACACGCGTGGCCGCCGCCACGGAGAAAGAGGGAGGGGGGGGGGGGGGGGTACTACCAGCGGCGACGGTGGCTGCAGAAGCGCGCGCTGTCCCGGCTGCGGAGCTGTTACGAGGGACAACGGCGACGCCGACGCTGATGGCGCAACGATGCGAAACGCAGGAACGGGCGCCAAAGAGCTGCGCTCTGAAAATATCACGACCGCACTTTAATTTTAATGCAGCCTCTGCCAGCGTAGCCGCGCTGCCGCCAACTAGCCGGACAAGCTTTCAGGCAGCAATACTGCATTTCCCGTAGCGCCCTCTAAGGTCGTGGAACTTGCGAGGCTCGATGGGAGCTAGCCACCCTACCGACTATACTCGATTGTTAGGCGCTCCGTAAGGAGCTGTTGTGCGAGGCATGGTCACAGGGATAATATGCAATGCTCACGTTATAGGAACGCGGTAGTGACAAATGAAAGGAAACTGATGCAGGCAAAGACAATTTTTGACGCTTCAGGTTTGTATCAGGGTTCTGCGCTGTCACTGTAGAACAAAGCACGTCACCCAACGAAACAATATATTTTGCTGCCGTAAAAAAAAGGAAGGAAGAGACATGGAAGCGGGCTATGCGCAACGCTTATCAAAAGTTTAGAGGCCAGTTTATTTCACCCTGCTGGAACTTGGGCGTTACGCCCCGCCAGCGTTCTCAATATCTTGAAAACGAAAACATTCTCCTCCTCCGAAAGTTGAGACTTGCGTTGAAGTTTTTGTGGTGATTCGATATTCCCCTCAGATAACACCTGATTTCTTTCAAGGGAAGCTCTCTTCTTCCCCTACTGGCCTCAGGATAAGAAAAACTCCCCTCTCACCTCCAAGTGCAGCCTCTGCAGCGCAGGGAGACGACTCAGCGACGTCGGAACGAGCGGATACGCTGCTACTACCGTTGAGCGTAGGAAAATCCTAATAAGCATCTTGGCCCGCGCTGGTTGTACCTCGATGTGCCGTTCTTCGCGGTCATGGTTGTGGCCCGAGCTAGAGGCGTGGCATTTTGGCGCTGAAAGCGGAGTCCGAACCTCGTTGAACCCTATAATTTGCACGTACTGCACGGCTCAAAAGCACGTCCTTAATGTAACAAACCTTTGACATCTGCTGTAACGCTCAGATACTAATCGTGATGAATTGACTTCTTACCAAGGCACTCCTGTGCGCACTGTATAGTGCTGACGTTAAATGAGTGCAGATGAAAACTTCGCGCTCAAGGACTTCAAGTCGAGTACATATTGGGAGAAGTAGGAGTCTCAGACTGCCCGATTTTTTTTTTTTTTCAAAATTTTTTTCAGGATGCAGTCAGTCTGCAAGCCATATTCAAGCGAAGCAAATGCTACATGGAGCCAAACCACAGTCTTGCCTATCAAGAGCACGGATCTGTATAGTCGGTACAAGTACTTTTTCGGTCCACTTATACAATTACAGTCTCCTCCTCTCTATCTCTCCAAAATTCGTTAATTAACAAAAGATGGGAGCTGAGTACGGGTCGAATAACGGATTTTCCATAGCAGAACCTTCGTCTGCTCGACACTGTTGCACGCATACAACGCAGTAGTGCAGGCGAGGAACGCGCTCGGACTCTTTTCCGAGAAAATCAATTGAATGAAGTATTCGAGGCCACCAAGAGATGACATCGTCGCCTAAAGGAGGAGGCGCGCTTCTATCTTCGCCAAGAGACGGAGTGAAAAGCGTTCGCACTCCTTTTGCGAGACAATGATCTCTCTCAACAGAATCGCAAAGCGGCGTTGGAAACGAAGTAGTACTATTTACAGTACTCGTTCCTAGTTTCTCTCTCCCTATCTCTTACTCTTTCTCAATCTACTTAATTTATCTCGACTGCGGTGCACCTATATACGCCAATGCGCCCGAGCCGAGCTGGTCGTGCGTGAAGAGTGAAGAATGCGATCGAGTTGTAAAGAATTATCGTATACACAGTAAGCCTAAAAGGCATCGCCAATGCCGTAGTGAATTTGGTCAGAGAGGGGAAGCGGCGACCAGCTCTGTGGATTTCAAAAGCTCTAAAGGGAGAAAAGGAAGTTCATAACGGGACAAAATGGTGCAAAGGGTAGGAGAGGGTTCGATAATACTGCCCTCCCGCGACCTTAATGCTCTTTCGGGTGCGTAAAGCTGCCGCTTTGTACGCCAGTGGGCGGTTAAAGAGGAAAAAGAAAAAACGGAATCAAAAGCGCTTCGAAGTACGCAAAACGAATAGCCTGGGCGGTGAGTTAAAAGCGAAGTCACCTTAACAAATAAAAAAAGTATCTGTTGTCTTCTTTTTTGCCTTTATTCCAGTTCAACCGACCAGGAATTCGCATTTTATGACCCCTCAGAGCGAAGAATTCTCATCAATACCTCAGCGGGGAGCTTAGTTTGATGGCTGCTTCTTCGCGGCCCGGTGTCTCTTGCTTCACTCGCGTGCTTCCCACCTCTTCTCTTGCTCTTCGGTCATCCTCCTTCCCCTAGTGCCTAGCTCGCACGAATGCACACCTCGGCGTGGTGGATCGTTAAGCCGCTCTGGGTCTGCTGCGCCCATTTTGATATTTATTTCCTTCCTCTTCTTGCCTTGTGCAGTTTAACTACTGTATTTGCCCTTTCCTATCTCAGTGCTCCTTCATAACCACTCACTTAGTAATTCTAATTTTGGATTTTTTTTTTTTTACACTTTCTTCGTCATAAAACATATTTTCTCGGGGACCACGAATATAGACGAACATGGAACTATTTCGCCTTCGTTTACGCGACAACCAAACAAAACAAATTCGATAGAAATGGCTGAGATGTGAAACAAGTACGAACTAAACGAGAAATTGACGATGACATTAGCCATCCTTCAGATGCAGCAGCAGAATGCATATAGACAATCGTTGAGTGATTTGGTTGCCAATTATGTGCGCGCACGGAGAGCTCTAAGCATGAGCTTCCCTGTACGCCGCAGAAAGGAGCAAACGACATCCAATTAAAGATATAGCGTATTTGTTGCGTTTGAAATATGGTGCGCCTACGTGCTGCAAGTACGTTACTGTTTTTTTACGCGAGTTTCTCCTCCTAAGCCGGAAGTCTTTGGTCGGACAACGCTTTCGCTGCTGTTTGGTAAAAAAAGCGGATCGCTTCGCACAAAATGGTGAACGAGTAATTGCTTAGAGATACGTTCTTGTTAAATTTTAAGGATTCCAAAAGAACGCAAGCATAGCAGTTTAAGCAAGGAAGTGAAGCGAATGGTATTAGGAAATTTGTGGAAGCTTGTGAAGCTGATACAGGACAATATTAACTGGGGGATATGCGAATCGACGTCAAGTTGAAGGGGGTGAGGGTTCGAGTTGCCATTTGATTTCTTGAAATAAACCGGTGTGCTAGACAGAAATCAGGATGTAATAAAGACACGGGTGCGGACATGGTACTACTACAGCTGAAGGTTTATTGCACGTGTATTGATTTATATGCATATAGGTAAAGCAAAAAAGGAACCGGCCGAAAATTTACAGTAAGAAACGCACGGCTCTGTAAACGGTTATTTCCATCAACAATACCCAAGGGGTGCTCACACGCGCTTCACCTCCTTATCTAACCAGAAATGCTTCATAAACTTCTCGGTAGGTTTATCCTTCTGCTTAGTAATGCCACGTGTGTCCATCATTGCGTCGTGCCCGTGTCAGTCCCATTCTCTCGTCTTCTGTTTCTGTTCTGTGCGCTTTGTTTCCCTTAGGGACATAAGGGAGATCTCGGTCCTGGTGTGGGTGTAGGCTGACGGTTGACGATGACAAAAATGAAAGTGGAGTTGAACAGAGAAAACCTTTAGTGCAGTGAGAACTGTGTTCATGAAAATTGTTATATCATAAACCACACTACGTGCATAGCAGAATAAACGTTTCTCCTGCTAATCTACAATAGTACAATAGTGCTTAGCCAGCCCTGCTCAATCTACTATTTAGCCTTCTGCTGTTCTAAACCAGGCTTTTCACTCCTTTGATTTTACTGCGCTATCCTAGTAGTATATCAATTATCAATTCTAAACAATACTTGACCTTCCTAAATTTATTTTATTCTCTTTTGAGCAAAGATGTAAATAATTCGAGGTTTTTCTGTAATCCTGCTGTTCTCCCTTCATGGCTGTACCTTTCATTTTCTGTGAGAGAGCATTAGAGCTGTGTGCCTACAGAACTCCAATGCGCACCGATGTGTGTCCTCATCGGTAGTGAGAGATCACATCTCGTGACATCACTCACCCCGTCCGCCATTCAGAGCACAGTCAGGTCCCTATGACACTGTGACGTCCCCAATCTTTCAGCCAATGAGATAATTTTGTTACCGAGTTGGCAGGTGTTCTGGCAGGGGACAATTGGCAGGGGATGTGGCAGGATTGTGACGACCGCTACAGGGTCACGGCCTAAGCCAAACACCATGCATGTAACATTAGAATTCACAATTCGATTAACTTCCCGATGGCGTGTATGACAAATTCCCAGATCGGTCTAGAGAAGTCACGTGATCTCGTAACGTCTCGCGTGTAGCAGCCAATGAGTGCTCGGCCAACTCAAGTGATCTTATGATGTCATGAACAGAGGTGGGCAACCTCATGAGGTTTCGACCTCATGAGGTCAACCTCAAAATGACCTCAACCTCACGGAGTGAGGTGAGGTTGAGGTGAGGTCGGTAACACCTGAAATATTTTTGAGTGAGGTCAGCAAATGAGACCTCAACCTCATGCGTGAGTTTGAGGTTGAGTGAGGTCGTAACTTAATGAGGTCGGCTTGTGAGGTCGAAATTATTGTTTCCCACATCGACACAGGACACGATAGCGCGTGTCCTGTGTCTTCTTCTCTTGTGTGCGTCTTCCCGTGCGCTTCATCTTCAGTCAAATCACATCGATAAAATAGCCGACAAAACACCTTTAATAATGCCTGTCGTGTACACTCTTTTGGCTACCAACGCGCACGTAACAACAGTTTGCGTCCGTGCGTTTACGTTCGACACGAAAAAAAAAGGAGGGGGGGGGGGGCGTAAAGTGCAGCGCGGCAAACGAGTAGGGTCGGACGATGGCTGCAGGCACGAAAGAAGGTGAAACAAGATCCCGCCACCATTCCGAGCGAGTTTGGTAAGTAAAGAAAGTCTGCGCAAAATCGAAGGGTTTCCAGACCTACGTGGGTGTGCCGACTTCTCGAAAAAAAAAAGCTAGAATAGTAGAAAAGAGGGAAGCGCAAGATCCAGCAACCAAGGAATTGCTTGGGGAGGATGGCACGAGAGACGAGGTTTCAGAGAGGCATATGGAAAGAACAAGGATGCAGAAGAGACGAGAGATAAATGGCTTGACTAGAAGTCACCCCACGAAGACTGTATTTTAGTAAATAAAATCTGCTTTTGCTATTGTATATGGCACGAGTTAAAACGAAAGAAAGCAATAGGACGGTAGATCGTAGTTGTATCAGTGCAATCTACTCTTTTATTCTTCTTCTTCTTATTATTATTATTATTATTATTATTATTATTATTATTATTATTATTATTAGTCACTAGACATTAAATTAACCCTTAGATAAAAAAATAAATTTAACGTGCCCTTCTCGAAGAATAATTGGATAGACAGGTGACTGACAACTGCTTGCAGTCATCCCTTTCTCATACCCTACGTGAGCTTGCGTCTTTTTCATTTACATGTTTGTTTATCGAGGGCCTCCCCTCCGTTTTACAGCTTGCAACCAAAGTGGCGGGCGCGCCTTTTGTTCGTAAGCTGGCTTCTGCTCTTTCGGCTCCAAAGCCGGTGTCCGATCTCAGCTAGCGGACAAAGCGCGGACCCGGGAACCCCTCGGCATTTCTTGGAAAGTAAGCCACTGCACATAAGCGCGCCTCAGTCTGTTTTGGGGTTCCTTCTGGGAGTTTGTGAGTTTTAGGTATTTTTAAGTGCGTTTCTGTCAACGGGCCGAGAGTTACCAGAACAGTGGCAGTGTGGGCGAGAGAGCGAGATGTGTGCGCGGTGCTTGAGCATGTGAATGCGCTAGTGAAGATCTGCGTCTCCTCTTCTCTTTAGTTTTTTAGTACACTTGCACCACCTCAATTTTTCCTCACTTCTTATTTCCAGTGCCCCCTCTCGCGTTTGCGCACCCGCGTTTACTCACAACCGGCCGCTTTTCTGCGGTACGGCGAATCGTCACCCCCCCCCCCCCTTCCGCCTAAGAAAAAAAAAAGACAAAAAAAAATCAGAAGAGACAACTCTCAGAATCTTCCTCTAGCAACACTTCTTTTCTTTTTTTTTTTTTTGCTTCTTTGGCTTTTGGTTGTGCGCTACCTCCGACTGGCGTATTCCTGTTGGTCTAAAGAAATATAAAGACAGGCCCTTCTTGCTTCTCGAAACACCGCGGCGGCTGCGCTGACTTCTGTCGCTTGTCGACCATGCAGGCATCTCATCGTTTCGCAGGAGGGACACGCCAGTGTTCAAACTCTGCTCTTCCTCCGTGTAGACGCGTCGCCACCCTGCTCGCCACCCGCTAGTCTTCCTCTCTTGACGGATATTGTGCAGTCGAAGAAAAACGAAACAAGTCTCGCAACATGGGTTAAGTGTTCGCGCTTCATTCTCCCAGTGGGCGTGGTTCTCTCGTCGCGACTAGAAGCTGGTGTCTCAGCCCCACGTTCTCATCGACACCAATCGTTCCTGGAACGTCTGCTTGGAAGTCGCTCCCAAACGGTGTCGGTGAGCCGCCCGAAATCGGCAAAAAAAAAGGCCGCATCTAAACAACATGATGTGTTCTTCGCCATTTACTGTGGCCGTCTTTTTTCAGCAAAGACACGCAGCCATGCCGTGGTCGGCGACTTGCTGTAATTTATGACGGAAGTTTCCGCCCTTTCCAGCTGAGGTCTGCGTTCTTCTTCGAGGTCTATCGCATTGTTGCGTTCGGCGTTGAGGGTGCATGACATGATTGCGGTTATTATGGCAGATATAGCTAAAAAAATATAAATATGCCAATAATGATGTGTGCGCGCGCAGTTGTCGAATTGACAAAAACATCGAAGGCAATTCCCGTTACAATATCCACGCAAAAGAAACGAAAAACACTGTAAACTTGGAATGCATTCACTGCGACAAGAAACTGTGTGGACAAGGAAAGCCGCTTTTGAACTTCTCTCGGCATCTCAAGGTGATGTGCGAATTATCCCTAATCCAACGTATTATTTCTTTAACTTACATCAATGATAAAAGGAATATTTTGGGGCTGCATTAGTTAATATAAGTAAAAGGGAGGGTAATCTTTCCAATAATTTGTCGCGGGGTTTGTTCTATACAGCACGACCCACTCGTCAGGATTATCGAAAGTAGCGCAATGTCAAAAGTCAAGCACGCTTTACCTTTTCCTAACTAAGCGTCTCTGCATATGGCAACATCTTGTTCTGTCCGCCTCTTGTGATAAAACCCACGTTAGAAGTCCATTTGATAAAAGAATGTTATGGTACTACAACTTCCATATATACGTAAGTGGTCGACTTTTTTTTTTCTTGTAACTGAGACGTAACACTGAAGAAACATTAGATTGCTTGTGATTTTGTCATCCGATTCGATTTCAAATCGCAGGAAAATGTCTTCACCAAGAAATTATGACTTGCTTGTCATGAGGAAACACTATTTGACGGTCACAGATATGTGCGACGTTTCACTGCAGACCTTCGGGGGTTCGCATCCAGCAGCACCAAGGACACAAAAGCTTTACAGCGGGAATTAGGTCAAAAGTCATCACATCAAAACATATAAAAATAAAATTTGAAGAGTTAAAACTGACCGATTATACTGCCGTTATTAGGTCAGCCTGCTATGAATCAGTAGCCCCGCTGGCAAATGTTCATTTCAATTTTTTTACTTTACAAGTAAGCCTCATCATATTCAATGTTGTTTAAAATTTATGTCGTCATTCTGGCGTGTCACCGCACAGGACTTGTGCCATGACGTTTATAATTAGTGTTCTCAAGTGAAAAACCTTTTCTATTTTTTTTTTTTTGAGGTCGAGCAACCGACCTCAAACTCACAGTTTGAGTTTGAGGTGAGGTTGAGTGAGGTCGGTGGTGGCATCAGAAAAATTGAGGTGAGGTCACCTGGTCAAACCTCAACCTCAAAGCGTGAGGTTGAGGTTGAGTGAGGTCAGGAAATTTTTATTGAGGTTGAGGTGAGGTTGAACTTTTTGAGGTCAAATGCCCACCTCTGGTCATGAACCGTTCGACCAACCACAGAGTTTCTTAGCTGATTCGGAAGCTGGTCTGGCAAGTGGCAGGTGGCATAGTATATATCTGCAGGTTTGCAAAGGCATCCGCTGAGTCGCAACCTCTGCTTAGGAGCATTACAGAGTGTTTCTGAATGACAAAAAGCCCTTTTGCTGAAACGCAAAAAGTGATCAGACATAAGAACCGTTGCCCTTTGTGTCTTGACCAAGGCATGCTACGTCTAAGCCACTGATAGGCGTTCGTTCTGTGCGATACGTCGGAGACTCGTTATACGACCGCCTGATACCGTAAGGAAGACAACAGCCGCACATTACATGACAGCAACACATAGTTTAAGTTGAGGGCAGTAGGAATACTAAGCAGACATCCTAAGTAGCACTTCTACGTGGGTCTACTACTTACAGATTACTGCAGACTAGCAACTCGTTAAATCATTTACTCGGCAGCCTGCATGCGTCAAAACTATCGCATCAAACTATTGGAATACTAAGGTACCCTCAAATTTTCTTTGCATAGTTAAATAGTTATGATTTTGAGATGATTCGGTAACCACCAAGTATTGGCTCCGTAGATGAGCGCTGACATAAATCTACGTTCATGGACTGTTATTTACAGGACGCACGGAAATTGAACTGAGTGGTACCGCAACGCAAACAGCGCTGCATGAAATGGAGCTTAAGCGCGATATCAGGGCCGTCCCTTCCTGCCTGCCACACTCGATCAGCCTTCGAGGTTTTTCGGTTGCAGCTGAGGCCAAAAGAAATATCTCCCGGAAAGCGAGTGTAGCAGAGGGCATTGGAGGAACGACTATTGAAGTAGGGCCACACACAGAAGCAGTCATAAGGAACAGGCATTTGCGGCGCGACGGGTAGGAGTCACTGAGCCTCCTGTGAGGATGGTAAATGGCTGACATTTTCAATAGCATGCACTTCTCTTTGCCTTCAGAGGGCTTCGTTCGCTTATGCTGAGCGGCTGCGAGTAAATTCACAGTATGACACCTCCTAGTTGGAGGTCCACTCTGGCAAAATGAGGAGAAGTGAGACGCAAGACAGGCGCAAGGATCAAGTATGCGACGATTAAGCAGACAATGTTCCAAAGTGCCTTTCTATAGCGCTGTCACTCGAGCGGCGGGAGCGTTGGCATCACGCAGTCGGGGCGCTGCGGCAACAGCGCGGCCAAGTGTACGTACCCGGTCTGGTTGGCTGCAGCCTCATCGCTGCACTCTCGGCTGAAGGGAGTGCTGCTGTAGAAAACAGAGAACAGGATGGGCTCAAAAGGTACTAAGAATGAAAAAGTCCATAACCTAAAGAAAGGTAGCACAACGGCGTGGTGTGAAAGTGGTCTTTTTCGGCACCCTATAAGCTTTCAAACCTGTGTTCAAATTTCCAAGAGCAAGAAAGCAAGCTACCAATGGGTGCTCTGACAAGCATACCGACAAGTTTGTGCCACTCGTGTCATTCCCCTCTCTTGTGGTCAAACTGACAGGTGCGTGAATGACCACGCACGTGAACGTGTAAACTCACACAAAAAATTGTCAGACCAAAATAAGCTCCCTCGTCACTGCAGAGAATGTAAAAATTGTATTCCTTCCTTTGACAGTATTCCAGTAATATGAAAAGTAAAGAGCAGGCAAGAAGGAGAGTTTGTGGAGGCCTATCAGATTAGGATGCAAGACAAGTGCATTAGTGCACAGTCACTATTACTCACCAATAAAGAGATTAGGTTATTAAACAACAGTGTGCGTATGTAGGTAGTAAGCGACATAAGTCAAGTCTTGCGTGCCCATGCATGACTGTCAGTGTCATCTCAATACTCGGTCCTCCTAAGAGCGTTTGAAACGCATATGTAACTTGGTTCCTTGGCCGGTCGCTTATTGGACTAAACCTCAGTTTTAGTACTGCGCTGTCCCGTGTACTTCTTGTGTTTCTGTTCAATACGTTATTATCGTGGGCAGCTTGTACCTCTCGCCAGGACAGATACCGCGTCGCCTCCTGCATTGAGTCGTCTTACCGGCAATCTTCACTCACCACTGCCTCCCACTTCCCTACAAGCTCACCAGTTAAGCCTTTTCCTCGCAGGAGCCGGCTTATAATCCTCTCGCTCGAAAAATGAAACACCCACGCTGAGCTTACCGTCTTATAAGCGTTTTGCTACTTATCGCCTAGTACGATGGAAGAGATCTGGTGACCGCATCCCCAAACCCTATTCTCTTCTTTCTTTTTATTTTATCTGCAGTATAATCTGATTGAACACGTCTCGTCCGCCCAGTTCGAAGCTGAAGTGTGCGAAGAATACGAAGGCTCCTAGGAAAATCGGAGCAGTTGATCAGACGAAGAAAGTTTTCAGGAGGTTTTTAAGAAAAGCATGCTGCAGCGAATGTTATCTAGGGAGCATACCAAGGAACGCCCTTGTGTGGCGTGCTGGCGCGCTCGAGGACGAAATTGGTCGCTGCCTTGCTGATTCGCCACGCCTGACACTCCGCTGCTAGTATATATATATATATATATATATATATATATATATATATATATATATATATATATATATATGAAGGAAAGAAGCCAACAGTCGGCGAGGCCAAGGAAAGCGTTGGGGATGGTACTTTGCCTTTTTTTTTTTTTAATGTTTACTTGGATAATCACAGAAATTAGTAATGTAATCTGTCTAGGGGAAATATAATAAAACACAAAGTAGAAGAAAAAACAACGTGCCGATGGTGAACACTCTCAACGTTCGTATACACACAACATAAATACCCAAGAAAGTAGCAGGAGGGACAGCGGCCGATGCAGCTCAGTTGGAAGAGCACCGGACGCGTTATTCGGAGGTCGTGGGTTCGGATCCCACCATCGGCACGTTGTTTTTTCTTCTACTTTGTGTTTAATTATATTTCCCCTAGACAGATTACATTACTAATTTCTGTGATTATCCAAGTAAACATTAAAAAAAAAAAAAAAGGCAAAGTACCATCCCCAACGCTTTCCTTGGCCTCGCCGACTGTTGGCTTCTTTCCTTCATGTATTATAACGAGCACCCTCATTTCCCCTTGATTGATCTGCTTGTAGCTTACGGGGGTCTCGGTTCTGGCAGTCTTGAAGCCATAGGTAGCGTAAGAGGGTTCTAGCACAGCTTTCGCCCTCGCTCTTGATCACGTTCTACGTGACGCTGGCGGTAACAAAGGACGTCTCACGTCCGCCGCTATGGCTGAGGGTGGCGCTGGTGAACACTCTCAAGGTCCGTATACACACAACATAAATACCCAAGAAAGTAGCAGGGGGGACAGCGGCCGATGTAGCTCAGTTGGAAGAGCACCGGACGCGTTATTCGGAGGTCGTGGGTTCGGATCCCACCATCGGCACGTTGTTTTTTCTTCTACTTTGTGTTTAATTATATTTCCGCTAGACAGATTACACTACTAATTTCTGTGATTATCCAAGTAAACATTAAAAAAAAAAGGCAAAGTACCATCCCCAACGCTTTCCTTGGCCTCGCCGACTGTTGGCTTCTTTCCTTCATGTATTATAACGAGCACCCTCATTTCCCCTTGATTGATCTGCTTGTAGCTTACGGGGGTCTCGGTTCTGGCAGTCTTGAAGCCATAGGTAGCGTAAGAGGGTTCTAGCACAGCTTTCGCCCTCGCTCTTGATCACGTTCTACGTGACGCTGGCGGTAACAAAGGACGTCTCACGTCCGCCGCTATGGCTGAGGGTGGCGCTGGTGAACACTCTCAAGGTCCGTATACACACAACATAAATACCCAAGAAAGTAGCAGGGGGGACAGCGGCCGATGTAGCTCAGTTGGAAGAGCACCGGACGCGTTATTCGGAGGTCGTGGGTTCGGATCCCACCATCGGCACGTTGTTTTTTCTTCTACTTTGTGTTTAATTATATTTCCGCTAGACAGATTACACTACTAATTTCTGTGATTATCCAAGTAAACATTAAAAAAAAAAAAAGGCAAAGTACCATCCCCAACGCTTTCCTTGGCCTCGCCGACTGTTGGCTTCTTTCCTTCATGTATTATAACGAGCACCCTCATTTCCCCTTGATTGATCTGCTTGTAGCTTACGGGGGTCTCGGTTCTGGCAGTCTTGAAGCCATAGGTAACGTAAGAGGGTTCTAGCACAGCTTTCGCCCTCGCTCTTGATCACGTTCTACGTGACGCTGGCGGTAACAAAGGACGTCTCACGTCCGCCGCTATGGCTGAGGGTGGCGCTGGTGAACACTCTCAAGGTCCGTATACACACAACATAAATACCCAAGAAAGTAGCAGGGGGGACAGCGGCCGATGTAGCTCAGTTGGAAGAGCACCGGACGCGTTATTCGGAGGTCGTGGGTTCGGATCCCACCATCGGCACGTTGTTTTTTCTTCTACTTTGTGTTTAATTATATTTCCCCTAGACAGATTACATTACTAATTTCTGTGATTATCCAAGTAAACATTAAAAAAAAAAAGGCAAAGTACCATCCCCAACGCTTTCCTTGGCCTCGCCGACTGTTGGCTTCTTTCCTTCATGTATTATAACGAGCACCCTCATTTCCCCTTGATTGATCTGCTTATATATATATATATATATATATATATATATATATATATATATATATATATATATATATATATCGTCAGGCATGCGAACAGAAGAGAACAAGGAAGTGCAAAAAGAGGCTCTCCGGAATAGAAGTGGAAGAAGAGGGAGCTCACTATATCTTGGTTAGCACATCAGGCTAAGGGGCAGAACCACTTTGTAAATAAACCTTAACAGTGTGGTGGAGGTGCTGCAAAGATCACCACGGATTCCTCTCTACCTCGTTCGAGCCGACGACTCACTGGGCTCCCCCCTTTGACCACCACAATAATCCAAGACGGCGATGCACGGCAGCCAGGTCCAGCGGCACCCGCATGGCAGCATTACCGTGAGCCGTGGGCCTTTTCTGGCAAGGCTGGCGAAGACGTGGACGACTGGCTCACCAATTACCAGCGGGTGAGCAAGTACAATCACTGGGACGCCACTGTAATGCTGGCAAATGTTTTTTTCTTGGACTCCACAGCCCTGACATACTGCGGAACTGCTGTTTGAAAGTGGCCCAGTTAGTAGTGTGGGGTTCGCGAATAATGAAGCAGTTTCTGGCGACCTCAATGAGATATAACGAAACGTTGAGGAATTTTAAAGCATCGTCCCACCGGTTATAGGCACTGCAGCGTTCATATGTGTCGAGCCAGTCATCGACGTCGTCGTCGCGACGACCAGCGAACAGCGGCGGGTCGCGTTGACGTGTGGGCAGAGTCGGAGGCGTCGGTGCAGCCGAGGTAGAGGGTCCGGCCGGGTAGATATTGCTCTCGGTGGACATGATTATGGTGGAAGTTGCCAAACGGCGACCGCAACGTAGCTCCAGCGAGAGGCAGGGCCCAAGGCAGCAAGGGGGTCGAATTTGACCTCCACCACATGTGAAAGAAGGCTAGGTTGAGACGGCAAGGTCGTGACGGCAAGGCCAGACATACCTTGTCTAGCGTTTTAATCCGATGACAAAACCCAGGCGCGTGCCGGAGCCGCGGGACGATGATGATGGCATGTACAAATGAAAGAGGAAGATCATGGCATGTACAAATTAAAGAACATCCACGGAAGGCTCGCAATGTATATATATATATATATATATATATATATATATATATATATATATATATATATATATATATATATATATATATATATATATATATATATATATATATATATATATATATATATATATATATTATTGTACGGTCGGGCTTGGCGGACCAGGTTTATTGAGACCAGAAGGCCTGCTCGCGTATTGAAAACCTTATCCCGTAGGAGCAGTCGAGCAGACGATGCTCTCTGGGAGTTAAAAGGCGACGGTTGTTGAAAGTTGTCTCTGAACGCAACCTAAACGAATATTTCTAGGGACTCTACTAAAAGTAACATACATTCACTGAAGGTAGGAATTGATTACGGTGAAGGTAACTGCATAGTGTACCCGTTGTCATACAGTCACCTCGTGGCTCTGCTCATGGCTGGTTTTTCGCTAAAAAGAACCAAAAGCATGACATAATGCAGCGTAAACGGACATTCCAGGAAGGTTGTTAGTCATTTATTTTAAGGTTATGATTTGTAAAACGAAATCGGAAAACAAAATGCACTCAGGAGGTTCGAACAGTTGTTTTGAGCGCAGATATAAGTAGTATTAATACAATGCGCCCAAGAAGCTTTTTTTTTTTTTCAGCATGGTATTTATTACACTGAAACAATGTCTTATGTATATGCACTATGCACAGTCGTGAGCAAAAAGTGGTATACAACACGCAGCTTTTGGTGAAGCTCTGGAAAACAGCAATTTAACGCTATCTAGCAACTGCTATCTTAGATCAAGACTTTTGTGACGGTGCTCCATTTCATTGACATACATATATCGCTGTCGCTGTCCCTGTCACTAGATGGCATTCAGATGCAGTTTTCCCGAGGTCCATCACCGCCTGCGTGTTGTATACCCTTTTTGGTCACGACTGTAAAAATATTTAAGAAAAGAGCATCAAATCAACGTAGTGCGCAATAAGATACGCCAAGTCAGCAAAACTTTAAAACAAGAGGTAATGTAGAGCACATCACTAAGAGTGAGTGCCACTCCGGTACAAAGTTAGCCTGTACATACAATTCCCTCAAATGGACAATCATCCTACAGAAGTGGTCTTTTGCAGAAACAACAGGTTCACAATTTCTGTCCATCATGCGCGTTTTCTAGAGAATTAGAAAGAACATGTCTAAAGGCTTATCAACAAATGACAATGCAGTGAAATATAGTAGAGAATGCGGTGTCAAATCATCTTTTTTTTTTTTTTTTCAGTGTCCGTTGCAAAATATCCCAGAACAGGCTTGCATTTTTGCAATTGATGAAACAGTGCTCAATGTTTTCCGAAGAATCACAATGGCGGCAATTTACTGTAGGTATGAAAATGCCACTTTTCCTTAACCCCGTTTTAACAGCGAAGGTCTCAGTGTGTAACTTATAAAAGAAAGTCTTCGTACATGTCAAGAGCGGCATTTTCCGTACTATTTTGAGTACATCATGTCCCGGTAAACCAAAATACACAGAATGGTACATGCTTGGAGGAACAAGCATTGAAATTAAATCTTTGTACAAACGTTTTTACGATACAGAAAACAGGAACTGTGGGGAGAAACGAACAAGTAGGAATCGGAGAGATGAATACACCTCATGCATTACACTTCATAAGCACGGACGATCAGAAACGTTAGAAGACACAATAAGATTCGGTAAAACATGAACTACAGAGTAGCTTGCGAAAATGTGCGTACTATCAGTTGTGAAGCGTCGCGGAAAAAACATGAAACGATAAACTATCTGCCGGACATACAGGCGGACTAGATCAAGGCCACCAGCACTTACAGACCGGAAAAGGTGTTTTTTTTTTTTTTTAACAAAAGGACAAATCGCTAACGACACATTCACAAGAAAGAAGACATGGACAAGCGCCAAAGGGCCAAAGCGTTGATGACGGTACAAACGCATTGCTACTCGCGTGGCAGCACTCACGCTAACATTCCTAAGGCATTCTTGTAGGCGCCGCTTCCGTCTTCGTCTCGCAGGACTCCGTCGTCCGTGTACATCGCGCCGGCCTGGGACGCTGCCTCGCCGCCCTTCGCTCCGGGCCGCCCGGCGGAAAAGCCCCGAGCCATGCTTCCCTCGGTCTTGCGCCGATAACATTCCGCCCCCGCTCCGGGCAGCTCGCTCATGCGTACTCGCGCTGCCCGGGCGGACACAAACACAAACAGAAAAAAGCGCGCGCGGTTTGAAACACTAAAAGGGACGGTGGGGCCCCAAACATTCATCCTCGGAAAAAGCAGTTTAATCATTGAAACAAGGCGCTTTTCATGAACGTCATCGGCATTGCTTGTAGTGGCAGAAAAATAGACAGGTGTAGTGATTTGCTAACTCGCTTACTGCTGCATCAAAATTATTGAGCAAGGCACCACTACAATAGAATTAAGAGACTCGTTTGGCTGCCGCATGGCGACGCTCGTCAAGCAACGACTGTCTAGTGGACTCCTTAGACTGCTAAGAACAATTGCTGCGGAGCCTAACACGGGCCGCCTGAAAGCGCTCTGCATCGAACTTTTAAAGGCGGCATTTTACAATAACAATTTTCTCTATGTATAAGCCAGGAGCCTCATATTCAAGCTCGTTCAAATTACGAACGTTCTGCAGCAGCCGTTTTTTCTTTTCACCGTATTTGAAGTAAGGCCTGAGTGAACCAGTCTCTATAGCAATGTCCCGAACTCGTTGCTTAAACAACTGCCAAGTTGCAAATGATGTTAGACTCAAGACGGAACAAGAATCCAAAGCTGTTGTCACGCTCTTCCGCGTTTAAAACGAAACTTTAAGCTTCCACAGGGCCCACTGCGGCTGAAACTTTGGACGGGAATTTTCCCCAATACCACAGTGATCATGCAATGTTCAGAGAACGAAATCGGTCTGACATCGCATGAAATGCGCTGCTTAAGAAGTTCCGCAGAGACGCAATTGCGATCATGACGCGAATGTGAAGCTCCTCTATTATATGTGAATGTGGATGACAGTCCAGTATCAATTAAACCTGCGCTTTCAGTGGTTAATAAAATACCAGAGCTCTTTTCGTGATATTGAAGGGCCCATACGTTCATGTGGGTCGCATATACGCAGTTGAAGTCATCCATCAATACCAAGACCCGATCGCACTCTAGGAGTTGCGCAATATGCTGCTCGCTAAACTCGATTATTTGAAACATACACAACGATAAACCTCCACGATTCGCCATTCAGCCTAAAATCACAACATATAAGGCGCCCTTGTGTGTCAACCTAATGCATAAAGTCAGAAACAGAGAGACTCTTTTTAAAGAACATAAAGCAACCCTCCAAAAGGCCTACCGAATGAGACACACAGACGTTGTAATCCATTAAAAGGCTCGCAGGGCTATCTCCGTGTCCCAATTCACTTTTTATCTTAGTCTCCTCAGCAGCGATGATGTCTAGTCGACTGCCCGAAGCAGCCGACAGCTGTATCTGTTTCTGTTTAAACCAGAGACCACATACGTCGAGGGTTGCAACAATCAGCTGCTGGGCGCTTGCCATGGGGACCAATGTGCAATTAGGCCAAGCATCCACCATGTCTGGCGCCAATCTGGACGGTGATACCTCCCTGGAACTGGCGCCCTTTCTCGTCGATCTAGAGCAGCGAGGAGATTTCTTGCCCTTCGACGTCCGGTGGCGGGACTTGAGTTTTACAGGGACAACGTCTCCTTCAGAGGAGGCAGAACAAAGCTGACACGCCACATTTCGAGACCCCACTTCGACATGACACATCCAAACCGCAGATGCCGTCACTACCAGACTGGCAGATAGCTTCCACGAGAGTGGATCCGACAGTGGCATTAAGAGTTTCAGCAGCGCAGCCACTCGGCACCGCAGCCACAACAGCTTATCTGTCTTCTCCTGGCTCGCGCACAGTACATGCGCGCGCACCAGGAGTGCCATCAGTGTCACAACGAATTACAGGCGTCTGGCCCGCCAGACTCTGGCACACATCTGTTGACTGCTGATCCGAGTGTGAAGGCTTGGTAAGCTCACACTGCACAGCAGTAATTTCCTCACGGGTCATTGGACCGCTAGTCGCTGATTCAGTAGACTTAACTACTGTCATGCCACCAGCAGCATCTAAACATGGCTACTACTGCGGAGTTTCTCCGCGTACGACCCTACGCACTCCTCTGTGGCCGAATCGCCGACATTCATCGCAACGAGGAGTACGGCAGTGTCGTCGTATATGACCAACCTTGTGGCAGCGAAGACACAAGGGAGGCCTACCTGGTACTAAAACAAGACACTGCAGACCACAAACTGTCAAAAGATGGGGCACATCGTTCACAGTGACGCCATCAGCAAAAGTCACGGTAATGTCACGATTCAGAGTCCGCATCCGATACTCTCCAATGCTCCACTGTGATGGAGGTAACTTTACCACAAAGATATAGCGTCACGGATGTAAACGTATTTCATATATCCGGGGAGCCAAAGAAGCTTGAGTTTCACAATGTTTGGTTTGGTTTGGTTTGGTTTGATTTGTGGGGTTTAACGTCCCAAAGCGACTCAGGCTATGAGAGACGCCATAGTAGAGGACTCCGGAAATTTCGACCACCTGGGGTTCATTAACGTGCACTGACATCGCACAGCACACGGGCTCAGTGTCAGTAGCAAGACACCGACGGCCTTTCCCCTGTAACTTTCCGGAGCTCACGAGCTTAGTTTTGGCCAGCGCTGTCTTGCTTGTCACCATCACACATGGGACATCTGGAACTGTCCAATTGAACTAATATCACTGAGGTCTATGACGCCATGTAAGGCGTCTCAAAAGTCCTGGGCACGGTAGAGACGGCTGGCGATGTCGGCATGCAAAAAAAAACAAAAAAAAACGGAGTTGAAAACCAGCTTACCGGCAGGCAGGCGGGGAAGGATGATACAGTAAGTATTACTGGCGGCAGACACCGCAACAGTACCTCGGCCAAGGGCCGATTCATTCATTTCGGCAGAGAACATCATGATGATGATGATGATAATATTGATTATGGCCTCAGTCAAAATAGCACACATCGCCGGCGGGGGACTGGCCAGGGTACATTGTAGATATGGACTGACGTATTTAGGTAAATATGAGTGTTTAACTATAATTTGGAATAAATAGAAAGGAAAAGAAAAAGCAATTAAGCATAGGAATCTGCCCGATGAAATTATGTAATCATGAATAGAATCGCACACTGGCTTCAAAGCATATATCGTGATTAGAGGAAGGCCTAATCTAGAAAGGGGAGTCGCTGAGTAAAATTTACAGAAAGATGCGAACCGCCGGCAAAAGAGGAAAATATGATATATGGATTCAATTTTTCTACAACACTCACAACGATTAGTAACGGATAGAACCGAATGACATAAATACAGATTTAGTTTAGGTAATCTGCAGCGCAAGAGAGTCATAGACACTTCACATCAAAGGAGATTACTAGAAGGTAGGGTTACGTAAAAAATAATTTGGTGAGATAGTGGTCTAAAAGTTAATGGATCACAGTGAAGTACGACGATATAGGTTGGGCTATTCCGGCCAGTTCTCAGTGCGAACTGGCCAGATATTCAGGTAAAAAGTAAGGGGGGTTGAATTACCGTGTTTTGGTCTTAATATGCAGTAAGCGGGAAGGATAATAAAGTTGGAAAGTGAGCCGTTAAAATTGTGACTTAAAAATAGCTCAGATACACGCACAGGAAACTTGGGACACAGAATTTGTAGAAATGGAGCACAAATAAACGTAGACGTGTTCAAAAAAAAAATGTCTTTTAGAGTGAAAACATTTTGAGATTGAAACAGCAAGCTCGATTGGAACACAATCGGACACCCTCAATGTATTGTTGGAACGAGCGCTTTTCCACAGGTACTGGATGTTATATGTGGACTTCGTAGCAGCCGCAGAGGCGATAGGCAAACACCAACGACACCACGCCTCTCGCATATGGGCAATCCAGGCCCTGCGGCTCTGCCCCTATATAAAGAAACTGTGGCGCTGCTCCCATATATTAAAGAACAGAGGCGAAATAAAAAGACCTCTGCCCGAAGTCCCGCGCCTCCAGCGGCGATTACCCTCCCGTACAGACGGTGAAGCACCGCGCATCTTGCGCAAAAGCTGTTAACCGCGGCCGAACAGCATGGCCCGACTGAGAGGAGTTGCAAAAGAAGAAGCAACCCGAGAGGAATCTGACATGCAAATAAGCCTGGTGACGACAGCGCGCTCGAGCTAACGCGTGCGTTGAAGTGCATCCCGCACTTTACGACTTACAAGCTCGTGCGGACGGCCACTTTCCGGCCATTTTTCTTTTCCCGCTTCGCTAGACACAACAATGCGGATGAAACGGGGAGTGATACGGCAGAGACTCGCCTGGCCTGCAGAGTCAGGCCTACAATAGAGCCGCAAGAAGTGGCCGCACTGACCGTTTTGCACAGGAGCGCGGGAAACTAAAGTGCGGCACGAGGAAGGAAGAATAAGAAACCTCGCGGCTATAAATGTAAGCGTAATAAAGAAAAATAAAAGTGCGTCTCTCTTTCTCTGTGGGGTTATTCGTTTTTTCGCTCTAACGACGGCGGCAGCCCGCGTCACTCGCTCCGACCTCCATTGTTTCGAGCCATTGCGCGGAGGTTGTGCCATGGAAGATTTATAGATGGCGCCTGGACAGACTTGCAGTTCGCGCGCAAGGCCAGCCGTAAAATAAAGCGCGCATTTTCACCCGTAGCCTGTGCGTGCGTCTTTCTCGTCTCTCTATTAGCTGCCAGAGGTGACAGCGGTGAGCGACCGGCGTCGACTCTGGCCAGTCGTAAATCATGCAGCACGGTGTGGTCCGGGCACATCCGGTGCTCCCTCTATCCACCCCTGTCAAGCACCCCCTCACTTCTCTACCCTCCCAAGCGGTAAATCCTCCTTCTCCCACCCTTTTGCCAGACTCTATGAAGCTTCTCAGATTTGCGGCCCGGATTACGCTAAAGTAAACTGGAGCGAAGAATGCAAGTGGACAGTTTTAGCATAAAGCATGGCGCTACCGCCGCCTCAGCGCATGCGCACTGTTGGCTGGCGGCAAACGATGCATGTAGACGGTGTGCACTATGCTAAAGCTCGCTATATGTGTATCGCCAGCAGCAATCACACTTTTTGCAGACAGAGCTGGCGTACGTGCATAATATGTACAGCCTCGGTTACTCATGATTTGGTTTTAGAGCCGCATTATTCTGGCGACCTTCAGAGGGGGCTCCTCCGTTGACACAATATGGCGGTGTCATCGAGGGCTGCTTCCAGGATCAGCCTAGCTTTTCTTTAAATTTTCGAAAACCCGTGCAACTTCGTGTGAGGTTTCAAAATGCACACTCTTTCTGAATATGGGTGCCAAACAACGGAGCGCAAGAGAGGGATCGACATTTGGAACGGCTGGCGCAAAAGTGAAGCAGTAGGCGGCCGAGCCGTGCAGGTAATTTAAAATCAATAACTTCAGCGACGGTCACTTTTGTGCAGCAAGTAAGTGGATTAACTATAAGCGCAATTGTTGACGTCTAACATATCGAACAGGCAAGACCCAATTTGTCATTCTGTTTAGCAGAAAGTCAGGCCATAATTACATTGTCACGTGGTTGTGAATATGCCTTAGGCCACAAACGAACAGACAGGTGTACTACTGGAATGAACTCTTTATTTGGCTGACTTCCACCCGAAAAAGAGCTATACTCGGGGACAACGTTCTGTGGCAATGTAGTGGAACCAAGATACTTTGTTGGGCGAGTTGGTACTTATTCATTATTGATATAAACAGCGCGAACACGAAAACAAGGGACAAGAAACAAGAAAGCCACAGTACATGCGCTGACTCACAACTAAGCCTAAGCCGTTTACTGCAAGGCCCAGAAAAACAAACATGAAGAAAACGAAACAGTCACGTGAAAAACCCCTGGGTTCACCTGCTGCATAAAAATTACTTTAAAAAATCACTTAAAAAAGACACCTCTTTGCTTGAAAGAGCAAGAGACGTCTTGCTGACACACTTATTGTCCGTTGAAATAAAATACGCTTCCACTATCTCTCTCGTTATCTTCTCTTTGTGGCGATATAAAATCTTAACACTGTCAAACTTAGGAGTGCATTTCTTCTTCTCCTTCTTCATTATTTCACATGACTGGCAATGGGATACCAGAAACGTTTTGTCCTTTCCAATTTCCAAGTTGTTACAGTGTTCCTGTAGTCTTATTTATACACCGTCCGGTTTGTCCTATATAACTGGCTCCACAAGAGAGTGGAAGCCTATACACAACACCTGTCTTGCATCCAACATAGGGGTTTCTATGTTTCACCCCACATTCTTGCTTCTTCTCTTCTCTTTCCCTTTGAACAGCCGGGCAAATCCTCTTCATCTTGAGCGGGGCGGTCAGTGCGACGTCCACATTATACCTCTTGCCTACATTTTTGAGGCCATGCGAAATCCTGTGCACATACGGTACCACGGCAACCTTCCTCTTCCTCTCACCCATTCTAGGCAGGGATTTCAGTCTGTGCGTTCTTTTAAGGTTCTTCAGTACCCGGCAACTGGCCTCAATAATAACTGACTCGCGATAACCGGCCTTTGCAATTCTCTTCACTTGTCTTTCAAAACTCTTGCCCATGCCGTGGTAACAAGATTTCGTCAACGCACTTAATAAGCAAGTGTTTATCATCCCATTCTTCACTAATTTGGAATGTCCAGAATTGGAGCCTAGCAACGGCTTCATCGATCTCGGGTTGTATTCCCACGACAAGGGCTTCAGACAAAAAACCATAAACCAGATGTTCCGTTCAGAGCCATCGTATCTGAGAAGAGCACGTGGCAGCACCTGGTGTCCAAGTATTTGCAGAAGCACCTTTCCTCGTTGACTTTATCAGACCCTCTAAGGCTACCTAACTCTGAAGCCCTTGTCGTGTTCCTCAAAGAACACAACCCAAGAAATTGTGTCGGCTTCAGCATGGATGTCAAGGATTTATATTATAGCCTTCCCCATGACTGCCTCCTTAAGCGAGTACAAATGTGCATTACAGAAGACAATAATGAATGTGACTTCATTGACGCCTCAGGTGTTAGTGTTGAAAGTTTCCTTGAACTTTTGAGGTTCTACCTGGAATCCACCTTCATAGGATGGAAGAACAAGCTATATACGCAGAAGGCTGGAGTATGCATTGGATCGAGTGTTGCACCGGTCTTGAGTGACATCTTCTTAATGTACGTGGACAGACACCTGAAGGATAACTTGGAGGGCTTGCATTATTCTACCTTCAGGTATGTGGACGACTTTTTAGTATTAACAGACCGTGAGGGATTCAATCAAAGAATGAAGGACATTATGGATGTTTTTACTGTGTGTGGATCCGGCCTGGACATTACTGTTGAGAAACCAGTGGACGATCAGTTACAGTATTTAGATATTTTGATTCAATTCGGTGATGATCATGTTTGTTGGGAATACAACCCGAGATCGATGAAGCCGTTGCTAGGCTCCAATTCAGGACATTCCAAGTTAGTGAAGAATGGGATGATAAACACTTGCTTATTAAGTGCGTTGACGAAATCTTGTTACCACGGCATGGGCAAGAGTTTTGAAAGACAAGTGAAGAGAATTGCAAAGGCCGGTTATCGCGAGTCAGTTATTATTGAGGCCAGTTGCCGGGTACTGAAGAACCTTAAAAGAACGCCAAACTGAAATCCCTGCCTAGAATGGGTGAGAGGAAGAGGAAGGTTGCCGTGGTACCGTATGTGCACAGGATTTCGCATGGCCTCAAAAATGTAGGCAAGAGGTATAATGTGGACGTCGCACTGACCGCCCCGCTCAAGATGAAGAGGATCTGCCCGGCTGTTCAAAGGGAAAGAGAAGAGAAGAAGCAAGAATGTGGGGTGAAACATAGAAACCCCTATGTTGGATGCAAGACATGTGCTGTGTATAGGCTTCCACTCTCTTGTGGAGCCAGTTATATAGGACAAACCGGACGGTGTATAAATAAGAGACTACAGGAACACTGTAACAACTTGGAAATTGGAAAGGACAAAACGTTTCTAGTATCCCATGCCAGTCATGTGAAATAATGAAGAAGGAGAAGAAGAAGTGCACTCCTAAGTTTGACAGTGTTAAGATTTTATATCGCCACAAACAGAAGATAACGAGAGAGATAGTGGAAGCGTATTTTATTTCAACGGACAATACATGTGTCAGCAAGACGTCTCTTGCTCTTTCAAGCAAAGAGGTGTCTTTTTTAAGTGATTTTTTAAAGTAATTTTTATGCAGCAGGTGAACCCAGGGGTTTTTCACGTGACTGTTTCGTTTTCTTCGTGTTTGTTTTTCTGGGCCTTGCAGTAAACGGCTTAGGCTTAGTTGTGAGTCAGCGCATGTACTGTGGCTTTCTTGTTTCTTGTCCCTTGTTTTCGTGTTCGCGCTGTTTATATCAATAATGAATGTGGTGGAAGCTACGGAGCCGAAAAAGCCGAAACGCACCAGCTCACTCCGCACAACCATATAGTGCCTCCAGAAATTTCGCAGTGGATGCTCTGGAATGTTAAATCATTATGGAACTATTAAGCTTATTATTGTATCAGGCTTAAACTACAGTACTAGCCAGTACAGTGGGAGTTTAATAGACAGCGTTCATGTCGATGGCTGCGCGGCCTGTCGAAAATCTCGTAAAGCACAAGAGCGTAGGCGGGGCCGGGTGGGATGCGTCGGCCGCTTTTCTCCGCCCATTTCTGCGCGCGTTCGTATCGCTCGTCTGCTTTTGGCAGCGTACGTCGTGCGCGTTGCCGATACCGCAGCCGAAGCCAGGTACTTGGAACTACATGGCGTAGTAATACAGTTAGGAAAGCCCCGCCCTCGCAGCTTCTTTGGCTCCATTGCCACAGAAAGTTGTCCCCGAGTATAAGCTACTAGGCGGTGGGGATAGCAACAAACGTGCTCGCTCGTCGTCGAACGGAGGATGCGCGTTTCACTCGTCAGCGCTCAATTTAAAGGCGGCGAAGAAGCATCGAGATAGAACCGAAAACGATGACTAACATAACCTGGAACATTGTAGAAGTACACGAGCGTAGCTGGAATCCTTCGAGGTACATCCGGTGCATCTTCTGCGAGAAAGGAAATGATAAAGCCGTGTCTCAGGACAACGAGCATAAAGAACAAATTGTACATAATCGATCCGTGCGCTACAATCACAGTGATAAGGCCGAATGCTTGCGGCTGTTAATAAATCAACAAACAGAGATTTGAACAGTCCGCGGCAATGTTAACTGACACTTAAGTTTCAAACGAGTAAAAAGTATCCATTCGCGTTTTCTGTTTTGCTCGCAATTTTTTAACCTCGTGCCTGTCCATCTATGAATATGGCTTAACAGTCTTATCTCCAAATAGAGAGTGAGAACGATACGGCCACTTGTTCCGCGCGTAAGCCGCCTTGGAATGATGAAATTTTCCTTGAGCTCTCGACTTGTGCTTATGCAGTAGATAGAAGGCATGTAATTAATACGACATTGGTATGATACATTCATTCCTGTTCGATTATATTCAATTCTTGATATAAGCCGTTGGTCTGATTCCTCAAAAGCTAGAAAAAATGGGGCAAATAAAGCGCATAAAGAATTAGAATTGAATGGAACTCTAATTAAATCATTATATAAGCTGTTCTCTTGAAGACGATCTAAGCCTCGAGTGCTTATGCATAAAAGTCAAGTGTAGGGACAACATATTTCTTTTATATTTAATATACAGACCTCCCGATGCACCTCCTGAGTATTTTGTCGAGCTACAAGAAAATATGACTCAATTCAAGTCAAATAAATTGTTACTAGTAGGTGGCCTGAACTTACCTGTCATCAGTTGGAAGCGTTTGCAAGCACTTTCACGGACAGCTCAACATTTAAACAGCATGCTTGACATAATGCTAAGCATGATTTAATTCAAATAGCTCAGGAGCCAAATCTGTGCTTGATCTAGTATTCTTCTCCAGAATGCTAACTAAATATACTGTTGCAGTTGCAAAAAGGTATTTCTGATCACTCGCTTGTCAGTACCAGTGTTCCCACAGTCACTTCTAACCCATCTGAGAAACCTGTCAAGCGTTCCTTCAAGGACTACTCTCGTGCAAATGACGCAGTCCTTATAAAACACATGGAAATATGTCCAATAGACCTTAACGACAGTGGCGCGATAAGACTTTGGCGTCGTTTTAAGACATGTCAGGTCTGTATTGATAACAATTGTGCCTTTTAAATGCAAACTATAACGCACACAAAATCCGTGGATGCTACGTGAAATTATCGACATGTTCCTCAAGACAAAAGGAATAAAGAAAAACCGCTTACTACTCGATCAGGTTAATGAACTGAAAGAAAACCTTGTGCGTGCAGCACGGACCTTGCAGGAACGCTACTCCAATACGCCAAAGCCTTTAATGGCTCATACTGCCGTCGACAAAAGCTGTCCGTGCGAGCGGCGTACCTGATTGGTCGACAGAGGAGTGACGTCACCAGCCGCCAAATTCGAAGCGACCATCCAGAAGTCTCATCTTTCAGCCATCTGCAATCGCACACTTGAAAGCGCGCCAAGGAACGCCACGCGACAGGAGCGGGGATGTACCGTCCAAACGCAGACTTGTCGGAGAGTGGGTGACAGATACTGCGCCTTTCCTTTCCTGTAAACCAATTATAATTATATGTAGCACTACAACGAACACCGATAAAAGGCAAACAATGAGAGGCAAATGATAGGAGAGGAAAGGTAAGCTTTAGTCATTCTCCTCTTGAGACATCTAAGAGATCCTCTAATATTTATTGTTGAACAGCCCGAAAAGTTCTGGAATTATTTGAGCGAAAAGAAAAACATTCCAGTATCACAAATTTGCGTTGGTGCAAAAATCATTACTGATCACCCGAAAATAACAGAATGTGTTTTTCATAGTGTATTTTCTGATTCTAGCATTTGTTCATCTGATGACAAAATGTTTCACCCATCTGAAGTGAATTTTATTTCATATTCTGGCATGGAAATCTTCACATGCTCCTGACAACTTTGGGAATATTTTTTTTTTTTGAAACGATATATTGAATCGATTGCCAAGTTCCTTGTTATCATATTTCGTACCTCATTACTTTCTCGAAAATCTCAGGATTCCAGTATTCAATTACAGGTACCAGTATTGAAGGGCGACCGTTAATTTCTAGAAAATTGCTGTCCAACATCCCTGACCACCACCACCTCCTCATCATCATCATCATCATCATCATCGGCCGTACCGGACTATACCCACTGCAGGGCGAAGGCCTCTCTCTCCCATATTCCTCCAATCAAGCAGACCCTGTGCTAGCTGGATCCACTTGACCCCTGCGAACTTCTTAACCTCATTCGCCCACCTAACTTTCTTCCGCCCCGTTGTGCGCTTTCTTTCCCTTAAAATACAGTTTGTTACCGTAAACGACCGTCGGTTATCCGCTCTTCGCACTACATGTCCTGCCCATGCCCATTTCTTCTTCTTGATATCCGCTATAATGTCCGTAACTTGAGTTATTTCTCTGACCCACTTTGTACGCTTTCTTTCTCTTAACGTTACCCCTGCCATTTTCGTTCCTTAGCACTCTGCATTGTCCTCAACTTAGGTAGAACAGTTTTCGTTAGCCTCCACGTTTCAAACCCTTGGGAGAGTACCGGTATGATGCAGCTGTTACATACTTTCCTCTTGAGCGATACTGGTAAGCTTCTAGGCATAATCTGCTAGTACTTGCCAGATGCGCTCCATCCCAATCTTATTCTTCTTGCTATTTCCCTTGCATGGTCCGGATCTGCGGTTACTATCTGTCCTAAGTAGACATATTCACCTACTACTTCCAGTGATTCTCTACCTAACATAAACTGCTGTTCTTTCCCGAAGCTGTTGAACATTACCTTAGTCTCCAGGATATTTAACGTTGCGCTAATTGGCCTGGTGAGTGAACTACCAACTAACATCCACATAAGTGCATATGCTGACGACATCTGCATCTGGGCCTCTGGTTCGACGCGCCCACAACTACGTGCGAGACTGCAACGAGCTGTGTCATCAACATCGATGTACTTACGGCGTCAAGGTTTATTTTTAGCGGCAGAAAAGTGTACAGTGTTCGCGTTTACGGGAAAATGTGTCAGCCGCTACCCGATTACCCTTCATGGAGTCGTAATACCATACGTCTCCAGGCACAGATTCTTGGGAGTAATTATTGACCACCGACTATCTTGGTCGAAACATATTGCTATGGTGAAGAAGAGGCTAATTAATTTTTGCCATGTACTTCGTTCCATAGCTGGCATCAAATGGGGTCCAACTGAGCGCTCCTTAATACGGCTTTACGAGGCTCTGTTTGTTGGCTACATCCGGTACAGTCTCCCAGTACTCTCTAGTATGAGCATTTCCTGCTTGCGGACTTTAGAGAGCGTGCAAGCGCAGGCACTAAAAATATGCCTTGGACTGCCCAGATGCACCTCTAACAAAGGCACAATTGAAGAGGCACACGCTCGCCCGATGTCCATATACTTGTCACACGAACCACTTCGTGTATATTTACGAGCACTTACAAGACACCGTTTTTACCCACTCAGCAAGATTCTGGATGAGAGGCCGGACTGCAGTTTTACAAGTGCACTCCGCTGCCATCAGTCGCAAGTACCGACAGGATATGCCCTCCCATATCGTCCCACCCAACCACCATGGACGATGGATAAACCTTTGGTGCACCTTCGTGTTCCCGGAATACTAAAGAAATCAATGGTACCAATTAGTGGACTCAAACAACTTACTCTGGCACACATCTGGTCAGAATATCCCAATCATATTCACGTATACACCGATGGATCTGTGTCAGCACAGGCATCCGCTGCAGCTGTGGTCATACCAGCTCAGAAAATGACTCTGCATTTCCTTTTGGGACATACATCTACATCAACCGCTGCCGAACTTGTAGCCATTCGGGAATCTATTCGCTATATATGTGGGGAGCCACCTCAAAAATGGTGTATATTCACGGACTCGAAGACTGCATTCCAAATTTTGGAAAACTTCTTACGCCACACTGCCTATCAGTCCCTGGCACTAAACATTATGGAACTCATCACATCTTCCCAGCTGCAAGGCCACATGATAATGTTTCAATGGATCCCTGCCCACTGCGGGCTCCATGGGAATGAGCAGGCCGATGTTGAAGCGAAAAGCGCACTCATCAATGGCTTCCAAACAGCTGTGCCTTTTTCAAGAGCGGATACGACGTGTCTTCTAAAGAGTTGTATGAATATTGCTACAGCAGCTTACTGCGCTCAACCAGACGCCCGACACATCCGTCTAAGAAGGCTCGATCGTACATTTAAATTTAGTGTTCCGCGTGATATTCCGCGTCATCAGGCATGCTTGATACATATAGACTTCGTTTAAACGTGGCTTTCACGCGCAAGTACTTACTTTTAATTGGACAGATGGACTCACCAGAATGTTCAACTTATGGCATCCCAGAGACTGTGGACCATGTATTATTGGTGTGCCCAGAGTATGCGAACGAAAGAAATGTGCTAGCTGCTTCCTTGAAGCGTTTAGACAAGAGGCCTCTGTCGGAGAAACTGCTGCTGGGCGCTTGGCAGGACAAGGGGAAGGGCGTCCAGGCAGTGCGTGCTCTTTGCCGTTATTTGAGCGCCAGCGGACTTGATTCGCGCTTGTAAAGCAAGCAGCTGTGTCTGTATATATATTTCATATGCCTTCTCCCACATCGTCACCCATCATGACCTTCTTTCTTCTCTCCTTCCCCTTCCCCAGTGCAGAGTAGCAGGCCAGATTTGAATTATCCGGGCCAACCTATCTGCCTTTTCCTTTCAATAAATCCATCTATCTATATATATTTTCAAGTCTACCGTCCTGCTTTTTCTACCTAGGTCATTAATCATTCTTTTCAGTTCAACCCCTGAGTTACTTAGAATTGCAATGTCATTACCGAATAGCAGATTACTGGGGTATTTTCCATCTACCTTTATCCCCAACTGCTCCCATTTCAAGCCTCTGAATACTTCCTCTAAGCAAGTCGTGAACAGTACTGTGGAGATCATGTCACCTTGCCTAACACCGTTGTTTTGGGGAATTTTGTTACTTTTATTTGTTACTTCTGTTACCAAGACCGAAGCTGTGGCATGGCATCAGCTTCCGACTCATGCGTATAATAGCATGTGCTATGAACACCTCTTGTTCCGCATCCCCTTCTCAGTGAAATGTCTTACCTGCCAACAACACCAACCTGCACTATACCACTCTGCTCGGACCTGCAAAAAACCGCCCATTACTCTGCCCACTCCCTCTTCTAGGCAAGATGCCTTGTCCCGCACAGAGCCGACTGACCAAAGCCGGCTCGAGCGGACCGAACGAATAGCTGTGGCCAGCGACTGAGTCTTTAATATTTGTTGCTCACACCGCTTTCACCAGCAACAACCGGGAAGACCAACAACAGCTGCTCTGGTGGGCCTGCATGATCCTGGAGGCACATGGAGCTCTGGACTGAGGATTCCACTTAGGGCATGTAACGATAGAAAATCAACATTTTTTTCTAACTTCCTCCTCCTATTCGATGACAATAACGGTAGCCTTAGTGACAGTAGCAATAGTGATGATGATTATAATGATTAGTAACAAGAAACCCAACCACGCTTACAAACTTTCGCTTCGTCTGGGTTTAGCAGGGTTAAACCACAGCATTTTTATTTTATTTTTCAGTCGAAGATGGTTTTCGGCTTCCTTCGCCGCTTTGTGCTTTATAGTTCTGCCGTTTCTGCTTTTCGTGACGGCTAGACGTCTTATTGTTTTGTGCTCTTTGGCGCCCTTGGCTACTCTTCGCCAGCCATAGCTATATACGCATCAGGCCTCCGCCTACTCACCTTTGTGTGCAGCTACATAAATATACCATCGTTGAAATATATTTGACTCTTTCTATCTTTTACTGGACCGACTGAATTCCGCGGCCCCTCCAGCAACATTCGCAGCGCAGGAAGAAGGGGCGCATATTCAGGAGGAGGAACATGCAGCACGGAAGGCTGCGGGGGTGGATGAGTAGTCACAAAGGCATCGAAAAACAAAGTCTGCGCCAGTGCGATTTCGCATCCCGCTCGGAGTTATGTGCTCAGTTGCTGTTGTTTTTCTGCTCGCTACGAATCTCATGAAATTTTGAAAGTGTCCGCCTCCGTCTTTTTACATGGCCTCAGATTTCTGAGTTTCTCTGGATTTCCTGACAATCGGATTCCTCTTCCTTAGTTTTCACAAAAAAAAACTCCACGAGGCTCTGCAGGTGTCGTTAGTGTCGTCGTAGCGCGTCAACATGCCACGTTGTAAAGAAGGTCATAGGACTACAAGCCGCATATGACCAACATGAAAATGCGACCTCCCTCTCGTCTGGGTGGAAAACATTCACGACAGCATCTCCCCCACATGGATAACAAGGGTGCATTCTTCATCTGCTCTGACGACCACGCATTTAATAGATTGTTCGGCGGTTTAGCCGCTGATGGTGTAACCCACAAGTCGAATAGAATTTCTCACAATAAAACAAGCAATAGCGTTCTGCGCCGTGCCTCCTTTTCTTCCAAACGAATTCTCTTTGGCTCATAGGGAAAATAAGGGTAACTGGCCATACAAGCATGTCTCCAATATTTTGCCTGAATATCTTCCGAAAACGCTTAAATAGCCGCACTCAAATTTAGCATTAGGGAGTATCGTAGTCGTCCTTAGAATTCATTTATTGGCCTAATTAGACCCTGACCCACGCTTCAGGAGTGGTCATGACCGCACCTGAAACTTGTTCAAACTTAACTCCAACATAGCAGAATTAATTGTGCCCTATGTTGATGCGCCTACCATCTGCCCTTTTCTGCGAAATTAAGTAACCCATGTGGCTCCAATAAGGAATAAAAAATGAAACTGAATATATAATTCTGCAGTGAACGCTTTTCTATTCGACTCGTTTATTTTATTTCTCTAACGCATGTGTCAAGCCAATGTCCTTCTCCAACCTAGCTTTTTAAAAAAGAAAGCAAGACTCATGGCTGAAAAACAGTATTTGCGCTAGCAGCGATTCCAAAATGCTGCTTTCGTGATTTTCTCCACATCGCGGCAGTGCCCAAAACGATCTTCGAACATGCAGCTAGGCTAAAAAAAAATGAAGCTTGAAGATAGAGTAGCAACCCATGCTGACTCTTTATTTATTTCTCACGCGTCCTTCCGAACGGGTGCAGGACTACGGGTTCTCCTCTGCTCTGTTCTACCACAGAAGGAGCCACAGTCACGTTTCGTGTCGCCACACATTCCTCGGCAGCTGACACAAATAAGAGCACCCTGTCCGGCACTTCTAAAGTTCAGGCCTGGGGAAAGGAAATGGGGTCCTCTCCTAAAAAAAAATGTGTACGTGTGTGCGCACTCGCTCGCTGGTTCGTGTCTCTGAGTCGCTTTTTTACGGGTTTTGTTCGCCGTGCGCGGTTACTGCCTTGTACTCGTGGAGAATAAGGCGACCTTTCTTTCGTTTGTTCAATTTATATAAGAGCAAGAAACTATGCGTTCCGTTAATGACTCGAGCATGAAATTATATATATATCCATTCAGCTGTCTGTTGCGATGCTGATAACTGTCATGACTGACTAGTAAGAGAGAGAAATTTCACGACCCTAAAAGAGTTGTACGGCGAGAAGAATAGCAGCAAAACGTGCTCAGTTGGGTCTCAAATAGCAGATAAGCGACAAAACCAGGCAGCGGCCGCGAGAGCTTCCACAGAAACATTCAGACCTCGTTATACTTGTCGCGTCGGGCTCTCAAGTTGCGCGCTGCGGTTAAGAATGAAATGATTTCTGACAGGCCCTCGGATGTTTGGGCTCAAAGAAGGGACAGAAAGACGCTAGTATCTGTGCCATCTGTTATGTCCTTTGTTAACGCTGAAAATTTTTGTGTAGGAAAATTACATTCAATTTGCAAAAGGCAGGAAGAAGATATTTGAAGGAGGCGTTATAGCATTACAGTTAAGCTTTTCGAAAACACAACGGCCGTTCCAAGTAGAAGGCGCCAAATGACTAATCAGCAGCATACGAAGTGATCAACGTGACTAGCATAGCAGGCGGTAACAAAGCTCAACTCTGTGAATTTTGTTCCTGAAATACTGCTTTGCATTAACTCTATGAAGTATGTTAGGGAAATTAGTCAATAAGGCAGTACTTCGTAAAACACGTTTTGGCAGCCGTGCTTGCAAAAACATTTGCATACTTTATAGCGCGCATGAAGTGCATTTTAAGCTAAGTTATCGAGTTTTTTTTTTCTCTCTCTCTCTCTTTATCTCAATTGCTTTGATTTGGTTTAAGGAGTTAAAAGTCCCGAAGCAATTCAGTTTATGAGGAACATCGTAGTGCAGGGTTCCGAAAGTTTCAACCATCTGGAGTAGACAAATTGAATGGGTTTTTTTTTGTTTGTTTGTTGTTGTTTTTTTTTTTTATTTACACTGAAAGGTAAGGCTCCACTTATTTGTTTCTGAACAAGACAGGAGTGCATGCGTATGTCCAAGAATAAGACGCAAGCATTTCCCGCAATCCTTCTTTCCTTTCAGGAAATTTTAGTACCCTAAAATTTGAAAGCGCATGGAAAAACAAGGACGAGAGAAGTGGACGGGACCAACGCTGCTTGCAGCTGTGTATATTCTGAACCTTTTTTTTAAGGTGACCAGTCTATCTGCAGGAACGCATAAAGCAACGACTAGCGTAACGCAATCGCCAGAAATAAAAAGCTTCTTGACAACCAACAGCTAGCCAAGGGATTGATGCAACACGTGCATACTATAAAAGGACACTGAGAATGGTCATACTGCTAATTTTCTTTGCTCATAAACAGCAACAATTTCTGCAGCAATTTCACTTAGGTATCGTTGACGCACTTCTCACCCAAGCCGTGAGTCAGCGAGCATTCGAATATTTCGCTTTCGAAGAGTTACTTGCCGCGTCCCGCGATAGTAGTTTTGTGCATCGCAGGGAAGCAGCCTGAGCAAGTCTTGCGGTTGAGGGGAAGGTTCGATCCACTGCTTTCGCCCTCCGATGAAGGTGCGTGCTTCCTGCGGCGTTCATTAATCCTCTGGCCGATGTACACTCTGTCCCATCTGAGTGGTAGACGACACCTATGCACAAGGAAATATATTCATGTCGCTGCTTCCTTTGGCAATTATCACGGTGACGTGGCCCTTCTTCTACAAGACTGAACACATGTGACTGCTTGCACAGCGCGGAACGCCATATACTTCGAGGCAATTATATTGAGATTATGGGAAATTATGCGAATACACAGTTTTCTCGCTTTTAAGACACGTCTTTCGAGTTTAACAACTGAAAGTGCGTTTGGGTTTCTAAAATCGTTTGGGTGACAAATTTCTGACAACTTTAAAGCTGCCGTTGTTGTTCCACATTAATGCCGTTAGTAGTATGTTATGTACAAACGAATCTCGAGTCTTAGGTCGGCCTCAACTAATTATTTTCACGTAATCGCTATCTGTTACTAAAAATAAGGACTAATCATTGTAGCTCCTGTTGTTGTTGTTGTTGTTGTTGTTTTCAGAGCGCACACGGACGGACAGAAGGAGTAAGGTTGCACACACACCAGCGCTTGTTTGTGTGAAACCTTAGCTTTTCTTCGTCCGCGTGCACTCTGAGCAAAATGACGCCGTATCAGCTCCTCAAAATTTCTCATTACTATATGGTTGTTACACCTTGGAATTTGCAGGTTTAAATGTAGGAATAATTTAACTCCAGCAGCATTAGCCATAACTACCCTCCATTCCTTCAAGAAGCATGAAATACCGGCTCCTTAGTAAAACAGGATCAGTTCAGTTCAGTTGAGTCGTTCAGTCGTTCAGTCGTGTCCGACTCTTCGTGACCCTATGGACCATATCACGCCACGCTTTCCGGTCTCTCACTATCTTCCTAACATCACATAACTTCATCTGCAGCGCCTCGATGATGCCATCGAACCATCGCGTTCGCTGCCTACCCCTTCTCCGGTGACCCTCAGTCTTTCCCAACATCAAATCTTTCTCCATCGACTCCTCTCTTGTCGTCAGATTACCAAAGAAGCTGAGTTCTAACTTTAGAATTTGACCCTCCAATGAGCAGTCAGGGTTTATGGTCGGCAATATCGACTGATTTGATCTTCTGGCAGTCCAAGGAACTCTCAAGAGTCTCCGCCGGCACCACAATTCAAACGCGTCAGTTCTTCCGCGGGTAGCCTTCTTCACAGTCCAACTCTCGCATCCATACATCACAACTCGAAAGACCATAGCACGAGTTATGCGGATCTTGGTTGGCAGACTAATGTCTCTACTCTTTACTAGGCGGTCAAGGCTAACCATTGCTCTCTTTCCCAGAAGCAGGCGTCTCCTAATTTCATGACTGCAGTCTCCTTCCGAGGTAATCTTGGAGCTCAAGAAGAGAAAATCTGTCACAGCTTCCACTTCTTGTCCCTTGATGCTCCAGGACTTGATAGGGCAATACGCCATGATCTTTGTCTTTTTAATGTTCAGTTTAAACCCAAACGTCTCACTCTCTTCTTGTGCGCGCGTCAGAAGTCCATTGAGTTCAACTTCACTTTCTGCCATTAAAGTGGTATTATCCGCATATCTAAAGTTGTCTATACGTTTTCCAGCAATCTTCACTCCAGCTGAAGACTCGTCCAGACCGGCCTGCCTCATGATGCACTCAGCATATAGGTTAAATAGGCATGGCGACAGTATGCAGCCTTGTCTCACTCCTTTCTCAATCGGAAACCAGTCAGTAAGACCAGTCCCAGTTTTGACTGTGGCCTCTTGCCTTTCATACAGGTTCCTGAGCAGACAGATGAGGTGAATTGGAACTCCCATCTCTTGGAGAGCTTGCCTCAATCTGCTGTGATCTACGCAGTCAAACGCTTTCGCACAATCAATAAAGCAGAAGAAGATGGATTTCTGGAACTTTCTTGCTTTTTCCATGTTCCAGCGAAGGTTGGAAATCTGGTCTCTAGTTGCTCTGCACTTGCGAAACCCAGCTTGCACGCCCGGAAGATCCCGATCCACATACTGCTGCAGCCTACCTTGGAGGATTTTCAACATCATCTTGCTAGCATGCGAAATAAGCGCGATCGTGCGGTAGTTGGAACAATCTTTTGCACTGCCTTTCTTTGGAATGGGGATGTAAACTGACCTCCTCCAATCCTGTGGCCACTGCAAGGTTGTCCGAATTTGCTGACAAAATGTATACGGAACGTTAACAGCGTCATGGTTGAGGTTTTGAAGCAACTCAGCTGGAATGCCATCAATTCCGCTAGAGAGAGAGAAAGAGAGAAAAGGCAGAGAGGTTAACCAGGAAAGCTTCCGGTTTGCTACCCTGCACTGGGGAAGGGGAATGAGGAGTTTAAAGGAGAAAGATAGAAGAGAATGATAGGAAAGGTAAGGCGGCGAGGAGCACAGTCACAGTTTCTCAATCAAGTTTGTGTCTCTCATAAAACACATAAGTGCTTTGAAGGCTTTGCCGTTAGACGCCTTCTGTGGCCATCAATTCCGCTAGCTTTATTCTTAGTAAGGCTGCTAAGGCCCATTCAACCTCACTCTTCAGGATGCCCTGCTCGAGATCAGTAATCACAACCGTCTTATGTTGGGTTTATACATCCGGGTCCTTCTTGTACAGTTCTTCTGTGTATTCCTGCTACCTCTTCTTTATCTCTGAGGCTTCAGTGAGGTCCCTACCTCGTTTCTCCTTTATCACGCCCAGCTTAGCACAGAAGCTTCCTTTGATATCTTTGATATCTTTGATTGTCTGATACAGATCTCCTGTGTTCCTCAATTAGCTGTTGTCCTCAACTGCTTGGCACTGTATGTTCAGGAAGGCATTCTTATCTCTCTTTGCTATTTTCTGAAAATCCGCATTGGGAACCTTGTATCTTTCTCTTTCCCCCATAACTTTTGCCATCCTCCTTTCCTCAGCTATTTGCAAAGCCTCTTCAGATAACCAGTTTGCTTTCTTGCATTTCTTTTGCTTTGGAACTACCTTAGTAGCAACTTCTTGTATTATATCACGAACATCAGTCCATATCTCTTCAGATTTTCTAGATCTAATTCTTGAAATCGACTCCTTACCAGGAATCCTTACGTTTATTCTGAAACAGCAATGTGCAATCCGTAACATCTATTTTTAATATTCCGATGTCAGCCCCCATTGCATATTTATTCACAAAGTGATTAAATTTTGTCCTGAATTACAGTGTTCTCTTAAGAATAACAATTTATTTATAACAGCTTCAAGTCCTCTTCAGTGTTGCCATTGTATAGACATTTGAACGCGAATTGCTCACAGACCCCTAAACAATTTGTGGGAGTCCTAGAAAATTTGTACACTAATTTGTAAACCGTTCTTTGAGGCAAACAAACCTTCAACGAAAACAGCGCTACTTCTTGCCCCGGTCGCCACAGCGCACGCCATAAAAAAATCTTGCTCCCGCGGTTACACAGACGAGACGTTCTGCTTCTAAATATTGTGTTATTCTGCATTAGCAAGCGCCCACTCTCATATTGAACGTCCCACGTAAGCCCAATCACGCGTTTCCCTTCAGCAGCCTGGACACTCCGTCTAAGCCACTCGATTGGCATCTGCGTCAAAACTGCAGGTCTCTATCCAAGTCCATTTAGTGGCCGAAATCTTCCGATGGGAAAGACTCCCCATGCCTCGAATGTTCGTTATCTGAGCCTTTGGGACGTCCCGCAGACACGTCCGAAATCATGAACGCATCATACCGCTGTTCACCATACGTGAGTTCGGGTCCACAAGGCTCTTTCAAAGAGCCGTGTGCTGACGATTGCTTTCCCCGAAAGCGGAGGCAGTGGCCACCGTGCAGTTAATCTAGTTATGCGAAGCGGGGATTACAGGGCTCGATTGGATTGCACGCACCGCTCCCTTTAACTCGGCCTATGCGTGTGTACTTGGAGCGTGCTTGGATGTGTGCGGGGCACATAATGATGAGGTGCGTCGCAGTTGCCTTCAGCTTTGCCAAAAGTTTCCGGTATAGTTGCCTCAAGCCGTTGTTCTTCCAAGAGCGTCATAGACGTGCTTATAGAGAGAGGGTCAAGAGCAGGATGGGAAAGCGGAAGGTGAAGTATTCGGAACGGCGTTTTCGTTGTTCGCGACAGCGAAAAGTCGCGTTCTTTTGGGGGATACCTTGTTGCATGACGTATATCTTAACGCGCACGACAAGTGCTGGGATTTCGTTCCTTGAGTTCAAAGGTTCAGTAAATATCACTCGGACAACGTGAATCTGTTGCTTCATAATGACAGCCCGTTCGCAGCGCCTGATCCTTTCCTGCTTTTCAAAAGACATCTTCGAGAAAATCTAAACACTTGGCCTGTTGCAATAAAGACACTCGGTACAGAGAATGCGCATCAGATTTAGGGGTTTTCTGGCTGTTTCTTTTCGCCATGCCCATAACATTGAGGGCAATACTACTCGAAGCTAAGCTTGCAAGAGAAAGTATGAAGGTATACAACCGTTAATACTTTGGAACCAGCAACTGCAAACGATGGAGTGATTGTAAAGATGTAGAGTACCATGCTGAAAAAATACAGATTGAAGTCTCTGTAGGAAATAAATATGGAAAAATGGGCTAGGTAAACTCGCCGAAGATACCGCCACAAACGAGCGTGCAATAACTTTCGCATGGTGCTACATTGAAGCAGCGATAATTCGTGTACTCAAAGACAGCATTTCCCGTTCTAAGCATTTGGCTCCTAGATTCTATGCTGTCGCACCTTTTGTCCATCACGCTCAAAGGAAATCATCAAAACATTTAAAGAGTTTGATGATGAGCTGCCAGGTGGCCCTAAGTTAAACATCAAGTTCTTTTCTTCTTGCCGATTACATGAACCGATCACTCTAATTGAAGAATACATAATTTATTTACAGCTATATACACATTGCAGCAAAACTGGACTTCTGTCAGGGTGCGGCCTCTCATCACGGCACCCGAAACGAGCGTCGCTCGAACGCTTCAAAGTCGCTCCCTCCTCCTCGCTCCTGGGGAATCCTCATTTCCCCCGTCGTTTCGCCGCGGCTGTTTGCGGCTGGTGCAGGCCCCCACCGTTACAAATTCTGGTTACCGGATGTCTTCAGGAGCGACGCTCTTCTTCCGCTGACTGTCCGTGCTGCCCGCAGGCCGCATCAATCGTGGCAGGTTCATCCATGTGCCAACCGTGGTAAGGTGGCTTTCGTGCACCAACCGTGGTAAAAGGCAGTCAGCTCTTGCCGACGCTTCAGATACACGGCGGGCAATTTTGGCCTTCAGTCCGTCCTAATTCTCTCGCATTAAGAATTACTGGATCAAAAAAGCAAAGCGTTCAAGACGCACAACAAGACAATGATAGAAAGAGAGGTTTGTAATAAAAACTAACCTTAGAAAATTAGGCCTCTCACGCAGGCTTTTACGCTACTAAAGGAAACGGAAAAGAGCGAACACTGAGTGGAGGGAATTCGCATCGAAGGTATTCTTTCTCGTGGGGCTCCGATGAGTTCGAGGATACCGTAATTAGCCGGGAATATAATTCAAGGACCTTCTCCTAATGACAAATCCAATTAGTCAGCCCATTTCGGCGAAGCCTCGCGTATGGGCGCGACGGCTGGAAGAAGCCGCTTTTGAGACCCCCGGAAACCTCAGGCGGGCACTTGATGGTCCGAGGTGGCGGACGCATGACCACCGCTCTTCCGTTCACTGTTTGTTCTCTTACAACACGTCCTGTAAATTTTTCCATCGTTCAGAAGTTTGTGGGGCACAGATGAGAGCTACCGGGTGCACCAGGGATTATAGATGAGCACGAGGTGCCCTGTCTTTTACGGCCCTGAATGCGGAGAAGACGAGCACTCGATCAGTCCTGGGTGCTTTTATCGGGTACAAACTGAAGCACCTTGTTAGATGTCGAATAAAACGAACGCTGCAGATTGGATAGCGAGATCTAGTTAAAACTATGGAGCTGTCTGAAGCTAAGCGAAACGAGACTGGCAATTATTTTTTTTTTTTTATGCGTACAGCTCTAACATGCGAAGTCACAGGATTCACAATTACTAGAGTCGCATTACGCCAACCTTACAGGACTCTTTTTCAAAGTAGGATATTTATGTTATGTTGTACGCTCCAAATATTACAGATAGCGCTATTGCCATAATCTTGGTTTATTGTGCGCTGCTTTGAGTGCATTGCTTGTATAATTTATCCGCACCCCTCCCCTTCCCCTCCTGGCCACTTGCCGTTAGTCTCCGGCTTCTACTAATTCCATAAACGTTGTTGCGGGTGCTGAGAACACCAAATAAAGAACTATAGATGGCTCTAAAGACGTATGTTCTTCCCCCGGCTTAGTAGAAAGGTCTTACGAGACCGTTAAAGGGTCTGTGCAGTCTAAAGACAGTAGGCTAATTAGCAAGGTTGTAGAGAGGGACAAGATTATGGCGACTAATTTTGCGTACGTAGTTGCTTTTACCCGATAAAGAAGTCGACAGGCGCGTGCAGTAACAAGCCGCACCGAGCAAGGCCAATGGCAGACACCGGAATTGAGGCGCAGCTTACTAAGGGCTCCATAAAATTAACTCCTGAGCAGTACAACCAGCTGATTAGGAGTCTCAATTATCTCCCCGTTAGCTCAGTATCGCTTGTACTTGCTTTGTTAATTACTAAACGACTTGAGCGAATGAGGTTCTGGTATTTCAGGAGATATTAGCAAGGTTGGTAAAATTAAACATAAGGTCACTCTTTAATGATCAACAGAGCCCGCGTTGCGGGTCGAGGCCAAACATTTGGCAGAAGTTTAATCTCCGCCTTTAAGATTATGACGCGATGACGGCGTCAATGGCTCTGCGGTTTCCTCGTTCGCTGATATGTCTTTAAACTGTTCTCTCACACAAACTGATTTGCACACATTCGTAAGATGCCACGTTATGTGAGACACCATTCATGTGACATAGTTTATATTATATAGAGCCCTGCTTTAACGAAGCCGTGCGAACGCGCCTGCTTTGCCTAGAAGTAATGTATATCTCACCCGGGATCCAAAAGAGTAGATAACTTCAATACCGATCTGTGGCCCCCGCCAACTCGACCATGTCATGTCTCGTTGCGCAACCAGCCGACCAATCAGCCGTGCCACCTGCGGCATGTCCGTGATTTTCCGCCTATACCGCACGGCACAATCAACTGCCCCAAACTTTCCACAAAGGCTGTATATGCCTTGCCTACTAACGAGTTGCCGGATGCCGAGCTTATTTTTCTTGGGTAATAATGCCGACAGTGTTCTAATGCGACGGTCTCTGATTTACCTTCGTTATCCCTGTGCAGGCCTATCAAAAAAGCGGGATGTATGTCGAGTTCATGACGCCTTGTAATAGCATCAGATGCAAATTCATTTGTAACACAAGTATTTTGAGCAGTTATTCTACCATGTGACGACGAATAAAATAACGTGTTCTTCCGCGCAAACTCAAGCCACAAAACACTTTCTTTCCCCCGTACGTAACTAAAAAGTATGTGAGATCCCGTAAGGTAAGTTCTTAAATATGCGGTCAACTTTATACTACAAAAATAAGAGGCACGCCAAGTACACTCCCCTCTTTCTACGACCCCCTGCTCCCTCTCCTCTAGTCCCTTTTCCTTCTTTCTTTCTTTCTTTCTTTCTTTCTTTCTTTCTTTCTTTCTTTCTTTCTTTCTTTCTTTCTTCCTTCCTTTCTTTCTTTCTTTCTTTGTTTCTATCTTTCTTTCTTTCCTTCCTTCCTTCCTTCCTTCCTTCCTTCCTTCCTTCCTTCCTTCCTTCCTTCCTTCCTTCCTTCCTTCCTTCCTTCCTTCCTTCCTTCCTTCCTTCCTTCCTTCCTTCCTTCCTTCTTTCTTTCTAGGAGGAGAGGAGAGGCGGGCTTTAGTGGTGGTCTTTTTTCGACCGATTTTTTAATGCAGAAACGAGTTTGCCTCGTGCGTAACGCGGCTTCGTCTAGTGATGCTCGGCAGTGTTGCGATTTGTCGGGTTTGGCCACAAGGACAGCCGAGCTTAATAAATCTCTTCGGTGACCCGTCAAGGCGACGGGAGGCCCCTCCATTGTGCGTCTAGTATGCATCCGACTCGTGATAAATGCCGATATGGAAGCTTCCCTTGAAATTTGAAAAAAAAAAATAAAAATCTTAATGTATGTGGTGAACGGTAGTCGTAAAAAAAAAAAACGTAAATGCGCCAAAACAGAAGCAGAGAAGAAATATGAAGGACGGTGCAAAATGGAATATTTTGGCTTTCTCTTGGACACGAATGACAAACGCCCGCCCCTGTTGACTTATATTCACAGATAACAAAATAAGGAGCCAAGAGCTTACAGCTTTTTTTGTTCTCCTCTTTATTCCACAGTCTAACTGGCAGCTATAGAGAGTAGAAGCGATGAAAGCGGAGAAAGAGGACTGCCTATTTATGGCTTGTAAATTTCACAATTTAAAAACATTCTGCAAATGCTTTTTAAGAGCGGAGTTGTAGGCTCTTGGTGTACAAAAAACCGGAATCGCAGCGGACGTGCGGAGCAGCAGTCTAAAGACGAGGCCACTGTGGGGAGCGATGATCTTAATACGACGGCAAGCGAAAAAGACGGCGTGGAAGGTGTGCCTCAGATATCTATAATGGGGCTCGCGGCGGCGACAGTCATACACGTAAAGGCCTGCTTTCTATATTTTCTTTTTCTTTCCTTTTTTCCCCTCAGCTGCCGCAGGCAACACATGAACAGAACGAACTCATCACCCGCAAAAGAACTCTGCAGCGGCGCTAGCAGCAAGCGTGTTCGTCGAACTGAGAATACATTCGGCAATTTGAAGAAACATCGAAATAAACGGGTTAAAAAGTTAGAACAATCTGCAACAATGCGGAAGAAATTGCGTTTGGCTACAATCTTTCGCAGTCTTGCGCTACAAAAAAAGTGATAAATACGTCTCTCGGCTCGTCAATGACATGAAGAGCTTCTCTTAGCGCTGCGAACAAAATGATGCATGCCAGCGTTGTTGGCAGAAACAACGATTGCAATGCTTGTCATCTTGAGCATTCATCGGCGCCTCCCTCGTACATAGTGATGGGCACTATAATAACGCCACGTGGAACGTTGTTCATGCATCAGCTGTATGAGTACACTACCAGGCATTAGAACGAAAGATGTGAAAGAAAAGACTGGACACACAAATAAAATACGAAAAAGTGCAATGGGTATATTAAAAGTTCACAACTACACTCTTCGTTTCGCACACGCATGTTCACACACTTTTCTAGCGTCCGCTTTCCCTGCACCGCTCAGTCCTCACGCACTTCGCACTCCTGGCGTTCCCCGAATCGCACTCTCTCACCTCATGCGATGCAAGAAAGGTCCGATGCTGCATGCGCGCGTCGAAATCCAGGCACGTGCGCCAAAGCGGTGGTCGGGTCGACGGCACCACTCAGTGTCCAAGGGGCGGACAGCCGCCGCCCAGGTGAAGGAATTGCGCAGTAATAAAAAGACGATCGCTAACGCATGGTAAAGGAAAGCGCAGAACGATTTAAGCCGCATCAACGAAACCACTTTGCGATATTCAAACGAATGTTGTATCGTTTGCCGTCCTCCATCTCCTCGACTCAAAGCAGTCATTCATCATATTCGTAGTAATCGAGCGCAGAAAGACGAACACGGCCGAGAAGACAATACGACACAAGCATTCACTCGCAACTGAATGGTTTACTAGGGCAAAGCATCTCAAGAACATAAAAGAGGGGCAAATACAAACAAAACCCCAGTGAGCGCTTGCATCGTGTTGTCTTCTCTGCCGTGTTTGCCTTTTCGTGCTCGATTACACTATGAACATTTACCAGCTCGCCCAACTTCTCACGTTAACGCTATTCATCTTATACCTCCCCCCCCCCCTTCCCCTCCAACATATAATTTGTTCATTGACAGTCAGTCGGAATTGAAGTTATATTATCTTTAATGGATGCGCATGGAGCCACAGCTCGAGCCCAGTATTGCCTTACACAAAACAAGGCAAGCAAGCAAAGATATAAAGAGAACGCCTCTGTTGCACATCGTGATGTTGATCGCCCTTAACTTGGCACAAACTTGTTTTTTAGGACGCTGCGCAAAAAATCTAAAAAGTCCTTCAGTCCAGTGGGGTTCTTGAGACTGTCCACAGGCGACAACCGTAGATCATCCTCTGCCGAGATGAGAATCTGCGCACATTTTTTGGAGTCACTCTCAAACACCTCGATGATCACGCTGCAGCCGAAAGTCGGGTGATCGTCGTAAGACTGGCTGAAAATCTTGAGCACCGAATACAGGCTTGAGTCAGACATCGAGTAGAGGTGCATCTTGTCCGGTCGCTCGACTCCCTCTTCAAACTTTAGCGAGAGGGTCTCCAGAACGTGCTTGAGCACGTTGCTGGCGTACCAGAGCTCGTGGCCCGAAAGCGCCAACCCGAACATCTTGCGGTCGGCCCAAACTAAGTCGTTCCAGAACGGTTGAGCCCAGCTGGGGATCGGATTCCCGTTGTTCACGTACGTCATCAGGCTGTCCATGGCGAGAAACCTCTCTCTCTTCTCCCGTGATGGCGCCTCCGTCTTCTCTATAACAAAATCGAGCAGTTTCCCAATGGTCATGAACTGGCCTGGACAAGGCTCTCGCTGCAAAGTGTCGAAGTTTTCGATGAGACTAGCTTGAAAGAGCAAGTCGTACCGCGTCGGATCGACCTCCATGCTTCCAGGGATGCCCAGGCCCCGCATGGTCTCCGCCAGGCTCTCGCGACACCGGTCTAAGCGGGCGTGAGTAGCTAGCAGTTGCCCCGGCTTGTCGGACTCTAGAAAGCCCTGGTACCGACATCGCAGGAATAGGCCGAGCTTGAATGTCTGCTCGTGGCCTGTCTTCGTGAGCTGACCATGGTCCTCGGGGACGCTCTTTGGCAGCTTCTTGCAGCATAATATGGGGGTCCTCTGGCCGTGACGACTTATAATGAAGACGTAAAGCAGCTTGCCTGGTGGTTGCACGCCTTTTGACACAACGGAGTTAGGAATTGACATCTTCTGCTGAACTGATCGCGAACCGTCGTGTACAGAAATTCTTGTCTTCTTCTAGACCATGTAATCGTCACTGATAATGTTGATGATGATGACCTCAGACAAAATGGCACATACCCACGGCGGGGGATTGGCCAGGGTGCGCTGTAGATTGTAAATATATATGTTCAAGGACTGGAGTATTCAGATAAATATAGACGTTTAACTAGAATTTGGAAAAAATAAAAATGAAAAGAAAAAGTAATGAATTCATACCTAGCATAGGAATCTACCTGTTAAAATTATGTAATCATGAATAGAATCGCACACTGGTTTTAAGGCATATCCCTTGACGCTTGCCCCGAAGGAGAGGAGAACTGGAATGGTTAGTGGAAGGCGTAATCTCGAAAGGGGAGTCGCTAAGAAAATTTTGCGGAGAGATGCGAACCTCCGGCAGAAGAGAAGAAAATGATCTATGGATTCAATTTCTTTGCAAGACTCACAAAGGTTAGCAACGGATAGCCCCGAAAGACATACATACAGATTTAGTTTCGGTAATCTGTAGCGCAAGAGAGTCATAGGCACTTCCCATAGACTTGAAACACACATGCGGCCACGCCAAGGCCATCTGAGGTGTTGGTAATCTGGTGCATAAGTTTCTCCTGGCACGTGACTTTCTTCTTTGTCGCTTACACAATGCAGATGATGAAATAAAGAACCTGCCGGGCCTTCAGTTCCCCATGCACTTCTTTTTCTGTCTCTTGTTGACCATTACTCTAGTGCTATTTTGGGGATCTTCGCTCTCGGGCAAAACCCGGTTTTACCAAATGCTTGCAACGGATAGATATTCTAAGCATCGTGTTGATTTCGTAACCGAAAATTAGTTTTCCAGAAACATGGATTTCTCATTCACAGCGTTACAAGTACTGTAAAAATATTTCGTGAAAATCTTATATTTTCAGTTAGCGAATTCATTCAAGCCTCTTTTAAGTCGAGTTATTCATGATGCCCGTAACTTGTGACCTGGCGTCTTAAGAGGGAAAGTGGGTCTTAATGTTTTTAATTTTTCGCTCAAGGTGAATGCAATTTAACAACTTTCATCAGCTGTTGGCGCTAATGTCGCACTTGGAATTAGATCCTCTCTTAGATTCAGCAGCTGATGAAATATGAGGGTTTAGAGATATATTAAAATATATTTCTATAAAGGCTTTTCAATTATTTCATCTCTTCAAACCCAAAAATACGCTAGTGTCTCAATGCCAAAGAAATGCTTCATTTGGTGAAGACGTTTCTATTTGTCTCAATTCAATACATAGGTAAAAGAGCGGACTGACATTTCCTGTACTTTGTTCAATGATTTCCCGCTACTAATCTATCTGTAATTCTGAAATATATAGGTAGAGTGACATAAATACCTTCTTCGCACAGACCGTTTAAATACAAATACAGGGGTGGTAAATATTTTTATTGTCACCTAATAGCAACATATAAAAATACCTCGTATATCTACCTATCTGAGTGTGGTGCACAAAGTTATGCAAATAAGAAAAACGCAATTGAAGTAAGCTGTCACTTTTCCAACAATACAATATGTTGTTCCCAACAAAGCTCATTCTGAATATGTGAGCGCAAGTCCTAAAATACCATCAAAAGGTAGCATTAAATTGTCATGGTGCGCCTAGAACAAGCATTAGAACCAGCATTTACCAGTTAGTGTGCCTGCTCCAGGGCCCTGCAAGCCATCGATTTAACATTAGCTATCGCCTGCTGGCTGTGTTCATCATTTGCTTTAGAGCTGTTTTGATGAAATATCCTTCCATAATGCAACATAAAAGCGAGCACACCACCGTGGAATATGCCAGCAATTTAGTCGCTTGTTGTAAGTTGTCAAAAAATACTACGAATATCAGAACGAGTGGATCCGAACCGTAGTCTTCGGCATTCAAAAATGTAGCATTCATCCACTGCGTCCCCGGAAGCTTTTTGTTTATTGCCTGCTTTATCACACATGCAGGAAGCAAAGAATAGAGAGACATGCCAAACACTAAACCTTCAATGCAGCCAATTTGTCAAGCAGGCTCAACCATTTGGGGGGGGCTCAGTTGTGAGAACGTAAATCACACTGTAAATGAAATTTTCGCCCGTAGAGCGAACATTTCCATCGCCGTGAATGGCCTGCATTCTTGTCCTCCGAAAGTTATGCAGGATAAGAGCCATCACACCATATGGTAGTACTTACCGGTATCGCTCAAGAGGACGAAGTGCCTAAAGATACGTCCGACGTATCCATTCGATCATACAGTTTCTTACTCTTACCTAGAGGGAAAGCTGTGCTGCCGTCTATGGGAGTTTACATGGAGTTTCCAGACGGCCAGTTCAGCCACCATGGGCGCTCAAAGCATCATGGGCCGGAGAGCTACCGAGTGCAGAACTACAACTTTTGGCCAAAACTAATGCAAAGATAAACGTTATTCTACCATAAATAATGTCCTAAGATTGAATATTGTGACTATAAATTGCAAAAAGGTAGAGAAACAGCATGTCAGTGTGATATTTATCCAATATAGGCGATGGCTCTTTCTCCTATTGGCTTAGTTTTGAGCAGCACAAATACCAATATTTTGCACTTAATAGGCAAAATTTGAAACAGAAAAACGTTATAAAAATATTTATGGTTGTGCAATCACTTAAGGAAGTTTTTAGTGGCATTTCGGGAAACAAAAACTATTTATTGGCGACGTCTGCTTTTGCGCCTTCGCTACTATGGCTTTCGCAGTCTATGTACGCACCTTCAGATGATGATGATGACGAAAAAGAAACATTGCAGTAACGCCACTCCACGTACCCGAAAAAAACCGACTGTCCCGCAACAAGTAACACACCGGCCCATGATTCTTAGCGCGCCCATGGTGGCTGAAGGGCAGCGCCCTCAGCTTTCCCTCTAGTTAGTGTAAGGAACTCTATGCATTCGATCCTCGGTACAGGTACGGCAGACGTCAATATAGGCTCTTGGCTAAAGTCCCTGATTGCTGATTACTGCGCGCACATATGAAGCTCAGCCTTCGCGACTCTCAAGGAGTTCGTCCATTCTTATGTAGTAAGTTTCCACAAGGATACAGACCATTGCCTTCGCTCAGGGTATTGTGTGGTGAGTACCGCTTGCCACACGCACAGGTTGCAGGCGAGCAACGGCGGCAGGCGACGCTACACTATACACACCAGCAGAGATACACATATTCATGATAGAACAGCTTTCGTATCGAACTTAACTGTGAAAGTGTCCCCTCGATCTGCTTGCAATGTAAGCAAGCTGTTCCTAGCACTCTCTTCGATCTCCACCTACCTTCGAAGATCGAGCGCCCGTGGAGAAAAACCGTCCGTCCGTTGTAATCCGTAAGACATATGCTATTCTAGTTGTTCTTTACATGCAGACTGAAGGCATGGAATGTTTATCATTCAATTCTTACTTTTAGAGCGCAGCTCTTTGGCGCCCGTTCCTGCGTTTCACGTTGTCGTCGCCTTCGGCGTTGTCCTTCGTAACCAGCTCCGCAGCCAGAGCAGGGCACTCTACGCTCAAATCTCGCATTAGGAAGTAACGTAATCGTCGGCAATTTTTTATTCTATCTCGCAACCATGCATGGCACAAGGCATGCCGAGGTTACAAAAGGCCTGCATAGCTGATACAGCAGCGATGACCAGCAGGCCGGCGAACCTGTCGCAATACATAAGTGTACAAACAAAAAGCCGGAAGCGTGAATGATCCGCTTCCGGACAACCCAATAAAGTGCTGAGCAGCATGCAGCTTTACCTTCTGGTTGAAAGTCGCATACACTGTGTTTAGACCCGCGTATACGTTCGAGGTTAGCATGAGCCACTGTCGTTACTAACGAGCGGAATATGTGTGGCGCCGGACTTCGGTACAAAAGAAAATCACATGTTTGCAAGGAAATAACCAGGAGTAAATTTGCTGTTCAACGCTGCTGCCCAGAGACGTCTGCCAAGCAGCTAGTATACAATAGAAAGGCGTGCTGTTTTTCATGTATATGCTGCAGTTTGTTGTCACACTCAAGTATATACGCGCATTGGATGCTAATCGCCCCATTCGGGCAGCGTCTAAATACCCGGGAATACAAGGCTTAAGCTAGCCACAGTACGCCTCGTACTTTTGCAATTGTGCCCATTTGTCCTGTAGTTACGATTGAAACACACCGTTGTATTCATGTGATACCGAACTAATGTGAATGCCTCGCGTGATACTTCAACTTCGAAAACCGACGTACTCGTAGAAAAAAAAAAGTACCGTGTTCGTCCAACGTATCCTTAGCCACAGCATCAAGAAACAGCGGTTGGATATGTCCTATGTAAATGTGCCAGGTCCGTCCGACGTACTTTTAGCCACTGTCAAGTATGTTGCTTCTTGCCGATACTCACCTATAGGACTGAAACATGGAGGCTAACGAAAATGGTTCTGCTTAAGTTGAAGGCAACGCAGAGAGATATGGAACCGAAAATGGTTGGTGCAATGTTAAGAGATAGGAAGCGTGCAGATCTGGGTTAGAGAAATAATTCGAGTTAATGATATGCTAGTCAAAAATAAGAAGAACACTGCATGGGCTGAAAATGTAGTGCGAAGACGGGATAAGCGATGGTCGTTAAGGGCAACAAATTGGATTCCAACGAAAGGAAAGCGTAGCAAGGGACGGCCGAAAAGGGGGTGGATGACGTTAAAGGGGAGCTGAAACACCTTCCTTGCTTTGTTTGTAACATAGCCTACCTGCTAGAGCGTGTTGCAGTGAACATTCAAGCGAAATATTACACCTCTACGCACGGTATAGAGCCCACTGTCCGGGCTCTCCTCTTCGACTTTTGCATTCGCTTTTTCCCCCCTGTGCAAAGCTATACTACGTGTTAAGGTTTTTGAATGGTAATTGGTGAGCTTCCTGCGGACGTCACGCATCTATTATACACTAGAACTTAGTAAAAACAAGTTGTAATATTAGCATTTAGTTTATACAAATAAAAGATATGGAGGTGTAGCATCTTTATTTAAATATTTTTGTTTACACTTCCGGTCTCGCGCGGGAGCCGGCGGCCTTCGTAACTTTAGCACAAGATCGCCGATTGTCGTGGCGGCTGCGCTTTTGTCGGTTGTAGTGTCCTTTTCGTCGGTATATACTGTCACGTGGTAGTGACAAGGCCATCGATTTCTGGGCGCACCGCTGGGATATGGTCACGCCGTCGAGAGTGACTTCGTAGTCAATTTTTCCGATGCGTCGAAGGACTTTGTAGGGGCCAAAGTACCACCGCATAACTTTTCACTCAGTCTATATACACACTTGCTCTCCTGACTTGTAATCTGCATCGCATCGTCGCAAGATGTATCGTCGGGTGTCGGTGCGTTTAATGCGCAGCTAGGCGAGTCGTCGAGAAAAATCTGCAGGTAGGGGAAAAGTCAAGATTCGCTTCGCCTGTGCGGTAGCATTGCGTCGACCGTCGTTGTGGGCTCCCTCCCATACACAAGTTTGAACGTGGTCGAACGGGCTGTCTCTTGGACGGCGGTGTTACAGTCGAAGATCATGTAGAATAGAACGGTGTCCCACGTATTTTGCTTGGCTCGACGTATATGGCAATCATGTTCACGGTCGTTTTGCTGAGACACTCCGTAGGTCTATCGTTCTTCTAGAGATGGTACGCCGTTGTACGTCGGTGGCTTGTGTGACTTAAGTCAAAATGGCTTGCCTCAGCTTCGTCATAAATGCTACTCCCCTGTCCGTTAGGAGCACTTCGGTGGCGCCGTGTCGCAGGAGAATACGTTCAACGAAATACTTAACTTCCGATGCAGTACCATTAGGCAGGGTTTTTGCTTCGGCGTAGTTGATGAGATTGGGGCTGAGGATACCTGTTTGTTGAAAGGGGACGGTATTGGGTTCAGTAGCCGAGCTGGTTTGACGTCCCTGGCACTTACGGCATGTTTTTACGTATCAGACAGTGCCGGCAGGTTATCGCGGCCAGTAATAACTTGAGTCAAGTGCAACATGTGTGCCATCCCGATATGCCCTGTTGTCGGGTCATCGTGAAAAGCCTGCAAATTTCGGCGTTCCTTAGGCATGTCAAGTATGTATGCGGTCCTTTTAGGTGTGAAGTTCTTTGAGGACTTCGTTGTACAAAGCGAAGCACAACGACTGACGCCTGAACACAGAATGAGGGGAAGCCCTCTTACCTTCTGAGTAATCCGCTCGGTCTTTCAACTCAGGGTCCGAGCACTGCTATTGAACGGAACTGATGATGATTATGATGAGGATGATGATGATGTGCTTAGTCAAAATGACACATACCGACGGCGCTTATTGGTCCCAAGAAGGCGCCGTTGTCATCTTTTTTTTCTAGGAGAGTCAACAGGGGCCTGTGACAGGCAGTCTGCGTCGGAAGGCTTGCGACCAGACTTGTAGACCACTGTGATGTCGACTTCTATGAGGCGTAAACTCCATCCATCAAGGTTGCCCAGCAGAGCGCATAATGATCGCTTACCACCTTGAATGGTAGACAGTATAGGTACGGACGGAACTTTGATGCCGCCCAGATGATCGCGAGGCACTCGTTGTCAGTCGTCGAGTAATTAGCTTCGGCCTTTTAGAGGGACCTCCTAGTGTAAGTAATAACTTTTTCCACTCCAGCATTCCTCTGAACGAGGACGGCGAATATACCAACGCTGCTTGCGTCGGTATAAAATTCAGCCTCAATGTTTCAATCAAAGTGCCCGAGGACAGGTGGGGAGTATAAGCGGCTCAAGTTTTTCGAAGGCTTCCGCGGTGATTTGCATTGAAAATGGCGCATATTTGTTTTTACGATGCGTCAAATTTTCGGCAAGGCGCGAAAAGTTTTTGACGAACCGTCGGTATACGTGCACATTCCAAGGAATCGGCGCGCAGCATTCTTGTCACCGGGCTGCGGATATTGTGTGATCGCAACTGTTTTCTGTGGGTCGGAGCGAACTACCTCCTTGCTTACGACATGACCCAGAAACAACAGCTCTTCTTAAGTGAAGTGACACTTCTCTGGTTTCATAGTTAACCCTGACAACTTGATTGCGTAGAGCACTGTCCGAAGCCTTCTCAGTCTTCAAATTTCGGAGAGAAGACAACGGTGTCGTCTAAGTATACCAGACAAATTTGCCACTTTAAGCCGGTCAGCACTGTATCCATTACTCGCTGGAACATCGTTGGCGTGGAAGATCAGAGGCTGAATGGCAGTGTTTGAACAAGAGGCCGTCTGGCGTGAAGAACGGGGTTTTCTGGTGGTCTCTCGTCGATAGCTTGCCAGTACCCGCTCTTAAGGTCCATCGACGAGATGCACTTAGCTCTGCAGAGCCGATATAGTTTGTCGTCCATGCGGGGGAGCAGATAAGCAGAAGGGGGAGGCGGTAAAGGAAGAATAAGTGACCTGCCAAACCAGCCAATCCTCCATTCATCCATTAAAAAAAAAAAACCTTTACACTAGATTTCGAACCCATACACATAAAATAAGAAAATCAAAACCAATTATAGAAAACAGGAAATCAAGTAGTAAGGTTACTTAAACCTTCATGATGGCAACATTGACGTAATGTTATGATTGAAGTCATTAAAAGTCGCGTATATGCACTCCTAATGACAACACAGAATACATTTAATGCAAGTATACGTACAACCACACGAATGCGAACTATCAGCTCTCGTTTTCTTTGTGATTGTTTTCTTTGCGGTTTATGTCGCCATGCAATCCCTGTTAGACACTGATTCGTCTTTCATTTTATTTTCTCACACCGATGCTTTGTCACATTCTGTCTTGTGTTTCTTTGTTTCTTTGTTTCTTTGTTTTGCAAAAGTGGTGTTTATCTTCACTCTGCATTGTGTGTTCAGGTGGGCCTTAAATATATTTTTGCACTGAGTGTATTAACCACGAATGTTCCTTTGGATGAATTTGAAATTGTTGCCTTCTGCGAGCTACACATAGAAGACGCGGCGTTGCCGAACTGCATACCTTTTGCTCCGTCTTCCACTTTCACTTGAAAGGAAATAAAATGAACTGAACTGAACATCCATTTGAAGTTTTTGAAGCAGCAGAATCAAAAACAACGAGGACGCAGAAAGAAACACACAGGATGAGTACAAGCTGCACTGATAACTAATAAACATCCTTCTTTGTTATTCTATTCAAGCGGCGGTAATCAGCGTCGAAACGAAGCGTTCCGCCTTTCTTCTTCACCAGATCAATGAGTGCCACCTAGGGACTCTTCGATGGATAGATGACGGCGTCACGGAGCACTTGATCGACTTTTCGCGGATGGCTTGGCGCGACACGAGAATGGCTTTGGCGAATAGGCCGGGCGTGTTCGTCAGATATAATACGGTGTTTTGCCAACGGAGTTTGTCGCATTTTCGATGCTGACGAAAAGCACTCGCTGTAGCTTTAAAGAAGAGTGCGAATCTGGTCTTGTCTTCTCCGGGCTAGTGCTGGATTTACATTGAACGTGGGCTGATATCCTCCCGTAGGTGCATCGTCTGCGGGCTGATCGAGGAGTGCGAAGACATCTTGGGTGTCTACTAGCTTCTCGAGGAAAGCGAGCGTCGTGCTCTTAGTTGAGATACGTACATTATTTGGTGAAGTTCATTACCAGGTTGTCCTATCAGAAAATGGGCGTTGCCTCTTGCAATGCTAGCAACTGAGTGTTCTGTCGACACCAACTTCAAGGACGCTTGTTCGCGTCCTCTCATTGCATGCGAGCCTTGGTGCCATATATCGGTTCCGTGGTATACAGAGGTCGCGACTGAGGCACACCGTTGTCACTTTGCTCGGCGGCGGTGTCAGCTTGGATTCTGGCCGCGTTGTCATCGAATGAGAAGAGGTATGACATAAATATATAGGCACAGTAATTTGTCTCACAAGCTTACCTTCTTTCCTTCCTATTCTTTACTTACAATGTTTCGGATGATGCCTGGTAAAATATGGGTACTGTTGCGGATCCGTTACCTTGCTGTGCGAGTAAGTTTTAAGCTTTCCATAGATTTTCCGCCGACACCGTGACAATGAGAAAACCGACTTTCAATTACAAATGCAGAGAAGTAAATTTAATGCTACTGTGATGATTCTTAAGATGGGAGACGAACTACTAGAGTGATTCTGACACTGCATGCTGCCACAGCATGAAGATATCGTATGCAAGGTGATATATATAGCAAGGTGAAATACTCTAGTTCACTGTACTCCTGCCTAGCGCAAAAGCCCTCCATCAACATATTTGAATGCTCACATTCATTGACAAAAAAGCATCATAGCGGCCTTAAAATGCAGAGGAGAGGCAGCAGCCAGTAGCAGTTCCTCCTTTACACCGTCTCCGATCCCACCGAGTAATTGCGGTTTCGTTGCAGAAACCCACAACGCAGCGTGCTAGCGCCATCTCTATAAAGTTTCCTTAGCTATCGATTCCGCTGATGGAGATTCCGCGAGATGGCGAAAGCGGCGTACAACGTTTAAATAGGAGACAGCCTGACGCACATAGGTCCGTCCTGCTGCTCAGTATAAAAGTAAAGGAAGGTGAAGCAAAAGTTAAGAAAAAGAGAAAGTTGGAGAATGATGCAAATTAGCACTGCTATGCATAGTCTAAATTTGTATGCTCAAGCATGCTAAACACGCTTTCCAATGGTCAGCGGAACTACACTATATTGAGCAGTTTCTACAAACCATGGATTCATTCCTCCGATTCTTGTCAGACATTAATTCTTCACGTCTGAGTTAGCAAGCTTCCAAGTTTGTTCCGTGCGGGAAACAGTACTTGCAGTCTTTCAACGAACTGTGGGCGCAGGCAGTTATGGCGCACATTTATAGATCCTGTCTTGACGCTTGTTTTTAAGGCGAAAGCCTTTTTACCTCATCGTAGTCGTCAGCAAAAGTGTCACGCTTGTGGCGGCTCTGATTGGTCGAGACGGGATGACGTAATGGAGGTCTCGACCAATCACAGAGGACCACCACAGTATGCGCGAATGCGTGCCTTATATGGCCATATGCCAATCAATGATCAATTACCAATTAACGACTGAGTAATTATAATGGTTAATTACCAATCAATTACTTGTTCGCGACTAAGTGATAATAACTAATTATTTACTAATTCATTTCTGACTAATTACCATTTATTAATTAGTGATGATTGTGTAATTAAATAATTAATTGCTAATTAATGTCGCGCACCCGGTAAAATCAACCATACAACAGTAAACGTAGACAACTGCGAAGATACAAGGAGCGCGATCTCGTCGCTGCCAAGCAGAATTGATTGAATAAATGCATTCTCAGAATGTAAAAGAGTTCGATGAGGTAGTTGATGGACAATACGGTAGGGGCCCTGTACTTGCTCAGAAGTTTGAATGAAAGGCCGGGACTGGAGGAAGGTACCCATAGCCAGACCAGAGTCTGTACGGTAAGTAGGAAGAAGTGCAGATTGATCTCGGGTGGTCTTCTGCTGTTGCTGGGCGTGAGAAGTGAAGGACCGGGCAAGCTAGCGGCATTCTTCAGCATAAGTTGCAGCTTGTGAAACAGTTGTGAATTCGGAAGAATCCGGTCGGTATGGGAGAATGGTGTCCATAGTACAAGAGGGCTCACGACCGTACAGGATGAAGTATGGGGAGAATCCGGTGGTTGCTTGAGTGGCAGAGTTATACGCGAAGGTGACGAATGGAAGAACGCGGTTCCAGTTGGAATGGTCGGAAGCGACATACATTGCCAGTATGTCGCCCATGGTGCTGTTAAAACGCTCAACCATTCCATTTGTTTGCGGATGGTACGCGGAGGTGGCGCGGTGAACGATTTTGCATTCTCTAAGAACAGCTTCGACAACTTCGGAAAGGAAGGCGGGACCTCTGTCACTCAGCAATTCTTTGGGAGCCCCGTGGCGAAGAATGATGTGATGGAGAATGAAGGAGGCAATGTCTTGGGCGGCAGCAGATGGCAAAGGCGCCGTTTCAGCGCAGCGTGTGAGATTATCAGTTGCAACGGTGATCCAGCGATTGCCTATTGATGTGCTAGGAAGCGGGCCCGTACAGTTCGATTCCAACACGCTCAAAGGGCTGAGCTGGGCAAGTCAGCGGCTGCACAGGAGCGGCGGGCTGGCGAGGTGGGCGTTTTCGGCGCTGACACACTTGGCAGGATTGGACGAACCGACGAACATAACAGTACATCCCACACCAGTAGTACCGCTGTCGCAGGCGAGTGAAGGTTTTCAATAAGCCGGCGTGGGCACACTGGGGATCGTCGTGGTAATGGGAGCAAATCACAGAGCGCAGATGGGTCGGAATTACAAGCAGCCACTTTCTACCATCCGGAAGGTAATTCCTACGGTAGAGGAGCTCGTCTCTGATGGCGAAATGGTGAGACTGGCGACGGAGAGCGAGGCAAGGAGGTCGTGACGCGCGGCCAGATAAAAACTCCAGGAGTGAAGCGATCCATGCGTATTTGCGTTGCTCGGAAGTCATATCGGTGGGCATGTCGGTGGAATGTAGAACGGATATAGCAGGAGTGGCTTCAGACGGCAAGAGAGAACGTGAGAGAGCATCAGCATCGGCATGTTTACGGCCAGAGCGATAGATGACTTTAATGTCGTATTCTTGGAGCCTCAGAGCCCAACGGGCCAGTCGAGCAGAAGGATCTTTCAAAGAAGACAGCCAGCAGAGGGAGTGATGATCGGTGACGACATCAAAAGAACGGCCATACAAGTAGGGGCGAAATTTTGCTATTGCCCAGATGATAGCGAGACACTCTTTCTCGGTGACGGAATAGTTTGCTTCAGCTTTTGTCAGGGTCCGACTGGCGTAAGCGACAACGTACTCGTCAAAGCCAGACTTCCGCTGAGCGAGTACTGCGCCGAGGCCGACGCCGCTGGCATCAGTGTGGATTTCCGTGGGAGAAGAAGGGAAGAAACGACGAAGGATTGGCGGAGTCGTAAGAAAGTGGCGGAGTGTCGCGAAGGCATCATCACAGTGCGGAGGCTGCAAGATTGTGGCTGGACCGAAGCTTGGTGAGAGGGTCGATGACTGTGGCGAAATTGCGAACGAAGCGGCGGAAGTAAGAGCAGAGGCCGACGAAGCTGCGGAGTTCTTTCACATTAGTGGGCTTGGGAAATTCTGTCACAGCGCGAAGTTTTGCCGGATCGGGAAGAACGCCATCCTTGGAGACTACATGTCCGAGAATGGTTAGCTGCCGTGCTCCGAAACGGCACTTCTTTAAATTTAATTGGAGGCCAGCGTCGGTCAGGCATCGCATAACTGTCTAAAGGCGGTGGAGGTGAGATGGAAAATCCTTAGAAAAGATGACAATGTCGTTTAGGTAACAAAGGCAAGTGTGCCATTTGAGCCCTCTTGGTAGGTTGTCTATCATGCGTTCGAATGTGGCAGAGGCACTGCACAGTCCGAATGGCATGACATTAAACTCATAGAGCCAATCGGGTGTGACAAAAGCGGTTCTTGGACGATCGGCCTCTGCCATCGGCACCTGCCAGTAGCCAGAACGCAGTTCAATTGAAAAAAAAGAACTCAGCTCCCTGCAGGTAGTCAAGGGCGTCGTCGATACGAGGGAAAGTGTAAACGTCCTTGCGCGTGATCTTGTTCAGTCGGCGGTAGTCTACACAGAATCGGATGAAACCGTCTTTTTTCTTGACCAGGACGACCGGAGACGCCCAAAGGCTGTGCGACGGTTGGATCACGTTACGCTGGAGCATATCGGTCACCTGTTCGTCAATAATGCGGCGCTCCGCGGCTGAAACACGGTTCGGACGCTGGCGCGAAGGGGCATGGGTGCCGGTATCAATACGGTGAGTAACGATAGCTGTGCGCCCCAACGAAGGTTGTTGGGAGTCGAACGAATCGGCGAAACGTTGTAGGATGGCGACAAGCTGGGCTCGTTGTAAGGGCGTCAGGCCAGCGTCGATGGACCGGTGGAAATCTTCGAGGGAAGATGGAGTGGTGATAGGAAGAGGCGTTATGGCGCTGATGTGAAGGCCGGCGGTGGTATCGACAAAAGGATATGTGGGAGTGGAATCGAGCAAAGCAACGCTACCCAGTGACTGGCCACGGAGCAAAGTGGTAGGGCAGGAGCCCGGGTTACAAACAAAAATAGCGCTTGAGCTGCGAAAAATTGTCAGCACAGCATGGGGTAGCAACACAGATTTTGGTCAGCGCATCGTAACGAGGGTGTGTAGATAACAGTGGCGTCGGAAAGAGCAGCACAATAAAGAGGCACAAGCACTGAGGAGAAAGGCGGAACGTCGTTGTTCTCTGCGACGTGCACGGTAGCGGCAGCAGCGCCGAGGTGTCGAAAGAAGTCTCACTGAGGGGTGATAACTCAAGTTGAGCATGGGCGCAGTCTATTATGGCGTTATGATTGGAGAGGAAGTCCCAACCAAGGATGACGTCGTGTGATGAGCGGGCGAGGACGAGGAATTCTATTGTGTATTGAACGTCGTCGATGACAAGGCGGGCGGTGCAGGCGGCTAATGGTCGAATGTCCTGAGCGCTGGCGGCGCGAAGAAAAACGGCAGGAAGCGGCGTCATTACCTTATTGAGTTTGCGACAGAGGGCGTAATTACGAACTGAAACGGCTGCGCCAGTGTCTACAAGTGCTTCGACAGGAACTCCCTCAATGAATACGGTAATAATATTGGCTGGTACGGAAACTGGTCTTGAGTTAGTCCCTGATGGCGCAGTTCTTGCCTCCGGAACTGCGGCCGTTAGTTTTCCGTGCGAACGGCTGATTGGCGGCGGAGCATCGGTTATTACAGTGACACGTCATGCGGGTACAATGGACAATCGTAAAATTGGTTCAAATTAGCTTATTCATCCCATAAATAAAACGCAAAGCTTCGACGTTACCATTTTCGTTCACATTGTCCTAATATAATCGTGTGGATAACATTTAAAGATTTTCTCATACGACAGAGTCACATTGAAGGTGGCTCCGTAATCAAGCAGCCAGGAAGATTCAGTGGACTTACCGTATTTATCCGTTCAAGGTGAGAAGAATAAAAGCAATGTCAAGTAGGTGAATTCCGCCGGCCTTGAAATGCGCAGAAATAGTTTTCTTGACAGTCATCATGGCAGCAATGCCAACAACGGATAAGCTACTACACGACTAGGTCACCCTTGTCATGATTCCTCTGAGGCCGACCTATCCTGTCAAATTTTTTTCATTTTAACACCCAGTGGCCTGTTTACAACCCTAGGCTAAGATTCCCTTTCCTTTGAAATCACTCTATTACCCTAACCACGCTACTCTCGGAGCAGAAAATACAAAAAATAAGGAATTTAAAAGGACTATGAAATGCCTAAAATGACGCAAAGCAAATCGGTCGAGAGATATAGGTACTCCGTCATTAGTCAATTCGTAGCAATAATTTTTCAGCTAGCTTCATTATTACCGGAGATATCGGCGATTAAAAATGGCGCTCCTTCTCTCTCCCCTCAACTTAACACTTCGAGACATCAGAAAAAAAAAAAACGGAGAAAACAGCACGGAAACTCCGCCCCGCCCATGAAACGTCATCAGGTGACACTCGGTTCGCAGACATCTGGTTGTCGCGCCCGTTTTCCTGAGCGTCGCCCCCGCATTCATCGGTCTCTGCGTTTACCTTCCTGTCTGTTCTTACATACCTTTCAACCTTGTCTCGAGTCTTCCTCGGCCGCCGACTTCTGCTGTTTCTTGACCTCTCGGAATTGTGTGAGAAAGCAGCCCGGACGAGCCTGGTTGTTCGCGAGCGCATGCCAGCAGATGAGCAGGCTACTGTCCACACCGGCGGCCGCCATTGAGCGCAAATTCGCGTACGCTCCTGCCGAGTGCGGCTTTCTACAAGACCCCTTTCTTCTCTCGCACTACCGGTCAGTCTCCCGTGTCTCTTTGGTACTGGTATGATCGGGGGTTCCAGCCGAGGCTCCAGCGGCCAACGACAGGAACCAAGCCAGGCCTGCGACCACCAGCCCTGAAGGCACTGTGTCGGCGGCAATATCGCCACCACGTGCTGCGGCCATATCGTAGCCACGTGTTGTGGCGGTCAATCACCTCGCTGGACGCCAACCATTCCGGGAAGCCACCCATTCATGTATAATTACCCACCTGGCGCTCACCGGGATGACCACAAGGAAATTGCTTTTCGCGGAACGGGAGTGCTCGTGACAATCCAAGAATTAAGAACGTTCACCCTTTCCGCATGAAGATGTGCGAGGAGGCTCAAGCACCATCGTCGGCACCTCGAATTCTCGTGTCTCCCTGATTGGACTGCTCGACATGAACACTATTTCCCTAGCTTCCTATCTGGAGACAGAGTTGTATCCGCGATGAGCTAGCTCCGTTCTTTTCTGTACATACTTCACCATGTAAAAAGTGTACACAAACGCTTTTCTTCGTCTGCTGCTCCCCTTCCGACGTCCACCTGGTCAAACTATCAAGCCCCAGTACAGTCTTCTGCGGTTTGACCAATGGCGGCCTCACGGAGTTGACGATAGCAACGACTCTGCGTGAATGCTGGCAGACGAGAGAGTTGCACGCGTGCAAACATGCCGTTTTTGCCAGAATGAGCGCTTTCATGATGGCCGGCATCTCTTGCGGTGCATAACGAATTTTTGAGCGCGAACTAATCATTTCAAGAGGTCGCTGTAAAGTTTCGATATAGGACTACAGCTGTGAGCACTTACTCGTCCGCGAATGTTAAGAATTAAGATCAACAAAATGGTATAGTGTAGTGTAATTTGTTTTTAATTCCTTTCGCACATCGTTTAGGAAGTGTCAATGCGTAACGTGCACGCGCGTTTTATCTCATGTGTATATATGCATTGTCCGAGCCAGAATCGACAACGCAAAACATCAGCAAAGCAACTCGGCACATGCAGTTCGGCAGCGCAGGTTGTCCGCAGCTATACACGCAAGAATCGCGAGCGGATACGCTAGAGAGGCAGCGAAGCGGCCAATTCCAAAATGCCGGCCGTCATGCTTCATGCCAAATAAGGCCTAGCGACGACCTTGAAGCAGCGCACGGCCGTCGGCTGCAGCGCTCGCGGACGGCATCTCTGCGGTAACCTGCGGCATCCGCTGCTGCACTTAACTGGTGCGAATGTGTGTACTTTCGCGATGCAGCTCAGGGCAGACATTTTTTCACGCACGTTCAATTTAAATATCAACACCGTCTGTACAAATGGTCGATGCTGCAAAAACGAGGCGGGACTACAGTACGATGTTGCTGCGCCGTCGGTCGGTACAGCTAGAAAGGTTGACGTAGCCTACTTTATGTGCGGCTCCTGAAATATGATCTGAAGCAGAAGTGTGCAGTCGGTAGGATGTTGAATCGGTCCATCTCGTGTTCGTTTCGCCCTCCGGCGCCGACGCGCACTTTGTCAGACGCCATCACCTTCTCGGTTACCGTCGCGAACCGAAGCGCCAAGCTTAAGGGTTCACGCATGCACCGCATACAGCACTCGAGCAGACGACTTTCGCAGGTACCGGTTGGTTGGTTGGTTGCACAACTTTTATTTCCATCGGAAATGGGCGTCCTCTTCTCCGCCCACGGCACGCGTGCCGGGGAAGACAGGGAGTCGTGCGCCCGCGGATTAGAGGCTGGCAGGTAGCCCTTGGCTTGTTGCGGCCTCTTCCGCCAGATGGACGGTGCAGTGCTGGATCGCAGGGTCCGCGCTTCGCCGCAGGGTATCCCAGGCTGCTCTACTTGTAATATTTTGTCCTATCCCTGGAGATTGTGGGTACTCCCAAATTATGTGGTCGAAGGACCCTCTCGCCCCACAGTGTTTGCACGTCTCTTGCTGTGTATAAAGTTTGTTTTTGTTTATCAATTCTGACTCCGACCCTTACTCTGGTTTGAACCGGCGAAAGTTGGGCACCAAACGACCACCCCTTCAGTCATTACACGTAGCTTACTTCCGACTGAGCTTGCCACGCAAGTCGAGGGCATCTCCTTTGAGACCGGAACAGCTGCCCTACATACTCTAAGGGTGTCTCGGAGTGTGCGCACCAGTTGTGACGCATCGTTCATAACTTATAATTATTAACGGGTAACAGTCGTTTTGCGGTTGCTGCCGCCCCGAAGGCGTAGGATGCAGCGATGAAGGAGCGTAGAGACGAGCGGGAGACGGTCGGGACTTGAGCGGCTGCTAGAGATCCGAGACCATGGGTTTCAAGGTCGCACCGCCTACAGTGTCACGAAGCCGTTTGGGCTTGTACCAAGAAGGCTTTAATGGGGTTGACCCGGGCGGCACCGGAGAGCCCGCGAAGAGCCGCCCAGCGGCTGCTGTCGCAGACTGTTGCGGCAATATATAGAGCATGAAGAATTGTTTGGTGGCATCGGACGACTCCCGAAAAAATGCGGGCTAAGAGAGCCCAAATATGAAATTCGGCAACAATGACGTCATTGCGAGTTTCTCTGCACTATACGGGCAAACTGACGAGAATAATAAACGTTTAACCTGTGATTTTGTCCTTATTCTAAATGCTAGCGCCTAAACCAGTTCGCGCGCTTTATCTACAGCCTTCGTAGAATCCAATCGTTGCATGAAGTTCAAATGTAAAAAAAAAACATTTAATTACCATCAGCAAACATTGTTGTTTTTTTTTTTCATTTTGAGCAATTTGATACCTTCAGCTTTGAAACGACTTTCTCCAAATTTTCATTATTTCAATTAATTCAACGATTACACGCTTGAAGTTTTTTTTTATTTGAGATCATAGACCACTGCCATTTCATTCTGTGCATTTTGACACCTTTAAACACCAATTTCCCAATTCTTATGTTATTATTTATTCAATTCATCAATTATTTAAAGGGTTTCATTAACCCATCTAGCCTATCACACACATCAATCAATCATCAATCCCTAGAACCACAAATTACCGAGATTTTCTTTTTTTTTTTACGCAGGCCCCGATTATTTCCGGCACGAGGTGCGGACAGCAACTACAACTATACTACTACGACGCCGACGGCTTTTCGGCCGAACAGCTGTATAAGCTATCGCTGCGAACGGTGTGGCAGGATCGCGCGCAGCAATCGGAGAACACGTGCGGGGTCGCCGCCACGCAGGAAGAAAGAGGGACGTCCTCGCCGCCACGCAGGAAAGAGGGGGGGGGGGGGGGGGGGGGGGGCATACGCAGCGCCGAGCGGGCGTGGCAAGAGCGCCTGCAGCAATCCGATAACACGCGCGGTCGCCGCCACGGAGGAAGAGGGGGGCTGAAAGGGGGACGGAGCTGGTTACGAGGCCGATGCGGACGCCGCGAAACCCAGAAACGGACGACAGAGAGCTGCGCTCTAAAAGAAAAGAAAGCTGGTTCACGTGAAAACTGAACTTCAAAGTTTTACTGAAAGCTGCCTTCACCGCTGGCACTGCGTGCATGTGGCAAAGACAACTTTTTAGCTAAACACGATCGATATTTTTTGTATTCGAATCAAGAAGTGCGGAAGACGGGACAAAAAAACAGCAAGACAAGAGCTGTTTTGTCAGTTGAGCTTTATTCATGCAAACACCTAAAATATATTGTTGAAGCAAGCAAAAAAAACCCAAGTTCAAAATGTGCCAACAAAACAAAAAGTAGTTGTGAGCCTGACGTACGCATTCCCCTTGTACCAGCGCACTGCTGTGAAGCCTCTTCACATAAAAATAATTAGGTTAAGTAGTGAAGTTTACCTTTTACCTTGCAGGCGTGCTGTTCGCCTGCCGACTTCGCTAATATACGGCGAAGTTCAAAATCAGAATCAAAATTTCATTAGTCATTTTTTTAGTTGTGCTACAAAAATGATAAGAATGTCTCATAGTTGACGAGTGGAAGGGGATCTCCGGTACAAAATAACCATGCAGTAAGTGAAACAAAACGCAGCGTATAAGCAATCAAGAGACACACGTAAGTATTGTACACGTAATGTATAAATATTAGTACATTCAACTCTTCCTTAAACAAAAAGAGTATAGCATGAAAATATATGAAAGTAATAATAGAGAAAACGTCCGTATATTAAGGAATAGCACGCTTCCGGTGATTACCTAGAGAAGATTTGCATAGTAAATAACAACGTGCGTAACTAGTACTAACGCTGCAACGTTAAAGGCCCCGTGTCACAGAAAAGCCAGTGTCAGCGTTGTGGTTGTAACGCGAAAATCAGAAGAAATTAAAGAAACAATGAGTTTTTCGAGCCCGGTTCTTTAGCAGTGCGAGGTGAGCACGCAACCACTCCGCCACAGAACCTTTGTTTGTTTTTTCTTTCTTACAAATTCCGCCCCAGAACCGCATTATCTCCGAATAAAAGTGGACCTAATGTACCCACTGCCTTATGACTGTCAGCTAATGTTTAGGTGCATGATTAGAAAGAAACTAATTACTGAAGTAATAGTTAAGCAAGTAGCAAATAACATTTCCGCTTTTCTTACATGCGATGCGGCGCTCACTGGAAAATGCCTTCGATAGTACGGCGCTGCCGCAACAGATGGCGGAAGCCGCCGCCCGATTCAAAACCTTATACATACATCCATCATCTTCACAGCATTGAGATTTAAACGCTATCGCGTCGGGCTCTTAAAGGCGGAGCTGAACCTTCCTTCCTTCGTTTTTTTTTTTTTTTGTTTTTTTTTTTTTTTTTAGGTGGCATTTAAGTTTGTGTCTAAAACGGCGTAATGTACGGGAGTGTTTTAACTTCTAAAGGTAGGGCGTTCCATATCACTACCGACGAAAATAAAGTCTGCTTGCTATAGTTAGTCCGTACTTTTGGGAAGAGCAAATTGTTGTTAGAGGCACACCTGGTAACGCTGGAACTTGTAAGGCTAGGTATTGTGAATGTAAAAGTTGTTACTTGTTCGTTGATGAGCTTAAGAGTAAAATAGCCGAATTAAATTTAAAGAGGCCAGTGAGAGTTAAAATAGCATTCGCATGGAGTAAAGTAGTGGCATTAACAATTCGTGGGCTGAATGTAATGAATCTAATGGCTTTGTTCTGACTCACCTGAACCAAAGTGGCATGAGCCATGAGTATTTCTCTAACATGTTATAGGATAAGTTCTGCGGCTGTGAACGAATGAGTAATACAATGTGATTAATGTTAAGGTTAAAGTATGGGCGTGCTTTGGTAAAGATGCAAACTCCAGGCGCAATTTTCTTATTTATAAAGGCAATATGATCATGATACTTGAGGCCACTGTCGAGTTTAGCACCGAGAAACGTGGAACAGTTAGATGGTAACATATTTTGGTTGACAATAGTGATAGGCGGAATAAAAGCTAGTTTTAATTGATGAGATGTGAATACTGCAAATTTGTTTCAACATGTTGTTTTTACACTGGTAAATCACGTTATCTAGGCCGGAATTGAGTTTATTTAACCTACCAGAGGCTAAATGACGTGGCGTGTTCAGTTAGCCTAGCAGGGAACACTGTTTTTGCCTGCTGACGACCTCCCAGCAGGCCACTAGGGTGCGACGCCCGAAGCCGCACCTGCCCGCTAGAGACCAAATGTCCACGTTGCGTATTTTAGAAGCAAATCCAGAGAAACCTCTCAGATCGCGCCGACAAAAGGGCGCGATCGAGACAAAAGCTTTTGTTCTTGTCGTGTTGTGGTCAGTGTCAGCGTGCAAAGAATCTACATCTATGAAAATATGCTCTTCCTCGCTTTCGAGCCGAAATTGGATTTTTTTTTTTTTTAGCGAAGCTCCACTTTTAACATGCAAATCTGAAGGTCATGTCGCATCGAGAAAATGACCTTGAAAGGAGCGTGCCGCGCTTCCCTAACAGAGCCAGCGCTCGTCGGCAGGTGCGTCCCGTGACTCGCCTGACGTAAGCAGGAGGAGGAGAAAACATTTATTTACGATGATATGATTTGGGAAGAGAGGTGCGTTTAGTTGTGGAGCTGAGTGACAGACCCTATTCCGGGACGCCATTGGCCGCCGCCGCTGCCCCAGCTCTGGACCAGGACGCGCTGGGCCTCCAGGTCCGAGCTAGACAGGGCCGCCTCCCAGCCCTCCCTAGTTGGCTGTTTTATAGCTTTTATATTCGTATTTTGCTGACAGGCCCACACCATGTGGTATAGGTCAGCATACTGCCCGCAGAATTTGCACTTACCCGTGAATGTCGGGTCCATTGTTTTAGTATGGCGGGATTTAGAAAACACCCGGTTTGGAGCCGTCTAAGGTGGCATTCTTCAGATCTGTCGAGACCTTTTGGTGGATCCCGGGGGTGCCCTCCTGCAGAGGCGTAAATAATTTTTAATGTCCGCATAAGTTATGAGCGAGATTGGTATGGTTGCCTCGGTAGAACCGGAGGATTGAGTGCAACCCTGGGGGAGGAACGCTCGGGCAGCCGCGTGAGCGGTCCCGTTCCCCTCCACCCCCCGGTGACCGGGCACCCATATAACCTGTTTTTTACTAGTAGCCGAATTTGAATTTTTCGTATGTGCCAATGGGCGAGTAATTTCGGCAGGCCTGTTGCGAGTCCGACATTATACTGGTTGCAGGTACTAGTCGTTGGGCTGTGATGGAAGACGCAGAATCTAACCACTCTGCAGATATCATCCGCTTTGAACCTAGTGTTCCACAAGTCTCTGCTTACGTGACCTGCCTAGAAGTTTCGGACGTTCGAACTGTGGCGAACTACTTCACCGATCATATGGTAGTCGTTGATTTTATTCGCATAAAAGACAAGTTTGACCAGCATCAAATAATAAAGATTGACCAAGGCTTGAACAATAAGAGATTAACCAAAGCTAAACTGTGTCCAACCATGTTTAACCGAGCTTTTGAGCCGTATAACCAGGTTCATTCGAGTTATCATCATCATCATCAGCCTGATTATACCCACTGCAGGGCGAAGGCCTCTCCCATATTTCTCCACTTAACCCGGTTCTGTGCTAGCTGCATCCACTTGACCCCTGCGAACTTCTTAATCTCATCCGCCCACCTAACTTTCTGCCGCCCCCTGCTACGCTTTCCTTCCCTTGGAATCCAGTTTGTTACCCTCAGCGACCATCGGTTATCCTCTCTTCGCACTACATGTCCTGCCCATGTCCATTTCTTCTTCTTAATTTCTACTAGAATGTCGGTAACTTGAGTTATTTCTGTGACCCACTCGAGTTATAACCCATTCGAGTTATACCTTAGCTATACTCTTTATATAGTAAGTTCGGTTAATCCATTCTTGGTTTTCAACTTGGTTTCGTTCGATTTATAGTGCTTAAGGTGTCAAAGCGACTCAGGCTATAAAGGACGCCGTAGTGAGGTTCTGCCACTTCTGGTTTGTGAATTGACATTGCACGGGCGCGTTTTGCCTCAGTCGAAGCGCGGCCGTCACTTGGAAAGACGATCGCCCTATAGTCGAGCACCCTAAACAATCAGAGGTGGTCTTCTGCTGACCCTGCCTGGACAGTCACCAGCCGCCAGCGCGATCCCCAAATCTTTGCGGGCCTTCGCGGTGAAGATGTCGACGACTGGCTCGACAACTACAACAGGGTCAGTACATTTAACCGCTGGGATGACGCTCACAAACTGCTCAACGTCGTCTTTTAGTTGGCCGACGTCACCAAAACCTGGTTCCTCAATCATGAGGATGACATCGCTGACTGGCCTACATTCACGGACCAGCTAAGAAAATTTTCGGTACTCCGGCTGGTCACTCAGAGCAGGCCAAGAAAAAACTCGAAGCTCGTCTCCAGCAGCCCGGCGAGTCCTATATGTCGTATATCGAGGACGTTCTGGCCCTTTGTCACCGTGTCAACGCTGCTATGCCTGAACCTAAGCGTGTTCGCCACTTAATTAAGGGCATCAACACTGCTGCTTTCAACGCCTTCGTGGTTCAGAATCAATCGTCCGTGTCTGACATGGCATCCACATGTCAACGTCTGGACCAGCTACAGTCGTGCCGCCTCATGCAAGACCCCAGTGATGGCGGCTCCCTCATAGATGGAAAATTGCGTTCCCTGATACGCACCGTGATCCGAGAGGAGCTCTGCGGCCTCACCAACCCCCCCCCCCCCCCCCCCCCCTGTATCTCCAACTTTTCCGCCAGCAACCGTGAATTTGAGCAGCATCATCAAAGATGAACTGACCAATTTCAACTGCACTGGGGCACCTGCTCCACCTCCCATCGCCTCCCAACCTCCCTTGCCAACCTATGCCGAGGTTACTTCACGCCCACCCGCCCCGCCTTCCCCGACTTGTTCGGCACCCGTGTGCGGTCACGTCGCTGCAATGGCACCATATCCTACAGTGCCCCGTCCTATTCCAGCCTGGCGCCCCTCTCGCCCTGTGTGCTACTATATTGTGGGATACGTGGCCACATTGCCCGTGTCTGTCGCCGCCGCCAGTAAAACGAGCAACGCGGTTATGCTCCCTTTGAACGTACCCGCGTGCGCCAGCCTGATTATTCTACTCTGCCCTAATCAGACTTTTACCGGCGTTCTTCCTCTCCTCCGGATTCCACCGATGTTTCACGGCCCTCGCGTCCTTCCCGACGCCGATCCCCTTCGCGTTTTTGCCGCACGTCGAAAACTTATCGGGTCGACTGGGTCGCTGGGTACTACGTCTTCAAGAGTACACCATCACCTATAAATCTGGGCAAAAACACCTCGACGCTGACGCCCTCTCTCGCTGCCCATTGCTTCCTACTGACGCGGCTCCACCTACGGCCTCCTCTTCCACCTGCCATCCGAGTCAGCCTTCTGCTGGCCATCTGAATGTTGCACTCATCGCTATGACCCCACTCAAGAACAACGGTGATTTCCTGTCCCTGCAGCTAGCTAAACCCTACAGCCGCACAATCATCGCTCGTCTCCGTGATGAATCAGTGGCACCAAACAGTCGCTTGCGCCGTCAGCTTCGTCGGTCCCGATTTCAACATGAAACACTACCGCGACATTTATCACCCTACGGGACAACGCTGGGTAACCGTTGTACCTCGCTCCCTTCGTCTTAAAAGTTTGAAGGATTACCACGACGACACCACTGCTGGTCATTTAGGCCACCATAAAACTTACGACCACATCAAGAGTTGCTATTCCTTGCCTGAACTTTCTGCCAGCGTCGCCAAATACATTTCATCCTGTTCGTCTTGCCAGCCTCGCAAGTGTTCAACATTTCTTTCTGCTGGACTACTGCAACCTCTACCTTGCCCATTTGTTTCTTTTGACACGGTCGCCGTTGACTTGTCGGGCCTCTCCCTTTGACATCAGACGGCAACCCTTCAGTTGTCACTGCTATCGACCATCTAACGCGTACGCTGAAACCGTCCCTCTTCGCTCCGGTTCCGCCTCTGAAGTCGCCGATGTTTTCCTGCGTGCGATAATTTTGCGTCATGGAGCTCCCCGTATTCTCATTAGCGACCGTGGAAAGAGATTTCTTTCTCAAGTCCTTGAGGAAGTGCTGCGCGCAGCCAACACCGTCCTTAAGACTTCTTCTAGCTACCCCCCTCAGACCAATGGACTCATCGAGCGGTTTCATCGCACTTTGTCCGACATGATATCCATGTATATCGCTCCTGACCACCGAAACTGGAACAACGTTTTACCTTTCGGCACCTACGCCTACAATTCCGCTGTTCTGCGCACTGGTTATAGCCCTTTGTTTTTAGTTTATGGCCGCCCACCATCGACAGTATTCGACACTACTTTCTTCTCTGCTCCCTCCTCTCCGTCTGAATCTCTGGGCGAAAAATTTGCCACTCGTATGGCCCAGTGTCGCCAACTTGCCCGTTTGAACACTGAAGATGCCCAACAAGAACGCACAGCACTGTATGATCAACGCCACAGAACTCCTTCCTTTTACCCCGGTGATGAAGTTCTCCTGTGGACACCAGTCCGCATTCCTGGCCTGTGTGAGAAGTTCCTTCATCGTTACATTGGCCCTTATACAGTACTCCAACAAACGTCTACGGTGAACTATCGCGTTATTCCCTCGCACACCGTCGCAGGTCGACGTCGTCGCTCCGAAGAGATCGTCCACGTCTCGCGCATGAAGCCTTATGCCCGTCGTACCTCATCCCTGTAATCAGCGACCAGCTTGGCCGCTCTCTTGTCGGGGGGATTTGTGTGAGCGCATGCAGTGCGCGAACTTTCACCTGTTTCATCTGTATAGATTCATCATCATCATCATCGCTGACGGCTGCTTAGAGCGTCGCGCGCTGTGAGCCAGCTGGTTCTAGAAAATAACAGACGTTCGTGCAAATGCTACCTTACAGTATATACTGCTGCCTCTCATCATAGTCCGCCCTTCAATACCCATGGAGTCGCTTACACGGATGCCTCTTATGTGGCTCCTCGCGGCTCCGGAAGCCAGGTCCTCTTTCATACTCGTCTATCTACCCCTGTTACACACACTAGCGGCCCCTTTCTCCACCCTCCGGATATTATCTCGCTTGAGGTCCTCTCCATCATTCATGCAATTCAAAGTTTCCATTCTCTCCCACCTGTGCCTCAGTATATTATATCGTCACGTAGTGGTGACAAGGCCGTACACGCCAAAAGAAGACACAGGCGTGATGGTACTGAAATAACTCCTTATTGGGGCTGACTTGAGCCCGCAAAAGAACTAAGCAACTCGGCGGCGGCGATAACAACAAACGTGCTCGTCGGTCGTCGGACAAAGAATGCCCATCACACTCGTCAACGCTCAATTTAAAGGCTGCACAGAACAATCTAGATAACGTCGCAAACAGCTACCAGCACGGGCTAGAACATTGTGGAAAGACACCCGAGTGGCCGGAACCTTCGAGACAGATCTCGGTGCATCTTGCGCTACAACGAAACTGATAAAGGTGTGACTTGCGACATCAAGCATTAACAAACAAAGATTACGGAACTGATACGCGGTCCAGAATCAGAGTGATAAGCCTGTATGCAGGCGGCTGTTAAAAAAAAAAAAAAACAAATACAGTTTTGAAGGTTTCGCGGCAATATACACTGACTCCCAGGCTGCTATCCGTGCCATTCAATCTAAAAGTCTAACACGTCATCTGTCCACGGAGCTCGAGGTTGCACTCGTTGCGCTGCAGCCCTGCCCCACGTCTTCCTCCGATGGATCCCTGGACACTCGGGGATTGACGGCAATGAGCTGACGAACCAGCTCACCCGTGAAACTCGTAACCGGGCACCGTTTATCCCCTGGCCAAGATCCTTGGAGGGCGGGCCGAGAGTGTCTCTTCGCGCCACCATCAGCGAATACTACAATACTGCTCGCTTAGACCGCAAGCTCTACCCCGACCCTCGTCCTAATCTTTCCGTTCGGGAGGCTCATATCCTTCGGCAAATACAGTTTAACACACTCATAACCCCTGCCCGGCTATATCTGTACAAATTCCGTCGCGATCCATCATGCCCCAACAGCCCTTCCCCTTATGCCAACCTTTCACACTGCTATTTTCATGTCCGGTTGCACTGCAATCGGGATTCTTTCCCAGCTCCTCCCATACTATCTGGACCTGGGTGGACTGGCTTGGTGCTGAGGGTGAAGAAGAACAGCGCCTGCTCGTCCAGCAGGCCATCGATGTATCAGGTGCCTAAGTGTTGCGCCTCAATAAAGTCTTGTACTACTAAACTGCTACTAACCTGTGGCGTATGAGACCGAGGCCAGTTGACTCCAAGAAAGGAGCTCGCCAGCTAACAAAAAAAAAGTAGTTGTTTGTTTAGCTTGTGCTTAAACCTGGAGTTACGCGAGAGCTATTTACGTGGCTACGCTTAGGTTCGGTTTGACGGTAAAAACATGGCTTTTCCACATATTAGTTGATTCTATGGTTCCAGCTTTATTTATGCCATCGGGGCACTTTTGACCATTAAAGTGCGATGAGGCGACAGCCTCTATCTCGCGATGATCCGAAACCCTCCACTGCGGCACCTCTTTCTCTCTGTTTTCACTCCCACCTTCGCGATGACGAGATAGCGTAAGCTACCAGCCAGCATATAAAACCCCACTTTAACCGAGCCGTATGAACGTGCCTGCGTGCCCTAGGGATAACGTGAATGCAAGGCTGATAGTGATATCACCCTCCCATATGAAAGGAGCTGCCCGAGTTGGCAGCTCCTGCCAAACGTAATGTCAGGAATGTTGTGTACACGTTGTGCACCGCCTCCTAGTGGACGGACGCACGGCCGCTCCATTAGCCATGCCTAGCCGTGCGTACCTCGGAACTGGACCTTCCTCGGGCCATGCGCGCGACCAGGGCACGAGGAGCAACGCCTTCTTTACAAGCGCTCGCGCTTCTCTCTTTCCTTCTTTTCTCCTCTCTCCGAAAGGCGCGATAAATGCAGTCTCGAAACGAAGAGAAACAAACTAATTGATTTATAGGAAGGGAGCGGTAACTGTCTCACTTGATTTCTGTGGACACCTCAACCGCGCTGTAAGGGAAGGGAGGAAGGTGGGAGTGAAGTGGAAAGAGAGAAAGAGGAGCCGTAGTGGAGGGCTACGGAGTAATTTCGACCACCTGGGGATCTTAAGCGTGCGCTGACATCGTGATGGGGCTGGGGCAGGCAGGTGGGTCACCGCCGCTTGCGGCGGGAGCTAGCCTGCCAACGAATTTTTATCGTTGTAGGCCGTCATTGCACCCGCCACCGCTTCGGTGGTGGACGACGGCTGTTGTTGCGGCGCGCGTCTTTCTTTCCCCTCTTCCTTTTCTTTCTTCTCTATTTTCTCTTCTGTCTGCACGAGGCAGCGGAGGTGGCTCAGCTACAGAGCCAGTAGCAGACCCGTGCACTTTCTCTTCCTTCTTCCTACAGCAACAACAAGAACACAACATCGCACAACACACGGACGCCTCTTCCTTTCGCATCCATCGAAACGCAGCCACCGAGGTCGGGTTCGAACCCGGGTACTCCGGCACAGTAGTCGGGCGTCTTACCACTGCACCACCCCGGAAGAGGCGTCCGTGTGCTGTGAGATGTCAGCGCACGTTAAAGATCCCGGAGGGGTCTTTAACGTGCGCTGCCGCGCTACCGGAGGGAAAACGCGAAAAACTTTGTTGAAGCCCTGCGCCGACATTTTTGAAGCGAAATTTTATTCCTCTGGCCTTAATAATTCCTTAAAAGAATTGCGCAAGAAAACTTGTAAAAAGGACCATCATTTAAGGCGTAAAGCGTCCGCAAATTCAGAGTGCGCGTTGTTGAAGCACGACGCATACCCGCGGTATGCTCAAACACGCCCGCAATGTCGCAAAATTAGTAGAGTTTGAAGTTTTGATTGCATGGCAGTAGGTAAATGTGGTTGGGAAGGCTTATTTGCGTACCTGTTGTACAAGCAGAATTTTGCTCGCCCGGCGCGTAAAAGGTTAACTTTCCTGGGTCAGCAATACTGCAGCAGCTGGGCCGCTGCTGCTCTGTGACTTACAGATGTGAAGTTGATGCGCCAGTTCTGGCGATCATGAGCAATGTTTTCACTCGTGGACGGTATCGATAATGCGAACAATACACAGGCTGTTCTCGGAGCGCAAGATATCACTTATTTATTTACAGTGCAAATGATTAGAATTTGATACCAAGGTCGATCTTGGTGAAAAAAGAAAACTGGACGGAATTTAAAAAATAAAAAACGATCTCCCCATTAGCACCAGTAACCCTTTGTTGAAGTGCTAATTCTATATCTGTGCACCGCGTGCACTTGCATTCTTTCCCAATGTAAATTTTCGCCGAGAAGCAGCGTCCCCATAATTAAAACACCATTTTGGACATAATAGAGACAAATAATTGTTTTAATGAAAGGAAAAATCATGTGCTCAATATTTATCACGCTAACCACCACGACACCTGGAAGCGTGCGTTCGAAACATTGCCATCTGAAACGTACGACGACTCAAAACAAGTAGCAGTGAATGTGAAAAACTGATAATGCCGAAAGTTGGGCGAGTTGGTTAACATTCATGATGGAAAATAGCGCGAAAGTACACGAAGGACGGAAGGAAGTAAGACACGGACAAGCGCTTGTCCGTGTCTTACTTCCTTCCGTCCTTCGTGTACCTTCGCGCTATTTTCCATCATGAAAAACTGATGATAGGCTTGCGATAAAAAATAAACCAGAGCTAACTAATAGATGTATCATTATTTATTGTTTGTAAAAAAGACAAATGAGAAAGTTGAGAAAACGCACCAAGTGAGTTAATTAAAGATTATATTTAATAGCGCAGATTAGAGTAGACGCTCAAATTTTCATAAAGGGCAGATTGATTTGCCCATGCAAGCAGTAAACTTGAAATGACCCAGGAAATGAAAACAGAAGGAAACAAAAAAGAATTCAATACTGCATTGAAAAAATGACGTACATGACTGCTGTGCGCGCAGCTTCCACAACGACTCCATCCGCACATCATAATAAACAACGATAAATTTACTATGTCAAGCTATCACAGTGAGAGAATTCACCCCATGATGCAAGGCAACATAAGCGCATATGGCGTATACGAAACCCAGTTTCTTAATCAAGTGCATTCTAAGGTAATGTGTTTGTAAAAAACAAAAACAAAAAACAACTAAACTGAAAGGAAAGCTGCAGAAGTTTTAGACTACAGCAAAACTATTAATCCATACTAGGGGCATGTGGTAGTTAACAGCATTTCTCTGTTATGATAAACCCACACGCAAAACGTGCGAGCAGCCACTCTTCCCTCCGATTCAGAGTCGCGTCACGAAGTAGTGTGATGGAACGAAGTCCAATATGCCCACGTACTGTATACGATCAAAGTGCCCGTGAAATAGCTCAGGTGACCTAAATAATATGGAGCTGTCCACTACAGCCTCCCTCATAGCTTAAGTTGCTTCGGGACCTCAAAGCAAATTAATACGCGTGAGCGTACGCGGAAGCTAACCGAGTGTATTCATAAGACGAGCCTTGCAATCGTGTCGATAATGGAGCTGAAATTATGGCCTGAATAAAGTCGCTCTAATTATGTCGCAGCTCTCGTGAGAACAAGGTCAACTCAAATGCGCTAAAACCCGAACCCAGCATAGGCACATGCAAACGCTTTTTTAAAGAGGCAGGACTCCACAAGGTTTAAAAAAAAAAAAAGTAATGAACCATGTCACTTCACAAAGCCGTGCATTTTTTTTTTTTTTTTCAATTTCCTTGAAGTCAAACTTTTTTCTTTTTGCGTTGCACTGGCCGGATGGAAAACAAAGAAAGCCTTTTTACCTTCGATTTGTCGGTTGCGGCAACCGAAGGCGCAGCAGCACGGCATCGCGATGAAGCTTTCACGTGCAGCAGTTTCCTTGCGCTGGTTCGAAAATGGCGTCCAGCGCGCGTCGGAAAAGAAAAAAATATACAAAAGCGCATCGCGCGATTACACGTGACACGCACTGGCCAATGGGAGAGCAGAGGCTGGAAGCGACGAGGAGGAAACTCCGGGGAGAGCGCGGTGGCGGAAAGATAATAAATAATAATAATAATAATAATAATAATAATAATAATAATAATAATAATAATACTTTATTTTTCCTTTACTACAAGGAAAGGAAAGGAGCAGCTGCTAAAAAGCTGCTTCGAAGAGTAGCTTGACGGGGCGGCTGCCCCTGCATATGACGGCATTTCACAGCAGAGAAAGTCACGCCCACACAGTGAATAAACAATCAATGGAGAAATAATTAGACTACAAAAAAGCACTAGGTAAATCAGGAAAAATACATGAAAAATAAAACAAACGCCGCAAGACAGAACACCTAACTTAAAAATATGTATTTATAGAAACATTTCGTGGATTAATTTAATGGGAGGAAGAGAGAAATCTTGATCACTATTAGCAAAGTATTGATTTAATATGGTAGGAAGCCTGAAGCGAGGCATCTGCCTGCCATAGTTCGTCCGGCACGCTGTGACGTGCCAGTGCTCCGGATTACGGGTGTCGTATGTGTTTATGTTGTTTTGAAGTGCTGCTATGAGTGTTAGTGTGTTGTCCTTTTTACTGATGCCTTGTTTATATAATCGAAAAAGCCTGTAGTTATACAAAGATGTTACTTTAACTATTTTTAGCTGCTTAAATATTGTTCCTGTATGTTCGAGGTAAGAAGCCTTAGTAATATTTCTTATTGCACGTTTTTGAAGGAGTAGTAACTTTGTAATGTTTTCTGCTGTTGTTGTTGCCCATACTGGCAAGGAGTAGTTCAGAATAGACGAAAACAGTGAATTATAAAGCATAATGTTAATAGTAAGTGGAAATACACGGAAATGTCGGCGTAGAGAACCTATTGTGCGTGATAATTTGTTTACTAAATATTCTATGTGAACGTCCCATGTCATGTGCTCTGAGAAGTACACGCCTAACGTCTTCACAGAGTGAACAATTTCTATTTTCGTGCCACTGAGTGCAAGAGAAGGCAGCTCGAATGCTTTATTTCTAGGATGGAAGAGAACGGCTTTTGTTTTTACTGACACTGAGGTTCAGACTGTTTTGACACGCCCAGTGTTCAATTTTTTCCAAGGTTATGTTAGCCCGACTGGATAGCTCTATGCCTGAGTGACCAGAGAAAAACAGACTTGTATCATCTGCGTAAATAATGTGTTTTGCAGATGAATCTGTGGAAACAAGATCATTGATGTAGAGAATAAAAAGAAGGGGGCCTAAAAGACTGCCTTGTGGAACTCCCGAGATGACTGGCTTGACTGTAGAGGAGAAACCGTTTATTTCAACATATTGTGTCCTATTGGCTATGTAGGAAGATATTAAAGAGTAGGCTGTGCCTCGTATGCCATACCTGTCTAGTTTATTGAGTAAAGTTTTGTGGTTGATGCTGTCAAAAGCTTTCGAGAAACCTAAAAATATGCCCAAGACGAGTTTCTTTTCTTCAAAATTAGTTCTTCAATACTCTTTTTGAGCGAGAAGGGCAAGCTCAGTAGATCTGTTTTTCCGAAACCCGAATTGAGCGGGGTTTAAAATATTATGATGATTAATAAAGGACGTAAGACGAGCAAGAATTAACTTTTCAAATCCTTTTATGAAGGTAGGCAGGATAGATATTGGGCGATAGTTGGAAAGGTCATTTTTATCGCCTTTTTTGTAAAATACTGTGACCCTCGCCGACTGCATGTTACGTGGGAACACGCCTTTTGATAAACATAAGTTGAAAATATGTGTCAGGCAGTTTGATATATCAAGAATAACAAATTTTACTGGCATTATCTGAACACCCGCGCTATCCTCAGATTTGCCATTGTTAAGACTGTTGAAAGCAGCCACCACCTCTCCCTCTGAAACTGGATTCAAAAATATTGTTGAGTTATTGCGAGAATAGTTGAGCGGTACCTCTTCGCAAGATAATGAAGTTTGGGCAACAGAAGTGAAAAAATCATTGAAAGCATTAGCGAGTTCATGTCGCTCAACCTCTATACCATCAAGAATAAGTTTGGTAATTGGTTCTGTTATATGCCCTATGATAGAGTTCAATTTCTTCCAAGTCACCTCCGGGTTATTCCTCGAAAAAACAAACAAATTCTCATAATACAGTTTTTTTGCAGCTCGAAGCTCTTTTGTCATTATGTTTCTGAAAGATTTGAAAACTTTTAACGCATCAGGACATTTCGTTTTTAGAAATTGGCTGTACAATTTGTCACGTTCTTTTATTCGGTTAAGTAGCGTACTGCTGATCCAAGGCTTACGAGCTCGCCGTGGACGACTATGTATTTTGCGGGGAAAACAAGTAGAATATATGTGTTTGAATAATGTGATAAATTTATCGTACGCTGCTTCAGGATTGGTTTCGTTGAAAACGTCGCTCCAGTCTGCACCGACTATCTGCTCAGGAAAGTTATAAAGCGTAAACGAATTGATGTCCCTATAAGCGTATTGTTTCAAGCTCCTTTTGAGATTAGGTACGTGTGGCTGACACACAGAAATATAGGGAGGTGATCGCTAATCGGCAAACGGATTACTGCGGATGTTAAGTGATTTTGGTTATTTGTAATGAAAACATCTAATAATGTTTCTGTTTCTTCTGTTACTCTGGTTGGGGCATTTATAGTATTCATACAGCAGTAAACATTTAACAGTGTATCTAATGCCCGTGTCGCAGTACTATCTGACAAGAGATTTATATTCAGGTCGCCTCCAAGGACAATATTCAACTTGTGCTGATTCGCAAATTCAAGAACAGAATCTAAAAAAGAAAAGAAAACACTTGTATTGCCGGAAGGAGGGCGGTAACACACAGCAAACAGGTATGAGCGGACTTTGAGCGTAAGTATCTCGTAATGGGCGCTAACTACACAAAATTCGTCAAGAAGTTAGCATTTTATGTCATTTTTAACCAACATGGATACGCCACCACCTCGTTTAACCTGGCGATTCAAGCAGTAGCTCTTAAACGCTGGTATGCTGAACGCATCGTCTTCGTTACAAAACCAAGTTTCCGAAAACATAAGAACATGAATTGACAACTTCACTTCAGCAAGAAAAAATTCAATGTCATCTTGCTTCCCTCTTCCTGAGCGAAGATTAAAATGAACAATATTTAAAGATTGCTGGAAATTTCCGCAGAAAGAAGCGAGGTCCGATGTACACACTGGGCTTGACAGAAAAACAGACATTGAAAAGGAAAACAGACAATAACTAGACAAATGTCAAAACGACAATTGCATCATGCATTTTCCAGTTTGAAGATATCATCTGGGCTACGGATGACAACTGCGCTCCCCCCTTCCGCTTTTCTGACAAATACACGACCGCCAGCATGCCACGTGAAACGATACCCATTTGCTGCTGCCCAGTCTCGACTTAGCTGCAAAAGGTTTCTGTTGTACCTAGTCAGGTTTTCAGATATGGAAGCAGATGCCTCCGCAGCTCTCAAAGCTTTTTGTCCTTCGAGCCATTTGTCATGAAGCGTTTGTTTAGAGAACCGCACCAGAATTGTGGGAATTTTTCCCACCTTAGCAGGAAGTCTGTGGACATTGTCGATATCGCTCGGTTGCAGATCTGGCAATTTGATTGCTTTAGCGATGCTGTTCAGTTCGGTTAGCAAGTCTTCATTTGGGGAAACGGGAACACCGTGAACCTCAATGTTGTGCTTCCTAGATCTAATAATGGCAGTACTTTTCGAAGGATACAGCGGTTTTATATGCAGTCGCTGTGCCCCCTGTGTCAAGTTGCGTGATTTGGGCGTCGCCACTTTCCTTTCTTCCTCTTAAGTTCACAGAGAGACGGGTGGACAAAGAGAGAGAGAGCAACTTCTGCTGCAGCTGTGCGGCCGCTCCGCCTCCTTCTCTGCCTCCACTTCAAGTACACGAAAAGAGAAAGATTGAGCGCCTTCGGACAGACATCGCCGAAATCCGTGATTGCGGCTAGTAGTGCCACGCACTAAAAAAGAAACAATCCACGATTTCGGCTTCGTGGCTACTTTCTTCGATGGCAAGAATGACTATTTCATAAAACAATTCCTTGTATGAAAATTCCATTTATTGCATAATTTATACTTATAACCTGCACAAAAATTGCTTTCTCACCATATAGGTTTCAGCATCAACCAGATAATTGGATTACCTTACTGACGACGACAAAAAGCAGCAAGTTAACTGAATTTTTCACAAAGCTGAAGATCAGACCACCTGGACGCAACTATTTTATTTCTTTTGGAAGCTGTTTTACTCGCCTGGTGTGTCTGATCCAGTGGTGGAAGCTTTAGAGCTGGCTTTGCAGAAGGAGAAAATTCAATTTGATATAGCCTCGTGTTTTGCAGAAGTTGGAGACTGAGAAATAGCATAAAAATGTGAATATCGATAGTTCTTAAGAAATGAATGCACATCACAGATTTGAATGCCACAAGATTCTAGGCAGTTACTTTAGCCAGGTCTGCTGTTTTAGAAACAGAAATGAGTGTTGCTTATATTGTTAACATTCTCAAATTTCTCTATGCAAAAGTTGCAGAGAATGTTGAGGAATACCCATTTCAGTCGGTTTATTCAATATAACATGGAATAGATTTAAAACTTGACCCGGCTATACTTTTGCGGTGCGATGCCAACGCATCTCAAATAAACTTCAATTGAAGCCCCGGGATGACTGCCACGTATTCGTTTCTTTAGAGTTGTGATGCTGATGCAGCAACACAACCATGTCAATGCCATTGCACAGAATGTCATGGTTTTCTTGCAATACAACACAGCTGTGCCTATTAGCTGTGTGCTACCTAGGTACCTAGCTGCTTACTCTTTGAGCTTTTGTGACGAAGAGATTCATTCAGACTACCCTGCACTATAACATAATACCACCTTATGAGGCAGACACCCAGCAATGGCTCAAGCTAAGATATCGCTCGTGCTATAATATAATACCACCTTGTGAGGCAAAGACACCCAGCAATGGCTCAAGCTAAGATATCGCTTGTGTACAAATTGCTCAATTTAGTTACAACCCCGGGCCTTCAGTCCCCCACAGCAGTGACCACAGCGGTGGTCAGACCTGTAATGAGGTTAAGTTCACAGGGGTCAAGTGGATGCAGTAATATGGAAGAGGTCTTATGGGTATAATCTGGCTGATGATGATTCATACAAACTCACTTTCCATGCTGAAAGCTCGAATGAATGTGGTTTTACTGTACAAACAAACCAAAAGCTCAGATGTTGGCTGTGCTGTTACAGCGAGTGCAACAGAGGTCTTTGCAATCTGTCCAAAACCTTTCTTGCAGTCTTACATTGAACTCCCAACACATGTGACAGTGCTGTGCAACAGCCTACTAAGTCTAGCAGGACCCAGTGTAGTACTACTTGTCTCTAAATAAAATTTTTTCCTATGCCTGCGCATTCATTCCACTCATCTGGGACAGTGTTGGCAGTGCTTCCATCCAAAGCGGCACAATTTGCAAAGTACACGCAAATAGTGTAGTAACAGTAGACGAAAAAAGGAAAAGCAATGTTGTTAGATTCCGTCCGTCATCCTTCACGTCTCACATCGGGTGAAGGAAGCGAAGTCATCCCTTTGCACATTAGGTGGCAGTCTCAGCCTCTCCAGATTCTCCTGAGCTCTAGGTTGCTGGAATAGTATTTTGGTGCAACTTTGATGCCCTTTCATCAAAAATCACCTGTTTGTGACAGCATGTAACAGGTTTATTGCAAGTGCAGGTGGGTGCCATCGTCGAGCATTGCCACCCCTGACCTGGTGGCATAGCTCACACTCTCGTCTGGGCTATTTCCACCTTTTAAGCTCACACTGCAAACATTGCAGTGGATCAAGGAAGTAATTAGATTGTTTTTCCAAGTGCAGCTGCAGCCAACTTGCTACTAATATAGCAGCACCACTATCATTACCGTTTCTTTTTTGTTTTGCATTGAAACATACCCTGGTTGCAACCTGCATTAAGGCACCTGCAGAAAACCATGCACATTCATAAAAAGCATCATTTACCCAGGACACGGTGTTACTGACGAAAAAGTATTCCAGTCACTAAACACAGCAATGTCTTCATATCCACTCCTCCATCTGCCACATGCACAGCTCCATGATATGTCAAAAAGCAACCGAATGAGCCTACAGTAAACAACTCAAGCCAATATTTCCATGTGCAATGCCAAGATTGTGACTGCACGTGTGAAGCAGCATAGGTACTGATATATGAGATGGTACGTTTGAACACAATGAACAAACAGAAAGCAACTGTATAAGACATTTCACATGCTTAAAGCAGCCAGAAATGGAAATTTGACAAATTGAAAGACAAAACCCATGTATAATTAGCTAGTCAAAAGATAAAACTTGCAGTCTGCAACCAGACACTATGCAAGAGTTCATTTTTGCTATTTATACATACACAACATAAGCTCAGCACAGATAGTCTTAGTACCCAAACATTCCACCCATACTGCTTTACCTGAAACTGCAACGAATTTGAATTTAAATGCCTGATCAGCGTCAACAAATACTTTTCTGCTATAGTACCTTTATCTGATACGAGATCCACAGTTGTTACATGAAATACATCTATAGATGCAGGTACATCTTTTCTGTTTTGCGCTCCAGTCCTACAGTTGTTACATGAAATACATCTATAGATGCAGGTACATCTTTTCTGTTTTGCGCTCCAGTCCTACTCATTGCAGCTAAGTGCAGGCCATCCCTCATCTGAGCCAGAAAGCTGGCTTGGCAAAATGCTCTCTGTGACACGTAGAACTCACCACATGGCATGCAAAAGAAGGTGCGATCATACACCAATGTTTACCATTTTATTCTGAAAAAATAATGCAAGTCATGCAAGCAATGCCTAAAACAACCTTTCCAATTTTCCTGTGAAGCTATACAATTCAGGTAGTCCTTAAGTCAATGTCAGAGAAGCACAAGGCAGATGCATTCATTGTAAAGATACATAAAATTAGTATATATTGCCCAATGTGCCACTTGCAAGCCCTTTCAAATAAGCAGCAACCTTTTTTTTTTTCCTTACTATGCCTAGGTATTGTGGAAGAAGGCCAGGTCGAGACGGCAAGGCAAGGGATGCCGTGTCTGGCGTTTTACTCCGATGACAAACCCCAGGCGCGTGCCAGCGCCGGTGCCGCGGGACGATGATGATGGTATGTACAAATGAAAGAGGAAGATCATGGCATGTACAAATTAAAGAACGTCCACAGAAGGCTCACACAATCTGCCCGGCGGGTCAGAAGCGGCCAGCCTGGCCGCTCCTAACTAACCGATGCATCGCGGCGCACAAATGGATTCAAGCGAGACACATGAACAATTTCAGTACCACGGTGGCATCGGTCAGCTGGGGGATTAACAGGCGTCACTTTGTAGTTCACTGGGGAAGTTTGGCTTATGACCTCATAGGGACCTACGTAGCGGTGGTGGAATTTGGCACTAAGGCCGGGGGTGCGCAATGGTGTATAAAGCAGTACTTCGTCACCAGGACGAAAAGAGACCACTCAATGTGTAGAATGATAGCAAGTCTTGCGGTCTTCCTGGCACGCTGCCGTGTTGAGGCGGGCAAGATGACGGCATCTGGCCACACGAGATAAAAAATGGGCAGGTACTGATGTGGAGTAGTCGGGCGTAGAGAAAAAGGAAGCGTCGAGAATTGTAGTGGGAGGACGGCCATAAACAAGGAAAAATGGAGAGTAACCGGTAGTTCGCTGTACTGCTGTATTATAGGCGAATGTGACAAATGGTAGAACAGTATCCCAATTTCGATGATCTGGTGTGATGTACATGGATACCATGTCCGACAAGGTGCAATGAAATCGTTCAGTGAGACCGTTAGTCTGGGGATGGTAACTTGAGGTTGTCTTATGAAGGGTGGATGACGCGTGAAGAACTTCGGCAACAACTTTCGATAAGAAGGCTGTACCGCGGTCACTTAGGAGCACCCGAGGAGCGCCATGACGCAATACAATTGATCGCAAAAAGAAATTTGCTACTTCTTCAGCGGAACCAGTCGGTACAGGTGCTGTCTCAGCGTAGCGTGTGAGGTGGTCGACAGCCGTTATAATCCAATGGTTACCCCCCATCGGAGAGAGGTAGGGGACCATATAAATCGATGCCGACTACGTCAAATGGCGTGGCGGGACAAGGAAGAGGGTGTAGAAGGCCAGCGGGCGAAGAAGTCAGCCGTTTGCGACGTTGGCACAGAGGGCAGGATGCGACGTATTTGGCAACGGTGGATGATAAGCCAGGCCAAAAGAATCGTTTTCTCACGCGGTCGTAGGTTTTCTCAAAACCAAGGTGACCTGCAGTAGCGTCATCGTGGAGAGCCGCCAGTATACGTGGGCGAAGCACACGTGGCACGACTGGGATCCAGCGAGTTCCATCAGGGCAATACACATAGCGGAGTAGAATGCCATCTTCGAGCTTGAAATTGCGAAGCTGTCGGCGAAGCCTAGCCTAGCATTGGGCGGGTCCGAAGCGCCGATAAGGCGGTCGATGATAGGACGGCAGTAGGCATCGGCGAATTGCTGTGAGCGGAGAGCGTGCTTGTTTTCAGAGTCGTCAAAACAAACGGTTGTGATATACGTCGGGCAAAGAGACGGTCGGCTCTGGTCAGAGGTGGAAATGCATTGGGAAGAAAAACAGCAAGTTGATTCCGAAAGGGGACAGCGAGAGAGAGCGTCGGCGTCTTGGTGTTGGCGACCAGATTTATAAGTGACGTCGAAATCGTATTCTTGCAGGCGTAGAATCCAGCGGCCAAGTCGGCCTGTCAAATTTTTGAGTGAAGACAACCAGCAAAGAGCATGGTGGTTGGTCACAACTGTGAAGTGCCGACCGTATAGGTAAGGGCGAAATTTTTGGACAGCCCAGACGACGGCAAGACACTCCTGCTCGGTAATGGTGTAGTTTTTCTCAGCTGGAGTCAAGGTCCAACTGGCAAAGGCAATCACTTTCTCACGCGATGTTGCATCACGCTGCAGAAGTACAGTGCCAAGATCGTGACCACTGGCATCGGTGTGCAGGATAGTTGGAGCGCTGTCACTGAAGTGGCCAAGAACAGGATCTGATGTAAGGGCGTGCTTTAGGTCTTTGAAAGCAGTTTCACACTGTTCAGTCCACACGAAAGGGCTGCGTGCTTTAAGTAGCTCATGAAGTGGTGCAGCAATAGTTGCAAAATGCCTTATAAATCGACAGAAATAGGACGCGAGGCCGAGGAAACTGCGCAAATCCATAGTCCGTTGTGGACGAGCAAAGTTCAAGACCGCGATGATTTTTTCAGGATCTGGGCGAATGCCGTCATGGCTGACCAGATGTCCCAATATTCTAATTTCCTTCTGTGCAAAGTGGCACTTCTTGGTGTTGAGCTGAGCACCTGCCGAAGCGAGACAGGTGAGGACTTCATTTAGGCGCGTGAGATGGTCATTAAAGGTTGCCGAAAAGATAACAATGTCGTCCAAGTAACACAAACAGGTTCTCCATTTTAGGCCACGAAGCACAGTATCGATCATTCTTTCAAATGTTCCTGGTGCGTTACAAAGTCCGAAAGGCATAACATTAAATTCGTAAAGGCCATCGGGTGTTGCGAAAGCGGTTTTTTCTTTGTCGTCCTCGTGCATAGGTATTTGCCAATAACCCGAGCGGAGGTCCAAGGTCGAGAAATATTCGGAGCCTTGGAGAGAGTCAAGGGCGTCATCAATTCGCGGCATCGGATATACATTTTTGCGGGTAATTTTGTTGAGTGCACGGTAATCAACACAAAAGCGTACCGAGCCGTCCTTTTTTTTTAACTAGCGCTACTAGGGAGGACCATGGGCTTGTTGAAGGACGAATTATATTGCAATGGAGCATGTCATTTACATTTTCTTCAATTACTTTTCGTTCAGAGAGGGAAACCCGATAAGGCCGTCGGCGAACGATAGAGTTACAATGATGCGATGGTGCGCAACACTAGTCTGTCCCAGTGGTGCGGAAGTGGCATCAAAAATGGCTTGGTGGTGTCGAAGCAATGTCAGCAGTTCTTGGCGTTGGTTCGGCGTGAGTTTAGGATTAATAGTCTTTGCGAGAACAGAAAGAGAGACGTCTGACGAAACACGTTGCTGAGGCGGAGGGGCGGTGAGCACCATCAGGGAAAAAGGTTGAACATCTACCATGCAATGCAGAGAAGTTCCTTTTGGGAGCATGAGGGATTCACGTGAAGTGTTAGTGGCCACTACTGTCGCTGAGCCGTTGTGGAAGCGGACAAGACTTGACGGGAAGGCGATGCCACGTGCAAGATGACTATATGATGGTGCTATGAGTATGTCCCCGTCAGTTATGCGGTCAGAAACAACAGTAAGCAGTTTTTCGCACTGAGGAGGCAAAACAGTATCAGCGGCGGCAACGAGAGGATGATGTCGTTCAGAAAAGTCAGATGAAAAATCGCTGTCTGTCATATGGATAACACGGTCACCACAAGAAATTAACGCTGAAGCGGTTGACAAAAAATCCCATCCAAAAATCATCAGATGCGCACAAGGTGAGAGCACAGCAAACTGCACATGATGGCGGATGCCGTCGATAACAACTCGTACGGTGCACTTCACTGAAGGGCGCAAAGGGACGTCATTGGCTCCACGGAGTTCAGGCCCATCATATAGAGTTGTCACTTTTCGCAAACGGTAGCACAAATCAGCGTGAATGACAGAAATTGCAGCCCCTGTATCAATCAAAGCTTCGACCGATAAACCTTCAGCGATAACAGCAATCACGTTATACGGGCGATCAGGAAGACTTTTAGTAAGTTCGCAGAGTGCAGTTTGACCTCCGGAAACTGCAATACTTAGTTTTCCGGATGGCGGACAGGGAGAGCGGTTGCGGGGCAGAGAGGGGAAACTGAGCGGCGGTATTTTTTTATTTGTGTAATATAAGCATAATGTGTAATATAAAGACAAGGGGAAAAAATAAGAGGGCTGTACTTGCCTCCTTACATAAATGTGAAAGCATTGCAAGTTCTGGGCCTAGTTCTGTTACGAGCTTGTTCCGAGCTCCATTGGTTTTCCAATGTGTACACATTTACTTTGCTTTAATTACTTTACTTTCCTACCAGTCTTTTTTTTTTGTATTTTGTTATTTGTAGCATTTCTTTAAGCGATTTATTTTTCATTTTTTGCTTACGCACTTACTTTAATTATCAGTCTTTTTTTCCCCTTTCCGTCAACGCCCTTCAGTGTCCTTATGCTGGGCAAGGAAAATTAATGGACTTGTGCACAGAAAGTCAGCGTAGAGTAGTGATTAGCTAGTCAGCATGCTCGATTGGGACACAGAACGATGGTGGTTTGGCCCTGGCATGGAGAGGATTTTTTTTATTGGCGAATATTCAACTGCAAAACATGGACAAACTTGTGGTGACACACTCGAATGCCACTTTTCCGCCTCACGCTTTCACCTTTAATAAATTCTGAACAGAAAACAGTAACCTATAAATGCAGCCTACCACTAACACATTAACACTGTTTCCAGAGCTTTGTCACCAGCCTAAAACAAGGTGTGCAAACCACCATTATTGTCAGCACAGTTGTCTACTGCAAGACTAAGGCCTCTCGCAATGACCTTCACTGACCTGTCTTACAATCATAGCTTGGAAGCAAAATACAGTTTTTTGACAAAGGTAGCCGACTACACTGTTGTAACATGTTATTTTCCCCCAATTTTCCAATATTCTAATGTCCAAATTTGTTGCCGATTGTTTAGTATATTTTGTTCGCACTGTTTTCGTATTCTTTCCTTCCCTCTTTTTACGTTTACACTGTACTCTCATCTCACCATTGCATACGAAAGGAGCTGCCCAACTGACCAGCTCCTTCCAACTTAAGCATGCCATATGGTCTCAAATGTATATATTTGTTTTGGTTATAAGCCCACTCTAGTCCATTATAATGTAGCTTAGCCACCTATATTTGTCATTTTTCCCAATGTCCTCTGTAATGCCATGTTAACAAGGGTGTGACAGCAATAAACAAGCAAACAAATATATTACTGCCACCTTATTTTATGTCTTGATCATTGTACTCCGCTAAACCTCCTAAGCTCCTCATTCGATCCGACTTTTAGCTGTGCTTGGTTGTGCTGTATTGACATACCTGTGAAAAACCATATCACAAGCAATTTATCTCAGTGAACTAAGTTCACCTCAGCAAATAGGGTTTTATTCTACTTTATCATATATGCAGCTACAAGCAGCTGATACATCTGACAAGGTGAATTTTTCTACAAGCTAAGCATAAGTGAAGACCTTCAGCCATTGCTACTTGTAGAGGCATCTGCATTTCCCTTGGGTGCCTCTGGCTCACCGCGCTTCCGCTTGTAGTCATTGAGAGCCGCCTTAATGGCATCTTCAGCGAGCACTGAAAAGACAAAATGTGGTCCTTCACAATGGGTGCTCCACAAAAAGGTAACCCAAGAATTTAAACGGAATCCCAGCAAACTAACACTACAATTTTTACACAAAAACATTGCACATATACATGTATCAGTGTAAAGCAAACACTCTTCGAATACTAAATGTATCTGACAAACCTGGTTGACGTTAAAGGGCCACTGTTTCCCCTGCGGTCGAAAATATTTTCTTCCCCGGTGACTGTGAGACTTCACCCCTAAAACGCAAGGCCGAAAAAATGTTTTTGAAAAGAGTAATTAATAATGCAGTTACAGCCACCGCAATCACCAGATTCTGTAAAAAAAAAGTTCTTCACTCTCTTGCCCGGTCGTCTAGCCTCCGCAAGCCAAATTCCCCTTCCTCCTCTGTGTTTGGCGGGAGGTGGGACGTGGCGCTCTGTGTGTGCAAAAATAAAACGGGCGAGGGAGCGCGCACCACTGCATTCAGTCCAGCCGCGGTGAAGGAAAAGCGTCCGGCGAGCGGCGCACACAATTTCACCCTTCAGTCAGCAAGATGGACCAATGGATGTCGTTTCTATCCCAATGTCAGCCTAGCGGCAGCATAGAGAACGAGGAAGCTGTTTTCCTGAAGGAGAGGATGAGAGAGCTTTGATTTGTATTTTTGCTGCTTTGCGGCGCATATATCGCTGTAGCATTTGCACAGACTATCTCCAGTACCTGATCGAAGCATTAGGCTCCTTTGCTTAAAAAGTCCTACCCTGGACAGTGGCCCTTTAAGGGAACAATGAGCCCATAACGCACGACAAACTAAAACTGAATGTCTTGCAACCATTTCAGCCTGTGTAAAAATTGTAGTGATACAATAATACTTTGAATAACAGCGACTCTGAAATCCAATTTTCATGTCAGCACAAAATGATCATCATTTGACAGGAATTTTTCCCATACCACTCACTTACCTGCCAATATGAAATAACATGACCATTCTTCTAGCATTGTGACATTTACAACCTACAGCCCTTCCACAACTTTTAAATGTTACAATGTCAGAGCTGCGAGTGCAGAAACATGACAAGGGTGCTGCAGGCAAAAAACATTTACAGTTAACGAGATTCGCGTGGCAGATTCGTGTGGGCACCACTTTTCTACAATGTCCTATGTCATTACGTTATTGCCTATGTAAATCATCCATGCAAGAAATTATAGAGGCATTAATACTCGTTTCTGAATCATTTATTCTTCACTGTCAAGTGTACCTCCAACCAACCAGTGGCCAGCCATATAACTTGCCAATTTAACACCCGACAGAAGCACGCTAATGACTTTTTTTTTACAACCATGAGGCTTCAAACGGGATAAATAAGGGTCATGTCCAATTCTTATCTCACAATTTAATATGAAAGGAACTATGACAACTGGACAGCTCCTTCCAACCTGAGCAAGCCATCTGGTTTATTGACATCACAGAATCTGCCCAACAGCGCCTGGCCATACTGCCTGTCAACTACCATCTGCATGATCTTGGTTCTTCAAGGCTATGGGGCTTCATGAACGGTTGCCGCCGCCACTGGACAATTTCTTTCCGACCACTCATGTGTCAAAAAAACAACAACACTAAGCTTACTTGAGCAATGCAGCTTGACAGGGGGTAGGCTCAGCTCTTTGGCAATATCTGTATTCTTTATCTTCATAGCCTCAGTCACCTAGAATAAATGAAACCAGCACATGCCAACTTAACAGCCAAATTTCTATACAGAACTCTTGCACTGCTATCTGTAAGTCAAAGTGTAATGAAAATCTTTATGCACTGCTTGGAAGTACTGCAAGGCGCGTGACAAAATACGTATGACATCAACAGTGGCTCAACAGACCAAATGTGAATAATTTAACAGCCCGATAAAACTGCCAATTCTATCTTTTCTATTGTTCAGGAAACCGTACCTCAAGTACCACAACTCTAGTGATTATAATGACTGCACAAAGCTAACAAAGTACTGCCAAGACCCCAGCAACAGAGCTTTAAAGAGCCATAGGTGGTCAAAATTTTTGGGGCTCTCCGCTATGGCATCTCTCATATGGCCTGAGTCACTTAGAATATTAGACTCCATAAACCAAACCCAACCAGAATAATCATTGTTCAATCACTCACATTCTTTCCCTTTATCCATTCTGTCGCAAGGGAACTGGATGCAATGGCTGACCCACAGCCAAATGTTTTGAACTTGGCATCAATAATCTTGCCATAATCATCCACCTTGATCTAGAGTGAATTCAAGATTCACATACATATGTAAATATGACATATGAAAGACATAAAAGTTTACACGTTTGAATTTTCTGCAACGAGACTTTTAAGGGAGTGTATTTAATTGTGTATGTAATACACATTCAATTGTAATTACCCCTTCAGGTGCAATATTATGCAAGGCGGAAGAATCTTGTAAAGCAAGGTGCTGAGGAAGGCACACAGAACGAACACAGAAACTTGTTTCCTTTTTTTTTAATGGATGACTCTGCCTTTTATGGCAGCCCTGCTATGGATCCAGAGTGTATATAATTTTTTTTATTGTGTTCTGCGCATAAATGCTTTGAAGTGCCTAAAATGTGTCGATCTGTTTATATAACAACATATTATAACAGTAATAAGTCAAAAGTACAGCTAAGGTTTTAATGATAGTACCAAATCACAATTTAAATATATGAAGACTTGATAGATATTGCATAATTAATATCTGGGAAAGGTCGGAATAGTTTCTGAGCAACCCTGACATGCTCCTTGAAAAATATATGATAATTTTCCCTCCACTACAATCATAATTCGTACATGAAGGGGGTACATCAAGTAATTTCGTGGCACTCCATCTCGAACTTTGTCATGAAGCACCAAATGATATAAGAGGCTATGACTATTACCAAGTGGCTGAAGAACTTTTCATATGTTTGTGCCTGTCACTTTGTCATATGCTTTCTATCGCTATGCAGTTTTTTCCTACCCATATCGAATAACAATGTGTTCAATATTTCTGTAGCATGCTTATATTTGTGCTGAATGTAACGAAATACTACCAAAGCTAATGTCCTTTTAATTAATACCTGTGGATTCTCTAATCGTGTAAGAAATCTGCAGCAGCACAGGAGGAAATGAAATGTGCATGCTTTAGCGTGTTTTGCAGCCTCAGTGATAGCACTGCGTATACGCTAGTCTATTCGCAGAAGTATAAACGTACCATTGGCTATTTTTGCAATATATAAGGAGAACCCACCTGCAATTTCATCACGTCGCCACAGGCCGGAGCGCCGACAAGACCGGTGCCGACATTTTTATCATCCTTATTCAGCGATCCAACGTTGCGGGGATTTTCGTAGTGGTCAATAACCTGTCAACATAAGACGGCTGATGAAGCGGCGCCTTTTACGCCGTATCACCCGTGTAACACGAGAGCGAGAGAACCGATGCCCTTAAGTTCACGCCGGCAGGGGAGCAACAAAAGCAAATACTTGGACCAATTTAACGGAACTTCCACTGTCAACGGATCATCGCGAAAATAAAATGTGTCCACCCAAAAGGCAAGCCGACCCATGTCGTTTAAAGTCGTCCGATAATCTGCCTTTTATCATTTTCGAAATTGTATCGAAGTCGACCATTAACATCATCGTATGCCTTAGGAGATCTTCACCAAGTGAAATTTGTGCAACAGCGCTCAACAGCCTAGTTCTCAAGGTCAGAAAGAGAGTGCTTTAGCTCTAAACATGAGTGCGTCGATTGCAAGTACTGATATTTGTTCGCCCAGTTAAAAACCAAAAATTAAAACGCAATGCGTAGTAAAGGATGCACACGGTTACGCGCATGTAGTGCGTATGACCACTTGCCTTCTCGTGGTAGCTTGAGGAGGGGACAACGGCTAATGTCTTCCTTGCCGGAGACAGAGACCTGTGCAGTGTCCGCAAAAGCATCATGCGGCTCAGACCACGATCGCTTTAGCGATACAATTTTTTGCGTCTGCTCCAACTGTACCCCCTTCGCCGCTCCTGGTGACTGCCGTACTATAGTATGGCTAGTGCATTTGGGCTAGTGTGCCGACCGTGGCCTCCCCGGGTGGCACCTCGAACGATGAATGCCGGCGACGGCCGCCAGGAGCGCTGCAAACTGGGTGGGAAGATTGGTGACTTAAAAGCAGAGAAGTGACATAATGTTAATAATGTATAAACAAAAATTTATTAAATAAAATAATGGTTTAGTTAATCAATCTAAATCAATAATTAAGATATCGGGAGAAAAATGAGCATGATAGTTACTGCCTGCTACCACCCTGTTTCAAAGGGGACGCTTTTATATTTCATCCATTCATTCGTACCAGCTGCCAGCTGCGCGGCGTTGCTTCAGCCCGTGACGTCAGCGGAGATGCGGTGGCGCTGGCGACAGCAGTGACTTTCGTGGTGTAGGCAAAAGCGCGGGCCGTCTGCATTGGATGCGCGGCGATTGCTGTGTTTTCGGGCATAATTCCTAATATTTCTACGAGCTGTGGTGCGGTTGATTGCGCCACGAGGCACAAAAAGCAAAATGGCACTTGTTTTAACATGTTTCTTGCGGTAGAATAAAGATGAGAGCGAAGGGCAGCGGCATTGAGCGCGACAAGTAGACTCTTCGGTGACGGATTGCCTTCGCGGCTAACATATATATGCGTTGCAGTTCTTCACCGAAACTAGATCAGTTCGTTTGCAACCCTTAATTATCATGACTGCTTTTCGGCGGTACGACGAATAGCGCAAGAACAAACGCCTGCAGCTCGTGCCCATTTTGATATATTACTATTAAGTTGTAAGAAGTTCAGACGCGATATATTCCGTGTGCGTATGATCCCGCAGGGAAGCTGCACTGGCTGCACTGTGAGTTCTATTCACTTGCAGTGCTGCCCGTGCATACGTTCACACAGAAAGGACAAAAACGCTGCTGTGAAGGTAATTGCAATTACTTTGAGCGCGGTCACTCCAGTGCGATATTGCTGGCTATAACAGGCCCGGACCTGTAAAGTATAGCTTTTCTCTGTTTGTACTTTCACGAGTTTCAACGAGTCTCTTCATCACCGGTTCTATAGTAAACATTGTTATGATCCGGGCAGTCCCGCATTATTATTTCTCATTTCTAAATTTTATTTTTGGAGGTCATTACAAGATCCCGACGAACGAATTAAATATCCACGTACAATCTGGCTCTGATCGAGCAGGATATATTTAAGTATATATATGGTACATGGAGTTCAATGTCGACGAGGAATCGACTATGAGGGGTGCAAAATAAGCAGAATAAGATGATGCGCATTTGAAAAAACAATTTCCAAGTATAATTAAAAAAGCTCAGCAGATCACGCACATTTCGCTGCAAGCGATCGTGGAGAACGTTTCATCTGCACTCATGCGTCTCTCATAGATCATAGAGAACAAAATGAGAGCTTTCGTACTGGCCGTCATGTACAGGGTCCTTCAAAATATGTGCGAACACGGCGAAGCGTTCGCACATATTCGCATATTCGCACATATTCGAAGCGTTCGCATGCGCACATAGCGTGCGCATGCGCCACATTGTTTCGATGCGCGACCGCGCCGGATGCGCTGACGCTCACGGAGCGCGGGTACGCTTCGCCGTGTTCGCACATATTTTGAAGGACCCTGTACATATTAACATGTGAATGACCTTGCTACATTTGTAAGATGAGATAGACGTCAACGTCTTTTTTATCGGGCAGGCGAAAACAAGTTGGCAGTGCACTTTGTCAACATGTTAAAAAGATCTAAAAGATTGAGTTCTTCTTATTAGATACGAAATTCTATGACTTAAGTTGCGGTAAAGTTAGCTAGAAATGTGATTGCCGATAATATTGTTCTTTAGAGTGAGTGCTTGAAGCAACAGAAAAAGGCAGCTCAATAGATTCGTCATATGAAAAACGCACTTCCAGTCATTCCTATTGTCGTCCTCCTTGCATGCGCTAGGAATAGGCCTGGTAGTTGAACAGGGTTGACTATTAGTCTTTCTTATACATTGCGCTTTCTCGTTTTTATTTAACTTAATCACTCACGTCCGTCGCCCACGTACCGCAGCCGCGCGCTGTTGAGGCCACGGAGAAGGAAGCCAATGCAGCGCTCTTCGCCAAGTAATTCTAGCTGTAATCGGTTGATAATGTGCCGAAATACTCTACAGGCATAAACCAAGCTATTTCTACGCATAAGCGAAGCTTACATCTCATTATATTCGCACGCGCGGACTGGTTTCGAAGGCAGCGTCGCTTTGCGCAGTGTAGGCACGCTGCGCTTTTGCCTACACCCCATGTCGCTGCCGATCACAGCGCCACCTTTGTTTACAAACATGACGCTCTATGACTTGGGCGTTGCTTGGCGTTGCTATGGCTATAGTGCCTAGAGGCTAGAATATACTATAGCTCTATGGGCCTGGTGCGCTGCAGCTTTGGCCGAACATGTGGCGCCGTCTGGGAGGCGCCGCTGTAAAAGGCGGCTGTCTGGATCCGCAACCGTGGGTAGCGCCGACGCTGTGTTCCGATTTCTTTTTGGTTCCCCGTAAGAATAAAAAATAAACAGCGACTAAAACAAGGGCCTGTACTTACTTAGTCATTTCGAATCTCATATCTCACCCATTGCTTTTCGTTTCGGCTGCGCATTTCCCACTTTTTTTTTTTTTTTTTTGTACAATACTCGACGCTAGATTTCTTTCAAGCATGCACGAGCGATCGCTTGTTTGTATCGAGCGCGGAACACGCGAAAAACGCACACAAAAAAAAAACGGGTCTTTTTTTTTATTTTACTTCTGGACCCAACTCGAGCTCTAAAAGTCGTAACAACTACTAAAAGTTGTAACCAGCGCTGGCAGGTTTTCGGACACAGCCTGTGTTGTAGAGAGCGCGGAGCCTTCCTGCCCAACGAGAGCTTTTTTTTTTTTTTTCTAACGACTTCCTAATGATAGTTTCCAGCTGTTCTCGGTGCTCGCTTTTGGGAAGCCTAGCCTGACGTGAAAGACGTAGAAGCACGACATGGAGAGCGAAGCACATTGCAGGAGTGCGCGCTTGCTGACTTGACACACGTTCATGGCTCCCCGCAAAGAGAAAACGTCCTTTTAAACTAACAGCTCGATCTGTTGTTATGTTTATGGGTGTCATAATAGTTAAAAAAAAAAAAAAACCGTCGGCAGGCAATCGAAAATCGTTTTTTTTTTTTTTTCGGTTTCCTTGGAAATCATACGAGAGCGAAGTGTCGCATCGTTAACAGTGGCACCAGGTCTTGCAGACGCAACTGGCATCCGTGATATTGCGTGGGTTTGCCAACAACTACATTAAAAAAAAATGGATTACATATGTGGTAAAAAGACGCCGAAAGGGCCGAATAAAACTTACCTCCAAGCTGACGTCGTAGAAGGCGGTTTTCATTTCGTTAGCGCATTTTCTGAAGATATCCGAGGGCCCTTCTGCACTGTGAAGTTCCCCGCGCACTCCACGCACGTGCTGGCTTCGTACAGTTTCTGACCGCGCACCAAGCAGTTATTCTTAAATCAAGTCTCAACATTCCCGATCACGCGAAATCCCCCGAACAGCACGCGCTGTGGAGCTTGCTCAGTTATGGCTGTTTTTCCGCGCACTGAACCGTCACCACTTATTTCGACGCATCGAGTAGAAAATAAAAACTACGGTAGAACTGCCGAGCGCCGAAAAAGCACGTGCACGCAAGGCCCGACGCCTTAGGGTACATCTCGATATACAGCCTGCTCGTCCCGTCCTGGGGAAGACGTGATTTTTTTTTTTTTTAAGAGCCTTTCTATTGACCAACGGAGCCCAGCTCTCGGCTGTCGCTTCTGGGGGGTCTAGCATGCCGTTTCCACATACACTGCCACCGAGGGGAAAAGCCAGTGCTGCGCATTGCACACTGGCTTAGTTTTTGTTTTATTTATGTCTTTACTTTCAAAGTGCCATATTGTTCGGGTTCCGAATTCCTACTTCAAAGGAGAAAAAAAAACCGTAGAGCCGCCAGCATAAGCGCTCGCGCGCCTACGATGCGCTGCGCCCAAAGCGCCGGCGGCCTTCTCCCAGACGGCATGAATGGGTAGCGGCTTTCTTCGCTTTGTTTTTGGTTTATTTTTCAACACGCACACATGGTACATGTGTCTGTTATGTACGCGTGTGACACGAGGCAAGAAATGACCGACAAAAGTTTTCTTCTCACAAGGTTTCTGCCGAGAAGAGTAGACTTCGCGTTCACTCCGCCGCCTCTCTTCGACGAGCAGACATACCACATATGGGTGCGCCGGCGGGAGGTGGCGCTACTTGTTCCGGAGCAGTGGCGCCTCCATACCAGCGCACTAGGCCCATAGCGTTGCGTTCATGGCGGAGAATACCTTGTTGCGTTCATGTTGCGTTGCCGGCCCCCTTGTCGGCCCATCTGCGCTGCTGACGCCATGGCGGAAGCAAGGCGGATGGCGGAAGTACATATACCTTGCTGACGCTTATGCTGCTATCATGCTGGACAGCTGACAGTGACAAACAGTTCAAGTCATGGCATGTGCAGTGGCATGGTATGGTGGCTCATACGGATGTCTCGTGGGCATTTCGTATCTCAATCGATCGCAATTTGTGTGAGCTTTCGCACGGAGCCGTCCGACAGCTGTCGGTATGGGTCCTGATACAGGAGATGTTCCTTCTAAACTCGAGAAGAAGGTCGAGCTTGACGATCTGATCGAAAAGAAGAGGAGCGAGTATTTTCGTCTCCTCCAAAATGCACAAAGGAGCCAGGAAACCGAGACAGGGAACGCAGAAAACCTTGACAACAGGTGAATCACCACGGTTATCCCTTGAAAAGTTTCATTGTGCGGTCGAGAGGTCAGCAAATATAACTACTTGCTTTATTTACCCTTTCAGGAAGTACGAACTCGCGCTGGCATACAACGAGCGAGGACAGATGCTGTACAGGATGATAGAATTCGACAAAGCCGTAGAAGATTACACTGAAGCTATCCACTACTGCGACAAGCTGGCTGCAGCCTACTTTAACCGTGGGACAATACGTTATAGAATGGGTAAAGCGTCTTCAACAACGTGTCGTAGAACACCTTTTGTGGCGACCTTAACTTTACGGCTGTCAACATTCCGTGGTATCGTTCGAACGCAAACGTCAGTTGGGAGGATCACTTAATTTTCGGGTGCTGATTTTTTTTTTTCTCACTATTTGATGAGCGCAGCACAGTAGCTCAAAGCTACGTGCTGAACTGCTGCAAGTTAGTTTTACATAAATGCGTCTTTTTCAGGCTGTTTTGACGTTGCTTTACCCGACATGCAAAAGGCTGTTTCCTTGGATCCAGACAACAAGGAGTTCCAGCTCGGTCTTCGAGAGACCAAGGCACAACTGTGACCGTGAGTTCCGGGAAGGAACCTCCGACATGCATGACTGTGTGCTTGTGCTAGTCAAAGAACTATCCTTGTCTCTACCTGTATGCAGAAGGGACCATCATTCGAAATTAACTTTTTTTTTTCACTGGCAGAGTGGAAAATTTTGCGCATTATTCTTGCTTGTCACGCACATTGGCGCTGACTGCAAACATGCGCCAGTTATGATGTAACAATAACCTTTTAATATGAATTCCCTCTGTTTTGCGCAATGCTGGAAAGATGGGTGTTTGTGTAAGCTTCAAGTACTCCTCTCTGCAGTCATTTAAAATTATACTTTATTAGGGTTTAGCCAAAATAAAGGTGGTTCCTTTTTTACATGTGTGTCGCTTTTTTTATTCTCTACTGACACGGTACCACAACTGGTCAAACAAAGAACCGTTTAGATTATGAACTGCACACTATTTTTGTTGAAGATGAGCAAAGATTGAGTATAGTAGAAGTGAAGCAACACTTCTGTGGAACATACATTTGTTTCTGTCTCTGGCACACTTTTTTTGTGCCAAGATCATTATTTGCATACACTTGTTTTTCTGTGCACGTGTGATCAGGATTTCTTATTCACACTAGTTATTGGAGGGAAACGGGGGTGCTGTTTACCCCCACAGCCAGGCATTTATTGTGGGAAATCCATGCTGAACCCCATTTGTCCTACGAAATTTAATTGTTACAGAATGCAGTTTGACTAATAAAGAAATCTTTAGAACCTGACTGCAATTTCTGCCAGGATACACTGAGCTTTCCTGCCACATATCCTACCTGTCTGCTATGCCTTCTTGGTTTTAAAAGACTCTCTCACCCTCAGCAAGCAGCATGATGCCCATTTTAGAAAGAGATGCTTACATTTGAGATATTTTGGGGAGCGAGGGGGGACGAGGAATATTTTCAAAGATATGGTTTGCATAGCACTTGTGCTGCAGATACTGTGATGATAGCGTCTTTGACAGCGTATAAAGGGCTTTTTTTGGCAGCTGCTGCATTTCAGTGCAGTAATGTCGCTGTCATTCAGACATTTTTACTATAGAAAGCTGGATTGAAATGCTTCCAAGCGATGATGGCATAACTTTAATTAATATCCTCAGTTCCCACCGTGATGGTGCAGCGGTTAGGGCGCTCGGCTGCTGTGCTGAAGGATTCGAGATCGAATCCCGGCCACGGCGGCCGCTTTTCGATGGTGGTGAAAACAAGGCCCCCTTGTGCTGTGTATGTCAGTGCACGTTGAAGAACTCCAGGTGATCAAAATTACCGGGGGCCTCTACTATGGCATCTCCCATAGACTTAGTTGGTTTGGGACATTAAACCCCAAAAATCAAACCAAACCAATTAATATCATCAGGAAAACAAAATATCCTGTTGAAATACACAAAACTTCTTATGTTTTCAACTGGGGTAACTGCAGGCTTGAATTTCCTTTGTAACCTAAACGCATTTAAACTTCAGTCATAACAGCTAATGGAGACACTAACAGGTACAAAATTTCAAATCAAATCTGTACTCTATTACCCGAAAAATTGTTTTACCTTATCCGTGATCATTTAACAGACAAGTGAAATTCTTCCAAAAGCCATTACTGTTGCTGCCCTTCTACTATTTTCAAACACAAAAAGTTCACAGACGATCAGTGCATTTCATGCGGCAGAGTATGCATTATCATTGGTGTTTCTCCTGGATGGAGCTGCTGTTGACATGTTCAGACCAGGCAAGCGGGTTGCACGTTCCAATCCATCAATCACTGGGTAAAATTTCCTGTTCCCTTTCCACTCTTCAGATCTAATCCAGCAATCATACTGTGACACCGACACGTCTTACCACCTTTCCACTCTCCCTAACCATCGACCCTGATCTGCTACTGTGATTCTCCTTCACCTTCCACCCTCTCTGCCTCCCTGAAGTGTAGAGGGAGATTTTTTTTTTTCTGTTTTGCCTTGCATGCCGGACACCTTTTGTGATGGGCATTCTGATGGCTGCACATTAAAAGCGTATGAAGATGTGAGTGCACAAGTATAAAATTGATCCTTGCTTATGGTGTATGCCACATCTAGAGGTGATTTAGTGTTCACACTCTAAGTGCAGCTAATGCTTCATATGGAGTCCTGTAGATTCATTCTGCACAACAGCAGACTAGGATAAGGAAGCGGGCTCATCGTGGTATGCATGTGGAGGAAGCCAACACTTACCGAAACAATACCGTTCCTTCTGAAAACCATTGTTGAATTTCATAACACCAGCTCAGCTGAGGCTTTCGAGAAAAAACTAGAATTGCATTACTTGTAGTAATGTGTGTGCCTTTCCTCTGTATTTTCTCTTTATTTCCCACCCTTTAATAGCCCGTAAGGGCTTACAGTATTGTAAATAAGTAAAAAAAGCATAGGGGAATTTTTTACTTTTTGTCCTGTGTCGAAAAGTAGTGTAATCATTTTATGGCTTAAAGATAATTTGCTGGAAAGTAGAAGTTGAGGACAACCCAGAGGGCTATGGAACGAAAAATGGTAGAGGTAACATTAAGAGATAGGAAGCGTGCAGAATGGGTCAGAGAAATAACTCAAGTTACCGACATTCTAGTGGAAATTAAGAAGAAATGGGCATGGGCAGGACATGTAGTGCGAAGAGAGGGTAAGCGATGGTCGCTTAGGGTAACAAACTGGATTCCAAGGGAAGGAAAACGTAGCTGGGGGCGGCAGAAAGTTAGGTGGGCGGATGAGGTTAAGAAGTGCACAGGGGTCAAGTGGATGCAGCTAGCACAGAACCGGGTTAATTGGAGAAATATGGGAGAGGCCTTCGCCCTGCAGTGGGTATAGTCAGGCTGATGATGATGATGAGAAGAAAAAGCATGCCACCTGTACGACCCAAACTTACAACTGAACCGATGTCATGTTGAGATCCCACAAGTGGTATGTGGTTGATTTCCTCCTACATACTAATCATTTGCCTTTCAGCCACAAAATGACTATGGTTGTAATTTTTTTAATAAACACCACAAAAAAAATAGACATTTTTTACGCTTTCCCTGGCTTCGGTGGCTGTTGTTCCTTCATTCTACACAAGAAAGCAGATGGAATGTGATAAGCATCGGTGCTTGAATACCTGTTCAGGTGTTTGTATATGTATCATGCCCTGTACACCTGTGACAGTATCACATTTCTATTTCAGTTAGGGGTGGACAAGATGCCTCCGGCATGTAGAGAGACAGTCCCAGTGTCTTGTTATTTATGGGTTTGGCTGGCTGCCTGTCAAGTGAATGGTGCTCGCAGTCACTTGATGCTTGTTCGTGGTCACGTGTGAGCTGCTCATGAGATGCATCGTCACACCGTACGGGGCTGACAATGATTACGCGTGCTCCATCAGGGGTCTGCATCTCTCTCTCATCTGGTGGTTGCTCTTCTCTGTGGCCTTCCACCTGCAAAGTTGAGCGTGCTAGTAAAGCAGTGGCAATCTTGAACTTCACTGAGGAAGCAGGCAAGTGGGAGGTGTGATTAACGATACAGAGTTAATCATTGTTTAGGGGCAACAATTGAAAATTAATCGAGAAACACTTGTTTTCTTCTGCTCATGATAAATTTGCATGCTCTCAAGTGTGGGCATAAGGCATGCCTTACCGTCGCTACTTTTTCTGGTTCGCATTCGAAACTGGCGATTTTGTTTCCGTTCTTGTCGCCTTCATCTTCTGGTATGCAGCCAATTTGGTTGCGGGCCTTTGCTCTGTCCAGACAGAAAGAAAGAATTTAGGAGCATTCACGTGCCTTTCTTTTGTCACACAATGTTTATGTTTTTAACTGCATGTTGCTTATTAAACTGTAGCATAAATTTTAAAATAAGCTAAACGTTATTAAGATCAGCTGATTGCAGGTGGAAGCCTCTACCAGTGACATGTATTGTGCCAGCCGTGGCCATTTCAGTGCAGGAATTTGTCAAGATTGTCCCTATACGCGTGGCTGTCGCATGTTCATGATGCATTTTTCTCCTCTTTGCAGCCACTTTGAATCACTAATAAATTACTAGCCGTCAGTGCTGCTCGTTAATGTAAGGCATATTTTTTATGCCTGGTGTATTATGTCACACTTCGTGACTCAAGAATTTTGTTATGCAGATAATAGTAAAGTTAGACCTAAGTAGACAATGCACTTTTGGGTGTTTGTTAGGAAAGGTAACCAGAGTGATATATCCAGGTCACAGCTTTGCTCTGAACTGTACAAATGTAGTTCAAACTCGAAAGAGGTTGAAAATTCTCTTCAAATTATATGCAGTTAGAATCAACAGGAGCCTTTCTGTACTTCTGAATAACTTTCTGTGCCTCTGCAGCAAATGATAGGCAGGAAAGGGAAAGAGACAGGCTCTTGTCCTTGTGCTGGAAGAACAAAAACAACCACACACTGTATTTCCAACTAAAGTCCCTAGATCCGTTAAAAAACGGATCTAGGGACTTTATTTCCAACCTTTATTTCCAACCTTTCCCATTCCCCCTCCGCACCACCCCAAACGCCAAAAAACTTCCCATGGCCCAGTCTCCTTCCCTTTCTTGTGTAGCCACACTGCAGAGCCACAAAAAATATGACATGCTTGATTTGAATGGATATGGGGCCTTGCCTCGAATATACTGGCAATTCGAATGAACGAAGTTCCCTTGTTACCCATGGTGACCTTGGGGTAACCTCATTCTGTTAGTTTATTTGCCCTAATGACGCTTGTTTGGTACCCGAGGCTCGAAAGTCTGCGACCGACATCCGTGACGCCCTACCCTGGACCATTCATGTGAAAACGAGGGAAATGCGCTCGCAAGATACACCTTTGCTCCCGCGCCTTCTGGACCCTGGCCACGCGCTCCTCCTTGTCCCGCTCCTCCTGTGCGTGCTGCAGCGCAGTGTCGCGGCCGACCCTGTCGTGGAGCTCATCCAGGTTGTGGGCGATGTGGCCCAGGAGCCACTGGAAGCCCCCATCAATGCCCGGATCCCTCTTGCATTTGCGGCCACCAAACCGTATTGCGCAGCAGTTTTCCTACGCCGAAGAACTCCTTTTCTTATAGTGCAAAAACGCTCAGAAAAATGATTAAGGTTTTGTCGCATACCACCCGAGTGGGGCACTTGTGTTGGTTGACCACGTTCTCCAGGTCCAGCAGGGAGCACATCTCCGTTTCATCAAGGGCCGTTTCGAGATCCTGCTTGTTGAGTAGCCTGCATGCGTGGAGGAAGAAATATGTTTTTCGAGCTCACGGCTCTGTGGGAATGAATCTTTAGTTTACACAGAAGATGGAAATTTATAGTTGATTTTGCAATCTGGTAACAGCCATGTATGCAAAAAAGGCAGTTTAAAGTGACAGCTTTAGAGTTGTCACAGCAAAAACCCCGACGCAGGAAACAAAACAAAGTCCTGATTCGTCAAGACATGACGTGGTGGCAGTCGCCAGCTGCTCGCGGAGGAAGGAGCACGTGCGACTTCGCCAGTAGAACAGCCGCAACGAAGCGGGTTCTTTCGCCTGTAAATAGAGTCGGAACAGGGGAACCATATCGGATATGGGGATAGAGTATAGTAGCAGGGCGAGAATGCGTATGTGCAAAATGCGGCGTGCTAAAAAGGGGAAGGGTTTGGATTTCATACTGGGCATGCACATATCAGGGTCCCCCCTGTTCTAAAACTCTAACCAGCATTGGAGGCACGATGCCCTGTAAGCGAACTGGAGTGCCTGCAGGTACTTCTGACGCCTCAACTGGGAATACAAGTCCATCAAAACTTCGGGAAGAGCCAGGAAGGGTATGCTGTAGTGCGACAGTTAGCTCGTCAAAACTTTAGTCACAGGTTGATAACTGCAGTGCTATGTATATGTCATAACAGCGCTTAGGAAGCCCCTCAAACTTTGAATCTAGCTGGAAGGTGTAAATTTTCAGAGGCTTTATTCGCATTTTTCTTGTTTTTAGAGGAATTTAGATTTGGCGACCTTCTTACAGAGCATTTCGTTCGCTTTCAAAAAATATAGTACAGTTGGGTATTAGCGACTCCAAATACTTTTCTTTTTCATCCTTTTCGGTGGTAATGTCAGAGGAAAGATATGGGACCATTTAGAAGCTTTATTTGCATTTTTCTCACAACAAGGAGTTTATATTTTTATCAGGAAATATCGGGTGCAATCTGTGGCGGCAGCGCGTACGCGAGTTGCGCGCGCTGTTCGGGAGGTTGGCGGAGGAGAGGGCACACTTTGGCCACCCACCATCGTCTCCCGCGGCGACGCGGGCTTCCCTCTCTCCTCCCGGCAAAAATCCGAGACAGCGCGTCTCGCGATTTTCTCGGGCTCTTCGACGGTTGAGCGCGCACGCGCGCGGTTCATTTTTGCCGGAGAGACCGTCGCTGTCACCAAGTCACCCGATCACCGATAAGCACCTACCGCAACGAGCCGTGAGCGCGAAGCAACGTCAGGCGAGCAGAACACTCTTCTCACTTCCTTTTCCTTTTGGTGGGTTTTTATTTCACCCCGGCCGTACGCGAGCGGGACGTTCACTCGCTACGGCGGATGCATCAAGGCTTTTAATGCCTCATCGTTGTCGTCAGAAGGTTGTTAGCATCACGCTTTCGAGAGTTAAAAAAAATGGAGGATGCTTAAGCTTCGCCTTTAAGTATGGAACGCGATAGCGTTATCGAGCAACTTGTGCTGTGCGATGGCAGCGCACGTTAACGATCCCCAGGTGGTCGAAATTACTCCGCAGCCCTCCACTACGGCTCCTCTATATCTCTTTCCACTTTCACTGCCACCTTCCTCCCTTCCTTTACGGCGCAGTTGAGGTGTCCACGGAAAACTAGTGAGACAGTTACCGCGCCTTTCCCTTCCTATAAATCTTTTTTTTTATCGAGCAACTTGCTATACTCATTTTTATTTATTAATCCTTCCGGGTACTACTGCTACTACTACTACTACTACTACTACTACTACTACTACTACTAATAATAATAATAATAATAATAATAATAATAGTAGTAGCAATAGTGCGTATTTGGGTTTGCTCGGTACGGTGGCTCCGCAAGGGACAAAACGACAGAAGAGACGAAGAAAGCGGGCTGTTCCGACTAGCATCTACCGCCCCCAGGAGCCGAGCAGCCTAACGATTAGCGGCGCATGCTTTTTCAATGGGCGTCATGTTAGCGCGCCAACGGCCGGGATGGAGCTTGTCTCACTGCTCGACAGATGACGTATCATGTCAAAATAGCTTTTCGACTCTCTTCTGCGAAAATTGTGCACGCCGCCTAAGCAGTGTTTCCTCGATTTCGGAAAACCTAGGCAAGTACCAATGTTGAATCACTTATCAGATAACTTAGACGATATTTTGCTACTTTGTGAACGTTATTTCAGCTGGAATGGGGTAGTCGATTTTGCATAGGAATTTTTTAAATCCCAGCCCCCAAATATTCAAGACCCTGTATTTCTACGGGTCGCCTTCCCAACTCGCACCCCGTTTCGCGGTGTTTTAAAAATACTTCGCCTCGGTAATGAGATTTCATACTTTCGCTATCTGTTCTAGGATGTTCATGGTTGCTCTGTACCGAATAACGACATCATATGCGCTCTCTGAAATGAGAAAACTGAAATGAAATCTTTCGCTTCCATGTATTCCTAAGGGCGCTAAGCCTATTTTTCACCCCCAGTCGGATGGATGGATGGATGGATGGACGGATGGACGGATGGATGGATGGATGGATGGATGGATGGATGGATGGATGGATGGATGGATGGATGGATGGATGGATGGATGGATGGATGGATGGATGGATGGATGGATGGATGGATGGATGGAATATAGGAGCGTCCCCTTTGAAACGGGGTGGTAGCAGTAGCTATCATGCTCATTTTCGGCTGCGGCGCCGCGAGCGCCCCCTTTGTTTGTAAACACGGTGTTGGTCTATAAATAAATCAGTTGAGAGTGTTCACCAGCGCCACCCTCAAACATAGCGGTGGACGTGGAACGTGCGGTGTTACCGTTGTAGTTGTTGTGGCTGTAGGAAGAATGAAAAGAAAATGCACGGGCCTGCTACTGGCTCTGTAGCTGAGCCACCTCCGCTGCCTCGTGCGGACAGAAAAAAAAAACAGACAAGAAAGAAAAAAGAAGAGGGAGAGAAATACGCGCGCCGCAACAACAGCCGTCATCCACCACCACCGAAGCGGTAGCGGTGCAATGACGGCCTACAACAGATAAAAATCAGTGGCAGGCTAGCCATCGCCGCAAGCGGCGGTGACTTACCTGTCCCAGCCCCATCAGGGCAAGGATCCCAACAGCAAACAGAAGCAGGCCCAGATGTATACGAGGCGTTAGTACAGCAGGCATCAGCGGTGCCTGAAATTGATTTACAGGATAGAAAAGGCGCAGTATCTGTCAGAATTTTCAGCGGACACATGTACCGCACCGTAAAGGAAGGGAGGAAGGTGGGAGCGAAAGAAGAGAGGAAGATAGAGGTGTCGTAGTGGAGTACTACGATCCACCGCGCTATAATGGCTTTCGCCTCATCGCACTTTAGTGGTCCAAAGTGCCCTTTAGAATTTTTTTAGTTTTGGCTGGCGGGCTGGCTGGCCGGCCGGCCGGGTCGATCGGTCGGTCGGTTGGTTGGGTGAGGATCATGGCTGCCTCCGGCGATATATCCTCCCTTTTCCAAACTTTTGGATGGCAGTTTTGCTGTCGCTAATTATGAACTTGGCCCCCAACGTGGCGGGCTTGGTTAGCCTCTGACCAGCTGCAAGATCAGTTGGCCTTGGTGACCCTGGCCCAGGACATTCTTAACGCTTAATGAAATGCGTTAAATAAAGTTGTTTCCTCCTCTTCCTCCTCCTATGAACTTGGCTTCCGTTCCTACGCAAGCTAGCGCTATCGCAACTTCCTCCGCAGTCTCTGTGTTGCGGCCTCTGATGGCTGCCGCGGATACCGGCGCCCCTCGGCATCGAGTGCCTCTACCGCCGCACCTATTCTGCCACTTGCCGCATCAACATACACTACTTCCTTCGCTCCCATGTTCTTGAACCGTCGCTGTAGAGCTTCGGCTCGTTTGGCCCTTCTTTCGACTATAAATTCTGGATGCATATTTCTAGAGAAGGGGGGGGGGGGGGGGGGGGGGGGACTACCAAGGCGTTCCTGCTTTCCCTACTAATTGTGACTTTTTTTTGAACTCCCCTGTCTGAGTTGAGGCCTACTTTTGCAAGGATCACGCTGCCCGTCTCGGTCGTGCTTAGTCTCGCTAAATGAGAGACTCGCACTGTCTCTGCCAATTCTGCACACGTGTTATGCATCCCGAGTTCAAGCAGTCGTTCACTCGAGGTGCCCACGGGCAGTCCTAGCGTCTTCTTAATGCATCTTCGGATCAGGCAGTCTAATTTCTCTTTTTCTCCGGCCTTGATGTCCAGGTAAGGCGTGGCGTTACTGATTCTGTTTATTACGTATGCATGCCTAGATTAGTTTAAGTAAATTTCTCTCCTTGAAGATCTTCCTTCAGTGGGACCCTCCTAAGAGCCCAAGGGTTTGCATCGCGTAACTTTCTAATTTCTTCAGGACCTCTCCGTTATGGCCGTGAGATTGGATGACCATCCCAAGAATCATGATCTGATCTACTTTTGGCACCGGTTTGCCCTCTACCTGAGTATGAAACTCCCCGCTATTCTTGCAGCGGAGGTATTTTTGGTTATATACTATTGCGAGAATAACCCCCATAAAGCAAACGAAATTTTCTGCAGATAATAGTTGATGCCTCTTAAAAGACTCGGACTAGAATCAGTAGCTTAAGTCGGTTTGTAATCTCGTGATTAAAAACATTAACTTGTAGCAGTTGTAGGGCACCGAGGAAAGAAAAAAAAGTATGCATTTCCTTTTTTGCTGAAAGCATATACTTTTAGCGCCGGTTGTGTAGTGCAACTGCTTGGATTCAGTCCATACCACCACTTTCATACAAAATCACATGACTGCTGCCGGTTAAGATAACATCTTAAGGTAAGGTATATACAATGGAAAAAAAAAAATACTAAACGTAATTTTAATCTAGTTTTGAACTCTAACACATTTTGAAAGTCTAAAAATTATTAAACAGGCTTTTCAATTCAAACGCATGTAGCACATTCTGATGTGTTGTATTTTGACAGGTTTTATTTCTCCTTTGGCCCTCAGACTACATATTGGGTCCAAATAGTGTGTCTACTGTAGAGTGTCGAAGCTCTGGGAATCTTGGATAGCTGTAATGGTTTCGAGCCGTCGCGTGGTCCCGGCCACGCTTTACTTTTTGTACCAATGGCAATGAAATGTTTCTACCACCACCTTACCTTGAACAGCTGAGGAGGAGGAGAACGCTCGGTCACTGGCAGCTAATGCTTTTGCTCCACATTCGGTTGAACTTATAGGATGAACTTGAGTGTCTCCAATAAAGTAGCAGTTTACACTGATAGGGCGTGATAGGGGAATAGTGTAGCAGGCAAAAGAAGCTTCCGCAGTTGCTATCGCAATTCAACTAGGGTTAACCAGAGTTAAACCACAACTAATTTTTTTTTTTTCAAGCAAACATGCATGAGTCACATTTTGGTTTGTAGAGCACACACCAAGAGTTCATGTAGCCTCCAAAGCGCGGAGAATGCACAAGCATACCAAATCTCGGGGCATGTCCACCTAAATTTGGAAGTCACCACTGATTAAGTTGGACACCGATTTTGGTCAAATTCGGACGAAGTCAAATTTAGGGGTGAAGCGGGCAAACTTTTGGGTCTGGCCTACCAAAAGATTTCGTCCGAGTTTGACCAAAATTGATGCCTGGCCTAATTTGGGTATGGTCAACTCAATGCTGCCCTTCAAGTTTTAGGTGTGGCCTACAAAAATGTGAAAGGCAGCACTGAGTTGGTCATACACAAATTAAGCCAGACATCAATCTTGATCAAATTCGGACGAAATCTTCTGGTTTGCCAGTTATGGCTGTGGACTGTGGACAGGCTCTTCTGTACACACTTTGTGGATGCTCTTCTGCGGCATGATCGTATTGATGCTCACGCATTAAAATCTGTCCTCGCAATCAAACCCACGGCCATTAGTCACATGCACAATTTGTCAGGTACCGGGCGGGCTCAAAGTGAGGTATAATTAGGGAGCCTACATGTTGTGCCACGGCTAAATAGGCTCCCTAGTTATAATTGCCGCCTCGCGATGTAATATAGTTAAAAGTGCGCATCGGACATCTCTATTTACCGCGCATGATATATGCATTCTGCGGAACGAACTAATAGACCTGAGCTGCGAAATTTTGCCAACACGCAAAATCTGCATGATCTGAAGATCGATATCTGTGAACGTTGTCCACCTTGTTGTAGTAAATATGCGTGTGCCTGGAGGAATGAACTGGAAGTTCAAGTTAACCATTCCACTGTGGCGGAAGCATATTCATGGAACAAATATGGAATACTCACACGAGCAGGGGCTTTCCGCTGACGCGCGGGTCGGCCAGCACCTGCGCGATGGTGCGTCGGCACTCGGGCGCGCGATGCGCCGCCGAGGCGTCCACCACTAGCACCAGGCCATGAGCGAGGGCATAGTAGCGCTCCCAGATGGCGCGTATCCGAGAGCCGCCGCCTAGGTCGCACAGCGTCACGCGAAAGCCGCAACGCTCAGTCTCAACGCTGGAATATCCCACTGTCGGAACCACGTCCGCGGGGTCACCGTCTGCGGAACATTTCATACCATATGAATATCGCAACCCTACTCTTGAGCAGTGTTCGTGACCAGCACAAATATTTTGTGGCCCCGCGGGCCCCGAGCTGTGGGCCACAAATACCATGTGATCGTCAATTAAGTTTTAGAGTGCAGCTCTTTGGCGCCCGTTCCTGGGCTTCGCGTCGGCGTCGTCGGCCTCGTAACCAGCTCCGCCCCCTTTCATCCCCCCCCCCCCCCCCCCCCGAGCCGAGTTCGAGCTGGCGCTTCGGCAACCAGAGCCTCGCAAGAAGGGAGGGGGGTGGGGGGGGGGGCACACTCAGCGGCGAACGATGGGGGCACGAGCGCGCGCAGCAACCGGAGAACACGAGGAAAGGAAGGGGGGGAGGGGGGGGGTCGCCGGAGGCAGCGCTAGCAGCCGCTTAATAATAAATTATACTACTACTGTAATAAATTATACTACTGTAAATTAAAAAGCATCAATCAACATTAGAAGAATAGACATTCTAATAAATTTGCGTGTGAACGAGGTGAAGTATTTCATTAAGACACTCTTAATTTATTTAAAAATCTTTCAACACTCTTATCGTGCCCCTTTGATGTTGCATCGGTCGTGACAAAACTTTTCGGGCCTTGCTAGGTTCTTGCGAAGTAGGCAAAGAGAGGTAACCAAGGCAACGGAGATAACGAAGCTGACGAAGCACGAAACGGTTTCTTATCGCTGTTTGCTGCTCGGCTGCTGTGGTGCGGGCCTTGGTGCGCCCGGGAAAGTGTATAAATTTAGTTAGTTTGTGGGGTTTAACGTCCCAAAGCGACTCAGGCTATGAGAGACGCAGTGTATAAATTTATTTCTCAAGTCTGAAAATATCCCTTTTGCGAAGATTTCGACGTCCTTGCTGGTCGCTGCTCTGTCGCCGTTTGGTGAGATTTAATATCCCCCTGCAGCCGCGTTTTCTTGCTTTCGTCGTGCGGGCAGTGCTCTAATGCTCCTGTGTTAAGCACGTTTGTTGGTGCTAAAGCTGTCTGGAGTGGTGCAACCTTGAAATTGCCTTGAAAACTGCTGTATACTTTCTGCCGAAGAATTTAAATGTGCAGAGTAATCCCAGTGCTCTATGCTCCACGTATGTTTTGATCCACCTACTAATTCATGACATTTTTATTTCAATTGCAGCTGTCATAGCTTTGTTTTCTGTACATGCATGTTTCTTATCTGGTGATGTTTTGTGGCAGGCACTACGAGCCTTATCCATGCCTCGGCTGTGATCATATTGAGAAGATTAGCCCGCTTAAACAGCGCTACTGTTTGTGCTGTTTGCGACATCCATTTTTATTGTTGTGATTTGTTGCTGTATGTTATTGGTTGATGCAATAAACCATGAATATGAAAACCATAATTGTTCACTTGGTATACATTCTGTTGTGAACTGGACACGACTGCCCTGTTGCACCAGTGTTTCTTGGCCGCACCTTACTGTGCTGAGGGACAAAGTAAATGGCCAAAGTACTTGCATGACTTGCAGCAGTATTTGTATTATGAATTTGCATGCGTGGTCTCTATTTGGAAGTGTTGCTGCCTTTCTATGCCGCCACCTTTGCCAACCACTTTCATTGTGCCGGATCAACTGCTTTTAAACAAGGGCGTAAACAACAGAAACTCGAGTTCTTTTAGATGGCAAAGGTTGGCGCGTGCTGAAAGGCAACAACCTTCAAAAGATGCAGGCTCGTCAATGCAATACGCGACGGTTTAAAAAAAAAAGAAAAGAAACTTGTTTATAATTCGCGCCATAGTGAACGTATGCGTGACGTCATTTGACGTCATGGCCCCCCAATTTTTATTGGTCGCTGGAGCCCATGAGCAGCCATGTTTTGTGCGTATGGGCGTCTATGGAGCTTTCGCTAGTGTACCGAGGGCGCGCTCGCGTGGCCGCCGCTGAAATAGCGCTCGAGGAAGCGTTTAACGAATGCTGTCTGGTCCATGTCTGCTATATCTAACTGTTTTATTTATTCAGCTGAACCGGATAAGGTCTTTAGCGGAACACATATTGACTTCCTGATATCCAGCGAGAGAAGAAATTTGAAACAACCACCTAAAGTTGACACGTTGGTTGCAGTAATTAGTTTTGATTAAACGATCGAGTCCAGGCCGGGTTCAATATATTGCTATGAAATATTCCGATGACGATTTTATTTGATCTGGAGCCACTCGATTGCGATCCACGCATCGCGATCGCGGATGTAGGGTATCGTATGCATCTTCCTTCTGAGTGAGCGCTCAGTCAGCTCATATCCCAGGTGGTTGTCCCAATTATGGGAACTATATTCTCAATCGCGATCTAACCCGGAACGGATCGACGACGACTGTTATTGTCCGTGTGACACGGGTATCAGAAAATACTCTTAATATTTTACACTGTTCATTAATCCAACTTTGAATTTTATTTACTCTTCGGTCTTTTCTTATGGTCCATGGTATATCGCGATGCCGCAGTCAAGTGCTACGAACGTCAATACAGGCCTCATGCTTTCGGATAGGTTACGTCGACGTAATTCAGTCATGCTTATTGCTAAGGTGATATATATCAGGTTTGTGACGTTTTATAGCGTCACATTTATGCTACAGAAAAGAAGGGCGATCTTGCTTTTTCGTAACATATGGCACGCGCGCATGTTTCCAAAGATCGCATGCGACAATAAACACAAGTAGTCTGAATCTGACTTCAGTTTTTGTTCTTACTCTTTATTCATTTGTTTTATTAGGAAGTCTCTTAATTGTTGCTTCATACATAAATGATTATTATGCGGTGTGCTTTCTTTTGTAACAGAAGGAAAGGCAAGAAACAAAAGTGGTACTGTATCATTGATTCCTTTTTTTTTTACAAAGTCTACAATAGAGTAAAATTTTAGCAAAAAGGCGCAGCAACAATAAACAAGTAAAAATATAGAAATGCATCGCTAAAGGTTTTGGAGAAAGGCCGCACATATGACACCGCAATAATTTTAAAGTAGTATGATACCAATTTTTGGTGGTATTTTTTTTTTTTTTTCACTTGCTATTGATGCGCTAGATATTCCTGTGTAATTCTCCACGTGGTTTTTCGCTTACCACCGCTAAGTAATTTATAATTAATTTTACTTTCTTCACCAGTTTCGGCTTCGCGGTTTCAGCAGCCGAGCGGTTGTTGTACGGTCACAATTGTCTAGGCCACGCGCGGGATTAAAAAAAAAGTTTCAACCGCAGACTCACCTATTATAGCGCCTCATTTCGCGCTTTCAATAGAGCCACTTGCTTCTGTGCTCCATGCCAGTTTTCTCTTAGCTCTTCTCAGATCGCTAGAAGTGTTGCAGCATTTCTTTGGCTGGTTGCAGGCTTTTTCCTTCTTTCTGCGCATCTTGTGTAAGCCTCCGCTGGTATTTGCATTAAGCGCAGCTAACCCCTTCAGAGTTGACGGTCAAGCGACACTTTTTCTGCAAAATACATTCCCATGAATGATATGTGCTCCTTGAATCAGCTGGTTGCAGGCCACATCCTGAACAAAGACGTACCCTCCAGTGCACTGTGCATATATGCTCTTCAGCTTTAGATACATGTTGTATTGTACGTGCTTGTTTTTTTTCTTTTCCGAGAATATACACTGCAGCGTCCACAGAACTGCGTTAAGGCTTCAAGCTTCCAAAAGTTATTTTTTTTCTATGTACAAAGTGGCAAAGTTCTTTTTTTTTTTTTTTTTTTTTTTTTTTCGGCTCGATAACGCGCGTAGGCTACAGAGCCAGGAGGTGCTTCGTTTAATTTGGTCCAAGTTGCAGGGGTGTAAATTAAGTCAAATGGATCCTGAGGTTCAAAGCTGCTGCGGGCATGAGTTCTCGCTCGGCTCTTCTGCTGCCGGCTCCTCGGAAGCATTGTCAAACATCCTTGACGGTCCGTGGCTGTCGTCTGCACCACTGGCATTACTGGCACTGCGCTTTTGTCGTTCAGCGGCCGGTTGGTCACAGAGGTTCCTCAACTTCCTTTTCGATGTCTTCTTAGGCAGAAGATGGTTCGGATAATGGTCGAATAGCGTTGGCACGGTTTCGGGCTTAAGACGTGGTCTATCTCTAGGGAGCTCGCTGACAATGCCGTTCACCGTCACTTTGAACGTTCTCTCGATGTAGCTCTCCTCAAAATATTTTTCGTAGACAACACACGTTGAAGTCAACTTGCGGTCCTTTCTTTTAATCAGCCGCTTCCACTACGCAAGCTGCGCAGGGTCCGATGGCACACCGAACATAGAAACTAGCTAGTCCTGATTCGTATAGCCACTCCGACAGAGCGACACGAAACATATGTCTTTTCCCTGCCCTGATGCTTTATTTTTAGCATTATTAGTCGTTGCAAATTTAATTATCTCACATGAATGCAAGGAACAGAACGACTAAAACAAAAGAACAGCGTAGACGCGTCCAAAGCGCTCAAACCACTGATGGCTCGGCCAGCGCAACTGCGGCAAATCAAGGGCACGCCGGCCGGCCGACGGCGTCGACGGCACCTTTATAGGGTGCCTCGATACCAGCGCCTACAGGATCTATAAACGATGAGCGCAGAGAGATATTCGTGAGATGGTGTCAGCAAGGATTTCGGCTTAAAAATGGTGTTCATTGAATAAATTGGCGCTCAACGCAATTTTGTTGTCACAGGCAGAAAAACATGTGAAATGAAAAAAAAAAAAGACATATTTGCATCGTTCTTTTAACTGTGTCAGGAAAAGAAGAATAAACACAGAAAACGCCGTATAACAGAAATTTTTGTCAATTTACAAACATTTTCTATCATTTCTAAACAGAAAAAACTGTAAAATCATAGAAAATTTAAAAATAGAACACATAACACAACAGAAAATTTCTGGCAAGACAGCTGCCAAAAAAGTTTTGTATTTTTCAACAAGTTTTTTTTTTTTTTTTTTTTTTTTTTTTTTTTTTTTTTAACGGTGTTGGGATCAGCAGTCGAGCAGTCACGAAAAATTGGCTAGCTGATTAGAGGGCCGGCTTTGCTGTGCTGGGAGAGGAGAAACGGAAGGAAATTAAAAAAAAAAAAAAAAACTTGAAATCGCGGACGCGAAAGGGTGCTAAGTATAGTAGCTGCCATTTATTTCTGGGGCCATTAAATATTTTGAAAAGATGTGTCATCTGTAGTGATGGGGCATGAGTATCACTGTAAAAAAAAAAAAAATAGTTGTGGCTAACTCTCGTTGAATTGAGAAAGCAACGGCGGAAGCTTCTTTTGCCTGCAACATTATTCCCCTATAGTGTAAGGTGTTATTGGGGACACTTACGCTCATCCTTTAAGGATATGACGCGAGAGCGTAGTCCACATATGAAGTCAACCAAGCCGTATATGGACGCGTGCCTGCTTGTCGTACGGGTAACGAGAATGCAAACGGTTCTGGCAGGCTGATTCTGATATCACCCTCCCATATGAAAAGAGCGACCCGAGTTGACAGCTCCTTCCCGTGGCATAGGGATAACGTGAATTCAACTGTCATATGTCAGGCTGATTTTTTATGAGGAGACCGTAGCTACGCCTCTTCACGGCGTAGCTGCGGCCACTCGAGGTCTTGCTTTGGCTGTTGTATTGCTTTCGCAATAAAATATGCGTAGTCCAGGTCACCACATGTGCCGTTAAGCTGGAAACGGGCGATTCATCCATATTGGTCTGTTTTATAGAGCGCACTTGGCAAGCACTTGCAGATTATGACTAGCAGCTTTCCGGTATCGCTCAAGAGGAAGGTATACAAAAGTTGCATCTTACCTGCACTCACCTATGGGGCTGAAATGTGGAGGCTAACCAAGAGAGTTCTACTTAAGTTGAGGACAACACAGAGGGTCATGGTACGAAAAATGGTGAGATAGGAAACGTGCATAGTGGGTCAGAGAAATAACTCAAGTTACCGACATTCTAGTGGAAATCAAGAAGAAGAAATGGGGATGGGAAGGACATGTAGTGCGAGGAGAGGATAACCGATGGTCGCTAATTAGGTAACAAACTGGATTCCAAGGGAAGGAGCAGAAAGTTAGGTGGGCGGATGAGGTTCGCAGGGGTCAAGTGGAGGCAGCTAGCACAGGACCGGGTTAATTGGAGTAATATATGAGTCAGGCTGATGATGATGCCTGAGCGCGGCGTCGCCATCGGCATTGCCTCTAGATGGGGGCTATCCTATCACAGTTTTCACTGACCAGTCTGGGTCGCAAGATTCTGCTCGGCTTTCCCCAACCTGCCATATAGTCGCCAGGAACACGGACCCTCTAGAGGAGTACGGTGTGTGGCAGTTTCACATGTACACAGGTAGCGAAGCAATGAGCCACCGGCTGCCTGGTTTGGAGGCGAGAACGGGTGGTGGTGGGAAAAGCATTTAATACATGCTATATATATACAGAGAGGTGTTGGGCGTAGTGACCTGTAAGGTCACATCATTACATTCACTAGGTGGGGTATGCCTAGATAGGCATTCCACTGACGCTTGCCGCAGTCCGGGCACGCGCTGCTTTAAAGGACTATAGACACCAACTTTTGTTGGCATTTTTCTTTTTGTTAATAATGCGTAAGACTTACTGTATACGGATCACCATGCGGTTTTTAGGCTACAACTGCTAAGTAGTTTTTAATTATTATTTTTTTTGTCGCCAGTTTCGGTTTCAGCGGCTGCGAGATGGCTGTGACGTCACAGTCAAGTTTACGTCACGAAAGGGCTGAAAAAACGGCGATATAATCAAGATAATCGCTGGCTCTTCACCTTTTGTAATTCCTGTCCTTGAGGAAGGCTAGATTTAATGTTCTGATGGATTAAAACGATTATATGGGCGTTTTATTCATCATTCACGCGACTTGGACGTTACAGCATCGCTCGACTGTTGAAAGCGAAACTGGCGAGAAAAGAAATTCGATTATAAATTTTTCAGCGGCTATAGGCGAATGTCATGAGCCGATTCATGCACAGTAATGTTACGCATCGCAACAAAAGATAAAAACGATCTCAAAAATGAAGTGTCTATACTCATTTAAGGCCGGGCCTCAGGGGTGCAGCAGCCGGACAAAGTCGACTTTCTCGGATGGAGTTTGGGATAGGGGGGTAGGAATGACTACTATCTGGCAAGCCCACACCATGTGGTAGGTGTCAGCCACATCCCCACTGCTCGAGCACCGCGTGGCAAATGAAGAACGTTCTGGGTTACGGTACGTGCACATACGATCTCCAAATGGTCGAAATTATAGCCCTCTACTACGGCACCTCTTTTACTCTCTCCGCTTTCACTCCCACCTTCTTCCCTTCACTTAAGGCGCGGTTCAGGCTGGGGGATACACACGACCGCGCGTAATTATAACCTAATCCGCCCCTTATCTCCAGCTGACGAAGATAGGGACACCCTAAACACGATGCTATGTAAGGCAACGAAGCAAGCAGTGGGCATACCCATATACTCGTCCACGCAAAGACTGCTAGACATGGGCGCCCACAACACGGTGGAGGAGCTCATTGAAGCCCACCTCTCTAATCAGAGAATCCGGCTCAGTCACACGAAACACGGACGAGCCGTCCTATGCAAGATAGGATTGCAGATTAAGCCACTACCGCTCAAGGAAGCCCTTCCGGAAGACTTGAAGACGACCATTCAGACCAAACCCCTTCCCCGGAACATGACGCCGGGCAAGGACGACGAGAGGCGCACCGCGCGGGCCAAAGCCATAGTCCGGAAGCTGGAAGAGAACCCCAGGGTCCTCTACGCGGACGCCTCGCTCCGAAAACACAGTGACCGTGCAGAGGTGGTGGTTACGTCAAAAGACAGGCTGATCGTCAGCGCATCCATAAAGACAACAGACCCCGCAGTTGCCGAAGAAGCGACCGTGGCCCTCGCATTCGCACAGCCGAGCGTGGACACCATGGTCACCGACTCAAAGACAGCCTACATAAGCTCCCGCAGAGGGGTAATCCACTCCGCGGCCCGAGCCATTCTATCCAAGCACTAGCCTCCGGGAAGAGCCATAGAGCTTGTGTGGGTCCCGGCTCACCCGCAGGTAGCAGGCAACACCATCGCAGACTACCATGCCCGAGAAATGCCAATCCGGGGCGAGCACGAGCCGGAAGAGCTACCGCATCCGGTTACCAGCTTTCGGGAGATAACCCGTATGTACCGAGAGGAAAGGAGGAAAGGTGCAGACTGCCAGAACCGCACCCCGAACTCACCAGGCAACAACAGACGATCCTACGTCGAGCGCAGGCGTGAACGCTTGCGCATCCCATACTGATGAACCGCATGTACCCTGCGGAACACGATATGCTCTGTCCTTTTTGCAAAAAGAAAAAGGCCCCCTGCCGCACGTTTTGGCAAAATGCAGAAAACTCAAGAACCCCCCTCCTACCCTTCCCGCCAATCCCCCAATCCCCAACCCCTTGAGCGATGGGAGACATTGTTATCCAGCCCTGCCCTATCCATCCAGCTCGCACTGACGGACAGGGGCTAGGAGCTGCTGGGAACATATGGGTCCCGCAACTAGGGAACCACCCCGTCTGGTGCAAGCATGCACCACCGAATTATTTCGGGCCTAATAAATGTTGATTCCTCCTCCTACGCAAGGGATGTTGGCAGAGGAGAGGACCGAAGAATTAGCTGGAACGGCTACTGCGGTTCAACCACCTGCCAAGAAAGCAGGTTCACTAATAAGTATCCAGAAGCACGCGCGGTTCGATCGTCCCACGGTAACTATATATGCGCTTTCTGTCAGATCATCATCATCATCAGAGGGACTGCTCCCGCTGCACAATCTCCCATATGATTCTCCAGTTATTCCGCCCCCCTTGGCCCGGTTAACACACACACACACACACACACACACACACACACACACACACACACACACACACACACACACACACACACACACACACACACACACACACACACACACACACACACACACACACACACACACACACACACACACACACACACACACACACACACACACACACACACACACACACACACACACACACACACACACACACACACACACACACACACACGCAGGTAGCGCAAAACGTTATTTATTTGTTATGTATAATAATGTTTATCTAATGTATAACGCATTTAAACTTAGCAAATAACGTTTTTATGTTCGAAACATTTAAAAATCATATAAAACTGAAAATTAGCACTGAAAGCAAGTACAGCTGTAACATGAAAATAAAGCACATCAATTGACACCGTGCCAGCCACATATTATACATAAAAACTGCATTTTTTTTTACATTTCACCACTAACACATTTGAGGGCACTGCTCATCGGTAGCATAAGGATCAGCCCGGGTTGCAGCATATCAGGCGAGTGCTTCAGTGTGACATGCTTTATGCAGTATATGTGTGCATATATGTCGCACTGTGCTTGTCGCACTTGTAGTATTCTTCATGCATAATTGGTTGAAGCTGCTAGCGTGCTTGTGCGTAATATAACTGCATGCAGAGTCCGGTCACTCAGTCTTGTTATTTTAACATTATTTTAAGTTGTTGAATTGTTAATAAATGTTATTATAATGTTAGAATAATATTATAATTACGTGTGCGCATAACGTTTCAGAAACGTTAGAAGAAAATGACATATAAGAACATTACACAAATAAACAACGTTATTAAAATTTTGTGCTATTTGGGCACGTGAGTGCGTTTACTACTTTCCGAAAGAGATATATGCATTCAATATAGTCTTGTTAATTCTAGGAAGGCGCCATATACGCGCAAGCCTTTTTATTCGCCAGAAGCCATTGCACAATAGTGCGTCCAGAATCAATATGTATTTTCGTCACTATAAGCCAATTATATTATAGATATAGTCACAATTCCAATGGACCGCGATATAAATACATTAAACGCATCCGGTACATACCTTTTAGGAGGTGCTTCGTTGTCGATGTCTTTCCAGCGTCGTCAAGACCAATCATGAGAAGTGTGATATGCCTGCAACAACACGTGTGTGACGTTTTTCTTTGAGCGGTAAAACAACAGCAAGTATAACTACAATGTGGCCTAGTGTTGCGCAAGTACATTGGCGTTTACACGCTGCTAGAAGAAGGTGCAAACAAAAATACGTCATACTATCTTATCAGCTGTAGACCAGGTAAATCCAGAGCAAAAAAATAAGGAACATGCGAGGCGTGGAGATATAGATTCAATAATGCTGTGGTGCGTGAAATAACGAAGCTATTATAATTCTGTTATTGCTCTGCGCTAAAATGAATGTAAACCTCACCGCTTGTTCTTGCTGGAAACACATGCCCCCATTTCATTATTGTCTTTCTTTTGAATAAAGAGAAGGCGAGCTGAAACACGCGTTACCAGGGGAACCAGCGAGGGGACCGAACGGCGAACGTTCCGAAACCGAAATTGGCTCGCATACACAGTGGGAAAATTGAATTCATTTTACTATAACGAGACTTTTCTAGTAAAAATTACTGTAATCGAGAAGGTTGCGCCTACTCATACAAAATATTTAGATTAGATTGCGACGTTTTGTAAGCTTTGCTTTGGCGTCCAATCCAATCCAGTGTTTTTATTTATCTCGTTAAAGAATATGGAAGCGACGTGCGCCGGCATTTATAACGCGTCCGTGCCGTTGTGATACCGAGTACCTATTTTTCGCAGGTGTCACACCTCCTTGCTAAGTGAGTGTGTGCTAGCGTTGTTTTTGACCAGCCTGAGCGCCAGTCGCCACTCACTGCGATGGCGTCGCCCTTGAAGGTCCTCGTGTGCGGAGATGTGAAGGGACAGTTTGACAAGCTCTTCGATCGCGTGTCCACCGTCAACAAAAAGAACGGACCTTTCGAAATGCTTCTTTGTGTGGGCGACTTCTTCGGTCCGGACACTTCGCGATGGCTAGAGTACAAGTTGAGCAATCGCAAGGTACCGCTGCAGACCTACGCTGTGGGCACCACTCCGGACTCGTTTTCAGAGTCGGACCTCACCGACTGCGTCGTCCACTTGGGCTCTCGGGGTATGTTCACCGGTGCTTCGGGACTCAAGATTGCTTATTTCTGTGGGAGCGAGGCAAGCACTGAAAAACTTTCACGAGACGAGTTTACCAAAAAGCATGCTGTAGAGTTTCTCTCCCCAGTCGCCGAGAGCACGAGCCATAAGGGCGTAGATCTGCTCATCACCACCCAGTGGCCGAAGAATGTCAGCAGGTATGCTCACACTGCGTTCGCAGAGGAAGACAGTGGCTCAGACGTCATCTCGCTGCTCGCCTACTTTTTGCGACCTAGGTATCACTTCACATCCTCCGGCGATTGCTATTACGAGAGGACGCCGTACAGAAACCACAAGGTACTCCGCGAACAAGCTCGCCACGCCACGAGATTCATTTCGCTGGCCGCTGTCGGCAATTCGGCGAAAGCGAAGTGGTTGTACGCGTTCTCTATTGCGCCCATGTCGGATCTGCCGAATGCAGAGCTCGTGAAGCAGCCAACTGACGTAACCGAATGTCCCTACGAGTTCACGGAGGCGGACTTGAAAGACGAGTCCAAGTCGCAGCAGTTCTTCTACGATCTCACGCCAGCTTCGGAGAAGAGCAAGAAACGAAACCACAACGACGCTGATGGGCAGCAACGTAAGAAGCGCCCTCCGCCTGCACCAAAGGGCCCCTGCTGGTTCTGTCTAGCGAGCCCCGAGGTGGAGAAGCACCTCGTCGTTAGCGTTGGCGACACTTGTTACCTGGCACTGGCCAAAGGCCCACTCACGCCAGATCATGTGTTGATCTTGCCAATTGGTCATCATCAGAGCACTGTAGAACTGGACGAAGAAACCCTCGAGGACGTGGTCAAGTTCAAGGAAAGCCTTAAACAGTTCTTCAAAGCTAAAGGAAAGCGGCCTGTGTATTTCGAAAGAAACTACAAAAGTTCTCACCTCCAGATCCAGGTTGTGCCTGTGCCCGATTCATTGATGCCTGGTCTTCAGTCTGTGTTGGTTGACTATGGTCAGTCAGTCGGTGTGGACCTCGACGAAATTCCCCGTAATTCGAACCTGCGCCAGATTGTGGACCCTGGTCGACCGTATTTCTATACGGAATTTGATGGCACTAAATTGTTGCACAGGATTAAGAAGAACTTCCCCCTTCAGTTTGGGAGAGAAGTGCTTGCCTGTGAGGAAGTTCTCAATGTGCCAGACAAAGCAGACTGGAAAGATTGCAAACTATCAAGGGAGGAGGAAGTATCAATGGTTGCTGAATTTAGAAAACAGTTTGAACCTTATGACTTCACATTGTAGTGTACTGCTCATCATGTGAACACACAATAGTAAAGTACTGTCTTTTTCCATGTTCTCTTTAAAACCTTCATTGCAAAAAAAATTTGTTGTGGTTTAGCTCTGTTGACCCTAGTTGAATTGTGAAAGCAGCAGTGGAAGCTTCTTTTGCCTGCTACATTATTCCCCTATCAGACCCTATCAGTATAAGGTGCTACATTATTGGGTACACTGAAGCTCGTCCTTTAAGGGTATGACGCGAGAGCGTAAGCTACCAGCCCACATATAAAGTGACACTTCAACCAAGCCGTATGGATGTGCCTGCATGTCGTAGGGGTAACGAGAATGCAAACGGTTCTGGCCGGCTGATTCTGATATCACCCTCCCATATGAAAGGAGCGACCCGAGTTGGCAGCTTCTGCCCTGATTTTTGTATGAGGAGACCATAGCTATGCCTCTTCACGCTGTAGCTGCGGCCTCCCGGGGTCTCGCTTTGGCTCTCGTAGTATTACTTTCACAATAAAAAATGTATGTACTTTGTTACCACATACATAGAATAAACAAAATCCTTTAAATGCAGTCTAAAAATGACGGTATTCGCGGTAGAGGTGACACTTCAGAATCTTCTATGCTGACTTGATTCTTTACTGATCTGAGCATGTCAGCAGAGTTCAGCTCAGAATTACCATTGCCTGCAAATTTTAATGGTACTGCCAAAAATAAATTTGACATTTTTTTCATGGTGTGCTTTTGCAAAAAGCAATTGAAGGTCATGAAAACCATCAACACATGCACCTTGCTGCAGTGGCTCAGTAATTAAGTGCTTGACTACTCAGCCCAAAGACAAGAGTTTGATGCCAGCACTGGTGACCATCTCAATAGAGGCAAAACACCATCTGTGTACTATGCTATGTCAGTCACATTAAAGAACCCCAGCTGGTAGAAATTGCTGTCAACTACAATATGAAAGAGAACTGAACAAGGGAAGGGTTCATCTGGGCCCAGAGGAAGACTAGACCCTTATCGAAACGTTGACTTGGCTTGCAAACGGAGGCTCCTCAACCCTTGTTCAGTTTGCTCTCATTCTGTGTGGCCGTCTTCTTCCTCTCATTCTACCCTGTCCACTACAATGTCCCTCATAACCTGTCTGACTTTGGAACCTTGAGCCCATGCTACTATGACTGACCTATTTTTTCTCCAATATTAATCCTTGTATTTTATCAGAGGATTGCAATGCGATCTAACACGATTCTAATAAGACATTGCATTTTGGGACTACACAGCAAAGTGCTTTAGCTTTAATCCATGCACAACAAGTTAGGGATCTTGGTAAGGATGGATACATAAAAAATAACAGGAAAGCATTGTGGTTTGACTTTGAAGCCATGGATAAGATTAGGTAAAGTGCAGAAACACTTGGAAACTTAGCCAGTGCAGTGTCAGCATTTGACACTTGGCTTGCTCCACAAGGTAATTGTTCATTACCCTCGTAAATGAGTCTCTGCAAAAACACCCGCAAGGCATCAATTTTTTGTCTCCAACTGCTTCTGAAAAAATATAACCTAGATAGCAGATAGTGAAAAGTTTTTGGGCTAGAAGGTTATTGCATATTTGACATATTGAGTTATCCTGTAGAAAAAATCATGGATATATTGAAGTCTACGGTCTCAAGTGTGAAAAAGATGCCATGACTGGCAAAAAATGTGCTGCTGTTCAATCTGTTCAACCATCAAATACCCTTCTTTGGAGGACCTTTAGGGGTAACCATAATAAAATGAATAAATTATTTCCCACTATATGCCTGACATGGCATAGTGCTTCAGGGTTCTGCGCACAAATTTCGTTACGGCTTTACAGGCTTGTCACTTGGGAGGTTAGTTTGGCTAATTTTAACTAATTTCCAAGCAGCCTTTGAATATTTTGCAGCAAAATTAAAGTGATCAATTTGAATGACTCAGAAGGCTGTCACGATCTTGTCCCATATGGGCCAAAACCCAAAGGCGCATTATATTACTTGTATTAAAATTTGTCAAAACATGCAACCTTTGCAATATCTACAGCTTTATGCTACTGCCATGGTGGTTAAATGTCAGATCAGATAGAAGTTCAGTCGTGCTGTAACCTGCCCCGCCGCGGTGGTGCAGTGGTAAGACGCCCAACTACTGTGCCGGAGTACTCGGGTGCGATCCCGATCGCCGGCGGCTGTGTTTCGATGGAGGCGAAACGAAGTGGTGTGCTATGCGATGTCAGTGCACTTTAAAGATCCCCAGGAGGTCGAAATCACTCCGGAGCCCTTCACTACGACACGCCTTTCTCTTTGAAAACGCGGCGTTTAAAGCCTTACAACACAGACAACACAAACACCCCAGAGACGTGGGAGTCTCTCCTGTGTACTTCCGAGCCAGCAGCGGTGGAGGCCGCGGCATCCTAAAGGATCCCGGCCGACCTCCTCGCAACCGGTCCTTTTACTGGTCCTCTGTTTTTGGGCGCAATAAAAGAGTTCACCACCACCCACTTTAGCGCCGTTAGCGCCTTTGTGCCGTTAGCGCCGTTTAAATGGAGGAGCCTTAGCGCCGTTTAGTGTGTTGCGCCTCCTTTCGGCATTAACTGAAACGCCAATCGAGAGATGGGCGGAATGGGTGAAAGACGCCGCGCGGGTACGCGTGGCCACGCGCTTCTGCAACAAGCAGCGTCGGGATGGCGTCGAGGCGATGCGAGAAGTTATTTTTGATTGCTCTTTGCTGCATAGGTAGCCTGCAATTTATTACATGCGCCGAAGAAGCATGTCGTTCGTACGGCGGCGGCCAAGTGTACCCTCAAGAATACACGAAATCTTCGGCTCACAATCTCCACTGGAGCAAAACTCAGAGTGAGTACTGACTGCGTGACGTGTAACGTGCCGGCGTCGGCTTCAGCGTTCGAAAACGTGCGCGTGCTCGCCTGCTCTCTCTGTGGTGCACAGAGATCATTCTTCGCTACTGTTTTCGCGGATACGGCCGTGTCACTTCGTGATCTTAAATATGCAACTCCAGTCTCTCACCGGAGGACATGTCTACGGCCGAGGTGATTTTCCTCCACTTTTATCATAAAGGAGCTGAGGTTATGCGAGTCATTTATCGCTTGTGACGCGTCGCATGTGGAACATTGCCTGCATAGCCGGCGTCTGAAACAACATGCACTCTCTAAACCATTTTTCTCAACGCAGTCTCGAAGCCGGCCCCTGATTTCTCAGGAACTGCTGTCGTAAATGGAGAGTTCAAGGAGCTGAAACTCTCCGATTTCAAGGGAAAGTACTTGGTGTTCTTCTTTTACCCGCTAGACTTGTGAGTACTGCTTACGGTGCATCTTCCGCGTCGACCTGAATCGTGAACGTGATCAATTCTGAAAGGTCAAATTTCGCATTTCAGTTGAATCGCCTCTTTTTAATTTCAGCACATTCGTGTGCCCGACGGAGATCATAGCGTTCAGCGACCGCATCCAGGAGTTCAAGGCATTGAACACAGAAGTAGTGGCGTGTTCTGTTGACTCGCCTTTCACCCATCTTGCATGGTACGTGGTAAGAGTTCGCGAAAATTATTTAAGTTGCGTTTATCGTCGCTAAGGTGCACATGCTCGAAGGGAGGGGAGGGGGGCAGTGAAAGGCTCTAGGCCATTTTGACCACTGCATTGCACAAGTTTTTGTGCACTTCATGTCTACTGAGGAGTGGCCGGATGAAAAGGCTCCCCAGGTTATGTCGACCATCGGGTGCACTTTAATGTGCACTTGCATCGCTGAAGCAAACGACAGTTTATGCACTTCACCTCTATTAAAAAGTGGCCACGATTCAAACCTGCGATTTTGGTGTCGGCAACCAAAAGCCATAACTACTTAGCCACTATGGCGAGTTTTCTGAGAACACAAAGCATTAAGAGAAAATGGAACATGGCATAGAATTGCATCGAATGTATGTGCACGCATCTGCTGGCTTACAGTTCATTTTGTTGATTTTGCAGGATCAACACGCCTAGGAAGCAAGGTGGCCTTGGACCTATCAAGATCCCGCTCCTATCTGATCTCACTCACCAGATCTCCAAAGACTATGGTGTCTATCTGGAAGATCTCGGTCACACATTGAGGTCAGAGTGCAAAATGAAATGCCTTGCCAATCTTCTCTTGTGTGCCTTTTTGTGTGTGTGTGCATTTATAACATTTCATTACTTTTCAGAGGACTGTTCATCATTGATGACAAAGGCAACCTTCGGCAGATCACTATGAATGACTTGCCAGTTGGCCGATCTGTGGATGAGACGCTACGCTTGGTTCAGGCTTTTCAGTACACAGACAAGCATGGCGAAGTTTGCCCTGCAGGTTGGAAGCCTGGGGGAGACACGGTATGGATGCTTTGTCTGTACATTATTAGACTAGTCATTCGAAAAGCCTGGTACAAGATTTCACAGTGACAGGCCAGTTATGAGTGCCAGTCAGTAGCAAAAGAAGCCAGCAGTCCTTGCAAACAAGGGAAGCATGTAAAATTGTATTACTCGTAGCCGTGAAACGGAAGTAATATGTACACGTGTCATCATTGAGTGGCCTCTGTACGTTGCATAAAATGCTGCAGCGATCCAACTGTGTTGGTGGCTGTCGATTCTGATCAAATTTCTGTGTGCACGAATGTTTGAAATGCTATCTCACAGCATTTCTAGTATTCCATGCCTGTAAAAACAACATAGCAGATGACTTCTTCCCTAGCATCAAGGAATATAAATCTAGCACTGTATCAAATCTTAGCTGAGTGGTGATAAAAGGAAATTGAACAAAGACGTGCAATGCAAAAGCAGTGGACATTGCCTTAAGTTCTTAACTTTCCTTTGACAACTTGTTAAAATGTTGATGTTTAGAGCGCCGCCGGGAAACATGACCTGGACCATTCAAATTTGGACTGAACCAAAGGTTTTATTTTTCTGCCTCCGAGTACCAACCTTGGAGCCCGGCCATCACTTTTTTTGCCACTCACTTCGACCAAAGAGGGTGCTGCTACAATGTTAAAATACCTCAAGGCATAAATAGAAAACGAACTCTAGTCACGTTGGATGTGCTTTCTTGGTGCCATTGCTACCACTTCTGGGGGCTGCAAGAGGCTAGAATATTGTGAGGTTTTAAGGGGAAGCACATATTAAAAATACTGTATGTCGCGAAATATTGCACTTTCCTCGCTCAACTAATTCGACTGCCGCTTGCAGGGAGTATGACGAGCACACACACGCACACACACACACACACACACACACACACACACACACACACACACACACACACACACACACACACACACACACACACACACACACACACACACACACACACATACACTAGCTTTTAGAGACTGCATTTGGTTTCAATACACATGTCAGTGTATTGGAAAACTCACTTCCACAGAACCTCTTGCTCAACTGCATTTGTTTTTTTGTTTTTTTGCAGATTATTCCTAACCCAGAAGACAAGCTGAAGTACTTCAGCAAAATGGGTGATGCATAAAACTTCTCCTGCATCAAACACTTGATACTGCTCACAGGACATTTAAACTCATATGAAATCTTCATCACAAAAACATAGCAACTTCAAAAATGTTCCCATGATAACTTTGGTTGTCTGTGACTGCCTAGTCTGTATCTTGTTAATGTGATCTAAGCACTGTTTTTTCCTGCTTTTTTTTTTCTTCCTACAGTGGTCAGTGTTGTTTCACCATTAAAGAGTTCTTTAATGCCAATGCTGTTGTCGGTTGGATTTTTTAAACTCTCATGACACATGACATGGTTTGCATGACAGGAAACTCTAACAAAACAAACAGCAAACGAGTACCTATGAAAATGAGTTGTGCGTACGCATACAGCCACTACTAAGAGATATTACAGCCAGTAGTTTGGCTTTGGCAGCAGCTGCATTGCTTTTCTCACAGTCTTGAATAACGAGCTACATTTGCGTGCCTTTTTCATGAAGTCTAAACAATCTGAGCAGACTGCATACTGTTTGGGCGCAGGTGATGTGATGCTAAAGAAATTCAGGTGATGTGATGCTTGGGGGTAATCATGAATTATTGTACGCTAGCATGGCTAGTCTTAGTTATGCGCGGTTTATCACTGCTTTCCATTGTTTTGCTTGCTGTGGGTCCAGTCTTGTACATGTTACGTGATTCACTACAATTATTCTATCTGAAATTAACTGATTACAGTCAAAGCCCCAGAAAAGTAATTGAATAAGCTAGCGCAGCTTGCAATTTTTGAAGTGTTAGTTTTCAAAGTTGATGTTGATTTTCCAATGTTTAGTTGTGAAGACAGCCACTACACTGAACACTCGACACGTGCTAGAAAGCAGGGCAGTGTTATGTCGTATGAATACCTTATACACCTGAGTGTAGTTGCATTATACTTCGATGCCAGTTTCTGTGTCCTCTATGATGTGCTGCACTTCGTAGTTGGCACTGTGAAAAAAAAATCTGCAGGTAAAGCTGCTGAAAAGCTGACAAACACCTTTTTAGGTGTTTTCTCTGAAACATCAGATGAAGCTTTTAGTGTGGAACCATTGCAGGGCAGGTTCACTTCATTGGTCAAAAGCTGGTGGTGCTTTAAACAATTTGACGTGATCATATTGTCACAGACGCTTTGCCCCTGTAGCTTTTTTTTTTTTTTTTTTTTTTTTACGAAAAAGGTAATTCAATACAGGTAATCAGTTACAAAAAAAAAAAAATTGAATTTCCAAAGATGGTTTTGCGTACTGGGAATTGCAGTGCAGCAGTAACGGATGAGGCGAGAAGGACGTAAACACAAGTGCTTGTGCCTGCATTCTTCTCGCCTCATCCCTGTTACTGCTGTAGCAGTAATCAATAAGTAATCGCACAGAAATGTCAATAATTAGAAGTAATCATGTAAAACTGTTGGGCACCTTGGTGGTAGCACACTTGGGGCCATTTAAAGGACCTCAAGTGGACACTGCAATAGTGGTGAGTTCTGGATCCACTGCGCACAAATGAAAGTTGAAGACTTTATGTGAAGATCACGTGACATAAATAGAAAGCCCCACTTTAAGCAAGCTGTATAAACGTGCCTGCATGGCTTAAGGCAGAGTGTCTGAGTGGGGCTTTCAAGGGTCCCGGTGGGCAGCATTCCCATCTCAAAACATCTGCCTAAGTTAGTAGCTCCTCCAAACCCGGCCATGACATATGACCTTGTGGCAATGCAACTCGCCAACCAGTCAGTGCCTGGCTATGTCACTTGCCCACTACCACCTATCGGTGACCAAGTACTGCACAGACAAGACTCCGTTTTGGCACACGGAAGTCCTAGAGCTAGCTTACCAAAAAAGAAAATACAATACCATCACACTCAATATTGTTATTTTCCTAATGGTGCATATTTTCTGGCTAAACTATGTGATGCGCAGTGTTCTGAGCCAACCCATTAACGAAAAACTTGCACTGCCAAGTGCAAGGATTCTCATGGCAACAACAGTTCTAGCGCTGAACTCGATGCCAGATGTGACTTGGGTACCTTCATGTCAACATGTTAGGGCTCATTAAGAGCCTGAAGTCAATGTTAAACCCTCTTATGCATCCCTCTTTGCCTGCAGCATAGGTTTGTGGTGTGCAAATGGCGTTTTCATTTGAAAACTTACAATGGTTTCCCCAGTCGCTATAACACGTTTCTACTAAAGTTGACGAGCTCTCTTCCATAGCACCTCGCAGAAATAGAATGAGGAACAAAGAGACCGGGAGCAGGCAGGGGAAGGAGACATTCTTTTGTCACCATGCACCTCCTACTATTGAACCGGCTCCTTTGTCTGCCCCTTTTTCAGTATCCCCAGGCATACTACAATAGTGAGGAGCGACTGACGAGGTCGTTGTATTGTTTCCTGCCAAGCTTTGGCAAATTAAAATACTAAATACCGAAATATTCGTGTCAAGACTGGTGGCAAAACCACCACCATAACTTAATTGCAACAAAGAAACAAAACAATGCACTTAAATTATGTTGCAGGACCCCTTTAAGCGGGATTTCAAATTTATGTTGGATGATCTTTCACATAATGTGGTACATTAAAACTGTATGCTAATGATAGTGTGTGCACTAGGGCTTACAATTTGATTTCACTGATGTCTGTTAAGCAAATTGGCAGGAGCTGCCAACTTGCACAACACATTTGAAATTAGAATGAAACCCAATCAGGCATGCTATTCTTAGGCTATGCAGGCACATTCGTACAGCTTGGTTAAAACTTTGTCAGGCGGTCTTTTAGATAATATGGCATATTATGAGTACGACTATGCTAATGTGTGACATGAAACCAAAACCAAAGTTCTAAAGCACTTAAGTCGGCCAATAATCGTTCTGTAAACTGTGGTGTTTTAATGCTCTGAAGCTACAACTTTGTCAGGTGGTCTTTTAGATAATATGGCATATGAGTATGACTATATGATAATGAGCATGTGATAAAGCACCTAAGTCATATTTTGACCCATCATGCAAAGTCAGCCAATAATCGTTTTGTAAACTGTGGTGCTTTAACGCTTTGAAACTACACATAGGTTATGAGGGATTTTATAGGCCCCAGAGTGATTTAGATCTTGCAGGGTTGTTTTAACATGCATTAATGTCGCACAGCAAGGCGCATGGATGCCTGTAGTATTTAGTCTCAGTCGAAACAATGTGGCTACTCTGCCTCAGTAGCTGAGCACCAAGCTGTAAGACACAGGTTCAATCCTACCTTTGTTTTCTTGTAATGAGATGCATAACACTGACTATTATCTTCTGTATGAGCGAATAGGTAACATGACTGCAGGATACAGCAGAAAGCTGGAACAGCAAGAGACCAATAATGCTAAGGAAAGGTATGTATTGACCAACATGTTGGCAGGTGTAACAAAATTGTAGCCATAAGCAACTCGTAAACACTAAGCCTTGGGCATCCTATATTTTCTGATCAGACCATCTCTGCAGGCGGTGAATAATGAATCGCCATCAAATGCAACATGATAGACAGGCTCGCAGTCTGGACCAGTCAGACAGAAGGACTCTGCTCCTTCCAGCGCTTCAAAGCTGCATGACCCATCAGCTGTGGAAAACAAACAAAAACGAATTCGTCATGGCTCTGGAGCAAGCTGTAACACACACCATGATCCAGCAGCGCTCGGTGGGGTGCAGCTGGGCAGTGAGAGGGAGGAAGGTGAAAGGGGGGGGGGCAAAATGAATTATAGTGTAAAAACGGAAAAATGCGCATTGGTGCCGCTCAGACACTGACTGACAAGTGTGATCTTCTCAGAAGGAATTATTCTGTTGCAAGGAGTGCTTGAAAACACATGCCTTAGTTTATGCCAGAGACTCCACGAAATCTTAACGTTGGACCGAGCCTGTGCACGTGCGTGTACCACACTGGAAACACCAGCCTTAACTCGATACCCATTGGAAATGCCATGCGCGGGAGCCTGTTAGCCAACACCCATCGGCAGCCGCGCTGCAGCATCGCCTCTTTTTATGTATGTGCAGTTCGCTTTTCTTTCTCAAGCGAGGACCACTGGCAGATCTCTCCGGCAGTCTTAGGCATTTTGTCTTGTTCATTTGCTCATTTATCTCCTTTGCCTTTCTCACTCCTCGGCCCAGTCACACATCCACCCCACACTTTCAAAACTCCAAAAGGCACGGAATGCCTGTTGCTTAGTGGAATGGCAAGCATGATCACTACACGCAGACTAAAAAAAAAAAAAATTTTGAGAAGGAAGGCACCTTTAGCAAGACCAGATGCTTTAGAAGGGGAATTGAGAGTGAGTGTACCCAGGTCTTACCTTTTTTCCTCTGAAAAAGGTAAAGTCATGATTAAAAGGAGAAACGCAACTGAAAGCGTTACTACAAAAAGTATTTTCGCGCCTAATATTTTCTGTTGGTATGACATCAATGTGCGTTGGTAACATTTCGGTCTGGATGCGGAAGTCAACTTGCACCTTTTGGAGGAAAAGAGAGGAGAAAAGTTAAACGCAGAGAATGCAAAGTAAAAGGCTTTCACCTATGCATGTGGTCTGCTTGGGACCTAACTAAATTGCGTGCTTTCATACTGGGAAATCACCTGTCTTAAGCCGCTTGCTCAGTGAATTTCCTCGCAACTTACACGTGCTAGTGTTTCTGAGTTTTTCGGAAATATGTGCTTTTGATGTAATGTTTTGCAGAATTATCAGTCGCGGGGCACGATCGCTGCATCTAAGTATTAAGAAAAAAACAAAGCCACTCACATTGCTGGGTGCAGAGTGAACTTGACTTCAAAGTAAACCATAAGAACAGAGCAGGTAGAAAGGAAGTTGCGATCCGGTGCTTAAAACACGGAGGGGGGCGAGCTTCCGCACCGGGTGCGGGTGATCCTAGCGACGCCACTGCCATGACCTGCTCTACTTGGGAGGCGCTACCTCTGATTCAAACTCTCACTTGCAACAAAAAGTAACTCTTTAAAATGATGCACAAATGCAGGAAATAAAAATTTAGAGCACTGTAGAATCTGCACTGGAGAAATGAGAAAGCCTGAGCATTGCTGCTCAGGGCTCGTAATGCGCAGTAGAGATTTCCTTTCCTTAGCACATGTTCGTTGCAGTGCTATATATAACTGGTTTACAGGAAAGGAAAGGCACAGCATCTGTCACACTTTCTCCGGCAAGTGTGAGTTTGGAAGGTACACCCTTGCTCTTGTCATGTGGCATTCCTTGGCATGCGTTCAAATGTGGAATTTGCAGATGGTAGGAATGCTAGACACTGAGAACACATCTAGTGCACAGATCTCACGCATGCGAAATTCTGACCATAAGCCAAGAAAGGCTTTTGTTTTAAAACAAGTTGTTACATGCCTAGCATCATGAAAGCGAAGTGCTTCTCAGGGACTGTTGTGACACATGCAGCTGTCTCGGCATAAAAACCATATCTAGCAATAATTCAGCACAGAAAAGCCTACAGAAGGATACAATCAAATGACATATCTACTGACTTTTTCAATATCTCTCTTTTTTTTTTTCGTGCTTCACTGGATCAGCTCTATCCGCAAATTAACGAATACCGAGCTGTGGAAGTTTTCCATATAATAGTTTTGTTTTCTCACTGGTAGTCCGCATCTGCAAACATTGACCTTATGGACACGACATACAATTAGTATAGCAACTGTATGCAGCTCTATGAACACGACTGCCACATCGCTTAAGTCGCGTGCAGAACGTCTCATCGACTAAGATGCACTGATGTAGTTAAAAATATAAATGAGACATCTACCGCAGATACCAACAACTGTTTTTGCATCACTGCTGATGGCAGTGCTGCTACAAGTATGACGGCATCTTTGGTTATGTGATTTTCAGTATCGAAGACATTTTAAAACTTATTCAAGCAAGATAAAATAATAAACATAGCTGTAATTTACTGAAAGAAAAGATTAGGCTGCCTGAAGTTAATATTAACACAAATACCTGTCTGTATGATGCTGTGACAAAATTAAGTCATAAAATTTAGTATATTCACTTCAGACGCTCCAAAGATGTTAGTATAGCAACCAAAGGCCACAGTATGGTGCCACCATCTGCTAAAACTTGATTTTCCTGATAAATATAACATATAAATTTCTTGTTAAACTGTGAGTTCTTCCCTGGATACTGCCGTCAAATGGTACGATCTCCCAGAATATGCCAATATGATTATACTCGTCCCCAGCAGTAGACTGTCCTTTTCATTTGCTGAAAAATGTTGCAACGATAGGTTGTAAGCCACGAAAGCAGCAACTCATTCCTCACCTCTTCCAACTATGTAACCGTGCTTGTAAGGCAACATGCACAGAACTGGTGAAGAAGAATTTGTCCAGGAAATGGAAGGTTCCCTGTTAGAAAGAACACAGCAACATTAAAATTACTGCAAAAGAAAATTTATGTGCTCCTTTTATTATAAAGGAGGATTTCTGCCCTAGAGTAAGCTACTACAAGTGAAAAGAATGACTAGGCTGAGTGCTCAAATTTATTTTTCCTTACGCTCGCCACAAGATAAAAAGCGCCAAAAAATGCAAGGTTCTCAATTTATTAAAGTTCTCAGTTCAGTGTGATCACTCTGACTTACCTTGTCTGCCTTACATCAATCAAGGAAACATTTCCATCCTGTGCGCCAAACAGAAAGCAGTTCTGTCCAAGGAAGCAACAGCAGTTTATGGCCGATGGATGCTTGAGCTCAAAAGCCTGAACAAAATTAAGAATAGACATGAAAGTGATCTCTCTTGCAGGAACCATACTTGCAGCTGGCAAGATTTCAATAGCCTTAGTTTGGCAAAGTAAAGCTAAGCTTGGACCATATTGTGTCCAAGGGCTACAAGATGGCATAAAAAGCAGTTATTTTTGTTCTGTGAAAATGGCCAGCCTTGTTACAAAATATATTCAACTTACATACTTAATTAGGTACCGCTTCAACACTGCCTGATACTATTAATACAATAAAAGTAAGAGTGGCTCTTTGAGCAAGAAATACAGAATGCCGATCAAAAAATATGGCAGTCTCCATGCATGTGAAGGCAGCACTGAATACAAATACACAAATGAAATTTGTGAGATTATGGCCACACTTTTGAAAAATGATACTGAAACAATTCAAATTTGGAATGTGTCTAAACTCTATGGCAATGCAAGGGCTTCCCAGACACATGGAAAACGATGATGATGATGAAGATGATGGGTTTTTATGGCACAAGGGCAGCTTCAGACAAAGAGCACCGCGACAAAAGTTTCATTTCACTCAAGGTGGGGTGAAGGTCCATTTTTAAGCATTCCACCCCAACTGAGCCACCCCAGACCATGGTAAAGCTTGTGCCCACTCCCTGCATCCTGGCACAGGGGATGTACAGGGACCTCCCCCACCTTCTCAAGCCTACTGCATGTGAAGGCAGATGCTCATACCACTAGGCCACACAAATCTGGTTACCGGCTCTGCAACCTTCACACGCCTTTCTGCAACGTGACATCTGGTGGAGGTGCTGGGTAGATGTCATACTTTAGGTCGGCGACTTTCTCTTGTTCCGATCCAGAATCACAAGTTAAACTGTGCGCACACCTAGTTTCAGCGATGGCATCAATATAAGCGACCATTGTTCCCTTATTGAGATAACGGTGTTCGTTGGTGAAATTGGTGAGAAGTAAGTCGACTTTGCCATCTTCGAGAATGACAACAGCCCGAGCAACAGCAATGCCGCGGTCAAGAAGCAAAGGCGGTTTACTCTCGACAACACCTTCAACTTTCGGAGGGGGTGCGCACCGGCGGTCACCATCACACTGGAGCGAGGAGGAACAGCCACGTGCTCATCGAAAATGTGGAGCGGCGCCGGCAGAACACAGTTAACTTCGAGGGCATTCTCTGTCGAAAACTGAACCGACTGAGGTTGCAGGTCGACGATGGCGCGTTTTCCGTCAGGAAGACCATACCCGGTATAACGTCTCTGGAGCAATCCGCTAGCACAACAAACGTTACCAGGAAGGTTCGCCCTTGAACTGTGACTCGTGCTGTGCACATTCCTCTAGGTGTAATCACATGTTCTCCAGCGGTACGTATCTGTGGGCCGTCCCAAGCTGGCGTAACCCTCTTGAGTGCCGCAGCGAATGATCCACTAAGTATGAAATAATCAGCTCCAGTATCCACCAAAGCGGTTATGGCAATGCCGTTAACTGAAAGGTCTAAATTGGCTGGCGGTGGCGTCTCGCTGCGGTAATGTCGAGGTGTCCGGTCTTTGCTGCAGTGCGTCGAAGAGGTGCGGTGTCGTAGAGAAGCAGTCAGGCTACCCAGTTGGTCAAGTTGTCTGCTTGCCGTTAATTTGGGCGGCTCGGTAATCGTCGTCGTCGTCGTCTCTGGGTTATTCAGCGTCGGTGAAGTGGTTTGCGTCATTGGAGGGTCTTGTACTTTTCGTCGTCGAGCAGCCAAAACTCCAGAGGCTGCTGCATCTAGTTTCCCCTACGGGGTATTCTAGACTGGTCCCACGGCTCAGAGGATTTGTAGCGGCGGGGCGAAGGTGATCGGTGGTGCTAAACTGAGTCCAGGTTAGAAAGGTAGTTGGCGATCTCCCGTTGGTGCTCACCGGGGGAGATAATGATGCCAGTGTAAAGAAGACAAGGAAGAGAAGCAGAAGACGATGAAGCTCCTCTCTCGCGCTCGGTCCGTTCGTCCCTGGAATACGCCAACACCGGGCTCTCTTGTGTTACCAGCTCTGCGGCCTTCACATGCCTTTTTGCCAACGTGACAATATTGCAGGTGTCTATAGTTTTAATGCTTATCATAATGGCTGAAGTAGAACCCATGTTTTGACAACAATGTGTAAACGTGCTTCTCTATTTCTAGCACCTCCATAGTAAATATGAAAGAAAAATGAATAGCTGCAGTTAAAAGCTCTACTTTCCACTTTGTCTATCTGCCTATTCCTTTTATTCATTTATTTTCTCTTACAAAACCTCAGAAACAAGATTTGAAATACTTCTATCAGCCCTTCCCTCCTTAACTTTTAATTTGTTGTCATCCACCATAGTGTCTGCATGTAGCACAAGGAAGGCATATCTAGCACTACATTGGACAGCTCTACATTGTACTCAAAAAAATTGGTAGCATTAAAAAGGTCGCTGTTAAAAAAAAAAAAAAAGAAAAGCGCACAGTCTGTAGACAAATGGCACCTCAAACACTGAGGCTGCTGTTCATGCAACACCAGGCATGCACACAAACGCAATGACAGCATTTATTTCAAGCTGCATTTCTACTGTTGCTCAAGTGGGTGTAAGCGGTTTTCATGGAGCCAGACCCTCACCTTCTTCCTCGCATGCACGGCGATACCTCGCAGTAGTCCTGCTTCAGACCCAACAATCAGCAGCTTTCCTTCTGTTGCCACTTCTCTCTCACCTGAAAAGTGAGAAGCCATCATTTCCTAATGCAGGCCTTGCTGTGAATCATTCCATCGACGCAAAACTTCCTGTACGTTAACCGCATAGCAGACAAAAAATAGGAGCTCTGCATTCTGCTGTGATGCCGTAATGTCAGGTGAGCAACTTGGGCTGGAAAACATGATTTGGACTTGGGGTGCACCAAAATGTTTCAAAAGGCACCAAGGAACTCTCCACGTGGAGCTCCTGTCCCTTCTTTCTTGATATGCATGCCGACTTATGGCCTATAAAAAAACGGCAGACATCAGTTCATAATTACTGGCCATATAATGAAACCATTGGCTATAAGCAATTACTGTATGATAAGACTCAAAATAAAATGGGCAAAAGTGAAGTGTAGGGTGAGGCACGCACGGATGGATTTAGACCTCTAGACCTGAGCCATTCATGTGCGTCAACATTTGGTGACCCAGAATTATAACTAAGCTACCCCTGTGCACATGATGCACCTCTTACAACTGCTGCTTTCACCACAAAGTATTCATTTGATATGTACAAGCACCTAAATGGGCACTGAGGATAAACAGACATTGGCTTGTATCAAGTTTGAGCAGTCAAGATGCTAGCTTCCCTCAATATGAAGCAGCTGGAAGACACCAAAATGAAATACAGGTGCTTATACAACCGGTTAATTTCGCATGAACCCTTTCATTGCGACGCCACTGTGACAAACTTGCTACACCATCTAGATTGTACTTTTTCGGCGTGTTTTGTATTTTTTTTTCCATGTGGCGGCTGTTTTTTAAACACCTTTAAGTTCAGGTTGCGGCGTGGAATGCTCCCAACATGGCATCATACTTGGCAACAGCGCCTGCTTACAAAAGAACTGTTTCAGGCAAATTTTTTTGCTTCTGGAGCAGAGTTGTTGGATGCTATCAGCAGTGGCGACTGAGAAGATGATGTTGCATCCTCGAATTTTGATTCCAATATTGAGACTCCGAAAAAACAGCCTGGAATGTTGGCGGCTAGCGTGCAAACGTTTCCATTTCTGCCTCATTTGTTTGTTCTTCTTTGGAGCTCATTCACTCGATTAAAATATCTCATGACTGACATTGCTGTCACCTGTAGGGCTGCGGCAAGAAATGGGGAGATGACGTTCTACCTACTCAAAGAAGGATTTTTTTTTTCGGTTGCGTATTACTCCGGGCATCGACCTTAGATTGACACTCCATAGTAGGCCTTCTGGCTGCTGTGAAGAGCCAGTATAAGGTTTTCCAAAGCAGCAGACTTTTTTTCCCCGTGGCAGTTCTAAAGGCCATATACCTGAACACCAACAAGCGTGCATTTACAGTCACCAACTGAAAATTTCGATTCCTCACTTTTCGGATTTGCTCGATTACTCTGACTTTTCCGCAGCACCGTGATATGCACCCTAGACCTAAGGTATATGAGCACTTTTTTTCGGACTATTTGCCCCATCGCTATTTGAGGATGTTTCACTGCAGGGATTGCGAGGACTATGCAGTGAAGCATCCACAAAACGCAGCGGTTCAGCGAACCCATAGTGGCAGGTTCGCTTTCTCTACAAAGCTCGTGCATTCATCCATGACGTGTTGACGGCAGTACAGCCATTGAATGCTTTGTGAATCGGCTATTGCTAAACGAAAAAGTGGGTTCATTTTATTTGATTTCATCGCATTTTGTTTCAAGTTTAATATCAAGAGTTCATCATAAATTTTAGGGCGACTTTACTTTTTTTGTAATTTTTTCCAGTGTTCTCAAAAGCGACCTTAGTTGAAACAGAGAATGGTTTAAATTACTATTATCAAACTTTACAAAGTAAATAATTGGGGTTTTATTTTTTTTTCTTGGTGAGTAAAATTTATTTCAAATCGAAGGCTGAAATTAGCTTTTTTCAGGTAGTATGAGAAAAAACTTTTATAGTCAAAACGCATTCGTGTATAACTTTCAGGTTTTGCTGGCATATTTCAAGAAAGATTTAAAACATTTTGTATGTTCTAGGATTTATTTTAATAATTTTCTTCAAGAATTATTATATTGTAAATTCATGTTTTTTTATTCCCATCCAACTAATTTTGTGCTTCTTGAATTTTTTTTTGAATATTCACACTGAGTATTTGTGTTAAAAGACAAAAAATGTTTTTCGAATGTGCATTCTAGTTCCATCATTGGTATATATTTTACGTATTTTATCTCTCATATAATTACAGAGGGGTGGGTACGTGGGATTAACATAAAAATTTTTTCGGGACACGAACAAAAAATGCATGCCTTTCAAATGTGAAGGAAATACATTAAAAAAAAAATCAGTGAAAAGAAAAAGTGGGTAGGCTATACAGAAAGGAGATGTTTCATAGCATCTTTGATGCAGGCAATGGAAGGGGGCAGGTGGTTCCATTCTCTTGCAGTTCTTGGCAAGAAAAAATAAAAAAGCATATTTGCATGACAGAATGGGCCATGAACTTTATGTGTGTGATCGACGCGTGCTGACAGGTAAGTAGATTCAGAAAGGTGTTCACGTTTTAGTCATGGGTTAGTGAAATAAATTTTGTGAAATAGGCACAGACGGGAGAGCTTTCTTCGAAAGTTTAAATTTGTAAGCCTAGTTGTTACCTCATTAATGAAACATTCGCGGTACGGGCATAATTAGAAAGAATTAAATGCGCTGATTGATTTTGAACTGTTTCGATATCGTCAATTAAGGTACAAAAAGCTGGATCCTATATAGCGAAGGCGTATTCTAGTTTAGGTCGAATTAAAGTTTGGTACAAGAGTAATTTGAGATGTTTTAGGGCTGGAGTTTCTGCGAAGGTAACCTAAAGTGTGACTTGCATTGTTAGTAATATATTTTACATGAACATGCCATGAGAAGTTATTTGTTATGTAGACTCCAAGATATTTGTAGCAAGTAACATTCTCAAGGGACACTTTATTAATTGTGTAGCTGAAGGGTAGAGGCGTGCTGGTACTACAAGAGATTGTCATATTTTTACATTTACTAGCATTTGGGGTCATAAGCCAATTGTTACACCAACTAGAGATTGCGTCAAGGTCAGGCTGCAGGAGCAAGTTGTCATGAGACTTAGTTATTACATAATAAAGAACACAGTCATTGGCATAAAGCCTGATCTATGAGGAAACACCATCAGAAAGGTAATTAATGTACGTTAGGAATAGTAAAGGGGCTAAAATGGAGCCTTGTCGAACACCAGATTTTACAGGAGTAGTAGATGATACAAAGTTAATAGCTGTTACAAACTGAGAACGGTTAACGAGGAAACACTCAATCCAATCTATGATGCTGGGATCAATGTTCAAGGTGCGTCATTTTAGAAGGAGTAACTTATCGGAGACATTGTCAAAGGCTTATACGAAATCGAGGAATATGCAAACTACTTTTAAATCATGGTCAAGGGAAGAAGCTATGCTGTTAGCAGCTGTGTTTCACATGAGTAGTGTTTGCGAAAGCCATGCTAGGCGGAACTAAAAAGTGAATTTGATTGGAGGAAGGATATGAGGTTGGAATATATCATATGCTCTAATAATTTACAAGGGATACTCGTTAACGTGATTGGTCTGTAGTTAAGGGGAGAATGAGCGTTACCTGACTTGAAAAATGGTGCCACTTTGCCCACCTTGCATTCCTCCCTGGTACAAGTACACTGTGCTTCTGTAAAGACTGCGTAAGAAGGCTTGCCAAAATGATTGACGAATATACTTCAGTGTTTTCCAGAAATTTGAAATTAACTTCATAAACACCACAGCAGGACGAAATTTTCGAAAAACTTGTATCAACTTCATAACACCAACTGAATCTATAACAATAGGTCCATCTGGAAGAATGAGCGAGGGCATGGTACGGGTACTAAAGCAGTAGCGGCATCCTAGAAGGACTCGGTAAAAGTATCAGTCAATACGCTACAGCATTGGTTATTAGGGATGACTAGACCTGTATCGTCAAAGAGCGATATGGTGTGGCTCTTGGCCGGATTGATCAGGGACCAGAATTTAGAGGAGTTGTTTGAAAGAAGAGAGGTAAGAGCATTCGTGAAGAATGATATTTTTGCTTCTTTTAGGGCATTGCGATACTTCGAAATGACGTCATGGTATGCAAGCCAGTTTCGTGACCTGTTGGTTTGTTTGGCTTTACAGAACAGCCTTTTTTCTCGTTAAGCAGCCTCTTCAGCGCTGTTGTGAACTTGTGAACCAAGGAGATCGCTTTTTCCTTGCAAGTGTATATAATAGCATACATACTTGTAGATTAATGCCATAACTTTGTTCTTAAACAGAATCCAATTCTCTTCCACTGTACAATCGAAGAAATCTGTCATGTATGTGTCGACAAAGATTTATAGCTCTTGAATAATTGTACTGTAATTGGCTTTGCCATAGTCTCCAACTGTTTTAGGTGCATAAGTTGGGCATAGTGTGCGGTTAGCTGTCATTATGAAGTGGATAAAGCAGTCGTCACTCAAGTCTGAAAAAAATGTCGAGTGCACGAGTTTGGAGGTAGTTGCTAAAAGTAGGTCAAGTAGATTTGCGGCTGCGATACAATTTGCGTTAGACCTAACTCAAGGCATAGATTCACAGAAGGTATGCTCTCGATGGATGCGCCTTTAAATATCGGGGTATATATCAGGGTAGGCTGTGACCAATCAATTTTCGGTAGATTATATTTGCCAAGCAAGAACAGTAGACAGCGTGGAAAATGCAGCATTAAGTTATTTAAAACATCATGCAGCTGGTCAGAAAAATGTGAAGGGGCGTTGGGTGGTCGATAGCACAAGCAGAACAGCAAACTCTGTCGACCTAGAAAAACATGGACACAAACAATACCTAAAGGAGAGTCAATTACAATAGCGCTAGACACTAGTTCGGCGTTTACAGTGATAAGGACATCGCCCCCACATTTGTCTTCGCAGTCCCAGCGGTAAAAACAGTACTTCTTTTCACAGTCAAGAAGTTCACTATCTCTCTGACTAGAGAGCCATGTTTCAGTGAAAAGAGCAACGTCAGCAGATCACGAGTCAAGGACAGTAGATACTGCTTCACGCTTGTTAACAATACTTCTAACGTTTGAGAATAAGAAAGAGTGGTCACACTGTACATACTACTTTTGGGATACGTTTTGTTAGCATAAGCATGTATTTGATGCTGATTCGGAATCAGAGTTCATATGCGAAGTATGGGGACATTGCTCGAGAGCAGTTCGCGAATGCTATTGGTAGCTGAAGAGTACACATACCATTTACTGTTTATAAAAAGTTTATGGCGTTTGGAAAATTTATCTCTGCTGGCATTTGCAAACTCGTACAACACTTTATGGGATGACCTCGTCGCTTTGCGAAAGTCTTCGTTGATGGACATTTTACATTCCTTGAATTTATTTTTTCAAATCCGGAATGCTATCCATGAACTCAGATGATATGAATTTCACAATAATCGATCGACACTTCCCAGGAACAAATTTACTTAAAATATGCGCGCGACTTATGCACTCGTCACTGGAGCCAACGTTTAAATTCATTACAGAGTTCAAAAGTGAGCAAATCTGTTTTTCGGAATCTGCCCAAGTTTCAGAGGAACCATTCGGAAGTCCATGAAAGATCAAGTTTTCTCTCCTCGAGCGGTCTTTAAAATCATCCAGGTGATCGGTCGTTGCTGCAATCTGAGGAGCAACATTCTGGCCTGCATGTTCCTCAGAAGCGTGCAAAGAATTTCCTATTACAGAAAGTGTTACGTATGTCTGCAATTTGCTATTCAAGAGAAGTATAAGCTTGCCGTTGTTCGTTCAGGGACCACATAATTTCACCACGTTTCACCATGTCCATCTTTTCATGCAGTGATTTCATTAGTCAGACCAGTTCATAGTTATCAGTTGCTGGGATCTTCTTTAAGGGGATCGAGATTTGACTCTACATAACAATTTTGCAATGTGGAAAAATGCGCAGCTCAATGAAAAGAGCACTTGTGGGCATGGAAGTTTGTCAGAAACATAAGAAAAAAAGCCTTTTTTCTCCTCGTAACGAAAAAGCCAAATTGCAGTATGTTGATGCACTTTGCCGCATATTCCAGAGGCAAGGTTATGCCACCACTTCAAAATACTACCATGGAGTCCTTTTCGGTGTATAGTGCAGTCCACTTATAATGATACCAGATATAATGATATATCGCTTATAACGATCAAATTTGTCGGATTTATCACTTTTTTGCATTGTCCTTATGTAGAAATAAACCAGATACGTATAACGATTCATTATCAGTGACATATCGGATACAACGGTAGCTTCAGCGCCGCCCGGTGCATGCTTATCCCAAAAATTTGCCTGAATGTTTAATAATAATAAAAAAAAAAACGACAAAAAAAAAAAAAAAAAAACTAAGAACAGAATTATGTGAAAACTCTACATAAGCAGCGAAAATGGACTGGCGTGGAGAAAAGCGTGGCCATTGCCTGCAGTTAGGAAACGAGTGCTATCGTCATTGCAATTGCTACCTGTTGCCGCGCAAAGGGTGCAGCCATATCGTCATTGCCATCACCAATTGTGCGTCTACTCCACGCACAAGAGGGACACCACTCAGGAGCTGTTCCATGACAACTACCTGGGGAGCGCCCTGCTTTTTGAGGCCCGTGCGGGGTGCTGCACACGAAGAAATGGCACGCGTGGATCGAGGGCAAGGACAACGCGGATGTCTTGTGTGTGGTGTGCGGGCAGGAGACAGAGACGATCGAACATATTGTGTTGACTTGCCAAAGCTCATGCCATGTCAGCCTAGCGGGTCAACTTTGCCGCAGGTGCTGGGGTTCACGTCTGGACAGCCGCAAGGAGACACTGCGGTGGACAGTGATGCGACACAGCGGGATGAGAGGACTGTGGGTGTGGAGACAACCAAACGACGCCTTGAGAACTGGATAAGGCATACTAGATAAATAGTGTTGGTGCCGCTGCGCCATGGCGGGGCAGACTCCGTCACAGTAGGGAATTGAATTGGCTAGGACCTTTCTGGTCCATCTGGTAAAAAAAGGGAAGCCTCAGTACCAATCCAATCCAATCCAAGTCTAGGTAAAATCTATAAGGAGAAGCAGTGCTTACAATATGTGACAAAATACATAGTCTTTAAGCTCGGAGCACAGCAAACCAATAAGTCTGAAATGGAAAGAGCACTCACTAACAATCCAGCCAGGAAACAGAGACCTCATCACGCAGAGAGCTTGACACAGCCATAAAACGCATGAATGCTCGCACAGCAGCAGGGCCCAAGACAAGGCAGCTCCTGAGAGATGCCCTGAACATAGCAATAGCATCAGCCTCCATCTCTGAAGAGTGGAAACACTCGAGTCCGGCTTGTGCCCAAGTAAAGTGGTGACAAGAAATCTGTGAAATACTATCGCCCTATCATGGTAACACTAGTGATTTACCGCCTCTTTGCCCACATTACCAACTCGCGGCTCAACAAATGGGCAGAAAACTCAGAAGTGCTTGAAGTATACAGAATGAATTCAGACAAGGCCGCTGCATTGAGGATAACCTTTTTATTGTCACCCAGGCCATCAAGATTGCAGCAAAAGAGGACAGGCAGCTACTACTGGCATTGCTTGACAACTCTGAAGCGTATGACTCCATTGACCATTGCACCCTGTGGGCAGTGCTGAGGAGTAGTGAGATGCCGGAAGAATAGCTACAGCTACTGGAGGCCATATACAAACAAAAATGGGCTATCATAGAATAGGACAGCATTTTTTCGGAGCTGTAGTCAGTATCTTATGGTCTTAGACAGGGAAGCCCCATGTCAACCATACTGTTATGCTATATGTGCCTTATATGACGAAACGGCTCGTAGACAAAGGTGTGGGATTTAATCTTACCTGCATGGAAAATGGCATTTCTCAACATCGACAAATCCCAACCCTACTATATGCTGACAATATCGTTCTGATGGCTGACACAGTTCAGGACCTCTAGTCCCTACTAGATATATACTCGGAGGAGGATTCACGCTTAGGCCTCAGTTTCAACGCCAAAAAATCGGCGCTCCTGAAGACCAGTGGTATGAATGCAGAAGGCGAGGAGCCAACCATGCGACTGCAGGGAAACGAGATGACCTGGACAAGGGTCTACAGATACTTCGGTGTTGAACTGGCTGCTGAGAGAGCCTATCTGAGAGGCTACGAGGCAAAGCACAGCACTAAGGCATTGGCGAGGAGATCACTTCTCAGCTCGAGGGCGTTGTAGGCTTTCAGCTGTTTCGAGGTTGTTAGGGCCCTGTGAAGCTGGTGGCCACACCTGGGCTCACCTACGGAAACTCTGTACTGAGTATGTCTTTGGCGACACAGGGGGCCCTGGAGATACGGCAACGTGAAGCCAGCCGCCCTGCACTGAGGGTCCACGGTTACATCACAAACAAGGCCGTGCAAAGCGACCTCGGATGGTCATCCTTTGAGGCACGTGAGACCACCGCCAAGTTTGCCAAGCAGCACTGGCTGAGCGCTCTGCCGGACGGTAGATGGTCCAGGGACGTATACAAATACATCGTACTGCAGTGCTCCAACACCAAATGGATGCTTCGAACGTGGAGGTTGGCAGAGAAGTACGAAATTCCACAAACCAGCCTGTCGGAGATATTCCAGCCCGCGTAGAGAAAAAAGATCCACAACCAGGTTCGGGAAGCAGAAACGAAGAGATGGCACAGTGAAGCATGGGCGAAGTCATCTCTGGCGGTGTGCTCCAGCATAAAACACAGCATTACTAAGAAGAACGTATACGAGAACACACGAGGCAGCTGGCTACTTTGCGAGGCACGGAGCAGTGTTCTGCGCATAAGGACGACCAAGTCCAAATACACCGAAGGCTTGGATACCAAGTGTCCCAGATGCGATGCGGCCGATAAAACCATTCAGCACGTTGTGATCGAGTGCCCAAAGCTGTGGCCTGCCCTACCTACAACCGCGACGCCAGCATCGATGGAGATTCTTCTGACAGCACTCGGACTGCAGTTGACATCACCACCCAACGAGGCCACCTAAGCCAGGGTAGTAGATAAAGTCACTAAAACTGGGAAAGTACCTCATCAGTTTTCTCTCCGCCGTTGCGCTGAGCTGTGCCTCCGAATGGTTCCCTACGGTCACGTGGTAGCGTGCCACCATAAATATTTCCGTCGGCTTTCCGGACACCAGTGCTCCAGACGCCACAATGTGTCCTCTTGCTCTTAGTGTTTTGCAAAATCAAGGCAAAGGACTGTAAATGCACAAGTATGCCCGGTTGCTGTGCTTTAGGTTTCAGCAACCACCAGGAATCGGGGAAAGGCTTTTTTTTTACCATTCCGAGCAGTATAAAGGTCAGCAAACAACATGCTATTTGGCTACACAGGATGAAGTGGGATAAATTTTCGCCCACAAGCAACACAAGGCTTGGTGAGCTAAGTATTTGAATATACATTGTGCTTCATAGTGCTCTGCATGTGAAGAAATGAATTTTATAAGATCAAGGTGATAGAAATTTAAAGGAGCTGTGTGCGTCATAATCACTGAACATAATATGTGCCTCACTTCAAAATATAACATTCAATCGAGGCTTGTCGAACGGGGAAGCACAGTTATAACAAGAAAAACATCAAGGCAAATTTTGAAATATCGAACATTTCAAAACAATGTATTGCACTTCCTCCTGGTTTAATTGTGGCGTAGGTTCCCGCTTTGTGAAGCTTTGTCCTCTTTCACAAAATTTGTTTTCTCCATACACAACTCCGCTGAGCACTCGGCAAGTGGAATTGGAATTATAAGGAATTAAACAGCACACTGCGTGTCTTCTTTTAAATAGTGACCTCCCGGAATGGCAAAGACTCCGGGAGGTAGGTGCGGATTTCTGTTTGCACCCCTTTTCCCAGAACACGAGGGGAATTCCGACCCTTGTTTATTATTGTACCTCTTTCTTACCTCCTGCTAGCTGGTCGCGTGACGTATGCTTTTCGTGTAGGCTTGCCCACTTCGTGTAGGCCCACTTTATAGCTTCGTTTTATAATGTAGGTGAATTGTAACCATCCAGCTTGCTGAATTCATATCTTAAATGTACCTCTACAAGAGTTGGAATTCGAGCAGCTGTTGCAAAAGTAATGCGTGATAAACTCGCAGAGTTTCTACAATTTTAATTTAATTTTTATTTGCCCGACTTCTGCTTTACAAACAACTTACATACAAAATTCACATGCTTATAAGAGCAACAAAAATACAATTTAACATTTGCTGAATATTCTTTTTTTTTTTTAGCTCCTCTATATTGCAACACAGTAATTAAATGAAGCAAACAGGAGTTGCATGAAATATATGGTATATTAGCATTTGCTATGATCTCACCAACAAGGTTCGTGAATTTTAAGAGCGTAAAGTAATTTTAAAGTGACATGTGGATTTGACGATACCAGAAAATTCTGTTCTTTTTAAAAGCCACAGTACCAGAACTGACTATGTGCACACTAAATCTAGTTTATGCATATTCCCCAACCAGCGATAATTTCCTTTCCTGCTCGGATATTATTTTCATGCATAAGATGCATACAGTCTATGCATTTAGCTACTGCCATCGTTACACTGTTTCATTTCACAACCCATCTTATTCATACAGAAGCCAAATTCTGCCTTTTACTTCATTCCTTGCAATCTAGCCACGAGCTCTTAAACCTGCGGCCTGAAATTTGAACAAATGCGCCCATTCAGAGGGCCCCTCAGGTTTCAAAGCTACAAGAAACATGCAGCCACAGGTGCGCTGGCTGCGCCGGAAAAAATATGGCGACGCGGCTCCGGCGTTTGCGGTACTTTCCCAGTTCCAGCGACTTTAGCAGTAGTGGCAACAAAACGCCATCTTGAAGACTGGAGGCGTAAAAGAGAAGATTGTTGAAGAACTCACCCTCCTTTTTTTTTTTTTTTTTTTTTGACTATTTGACCAATGCACAGCATTTGGTGTTGGTTTTGCTCTTTTTAACTCCTTTATGTTCTGGCCTGATCCAGAACTCTGTGATCCCCCGCTACAAAGGGGAGGGCCCGCATCAGCATCAGTATCAAATCATCAGTCCGTGGAAGATGGTGCCAACCACAACAACGGCCCGTTTCATGAAGAATTTCTGGCAGATTTTCAAGGTTGGAAGCCTCGCGAAAAAATGTGGGTATCCGCACTCTACGATTTTAACGATCATCAAGGCTGAGTATGCCTTGCAGTTCATTCAGTTGCTGATCAGTTTACTGTCACCAGCGTACGCGCTACTGGAAGCGACGCTCACAGCGACTGTCGAGCTTCAGCTGCCGCTCAAACGAGTGCGAATTTCTAACTTCTTTTTAGTATGCTATTTTATGTTATTTTGTGGCTATTCATGTATTTTGTGATAAAGTGCTTAGTGCTCTTTATGATGATTAGCATTGCTTGACCCAATTCACTCACTGCTGGAAAGTAGGCATGCCTATGTACATGGGAAAATACACGTGTGTTTGTGTTTTTTCTTCTTCTTGTTTTTCTTTTCTTTTTTTTGCCAGTCCAGATATAACGGTCGAATTTTCCAGTTTTCTCAATATAGTTATAAGTTGTTGTTGTTGTTGTATGCTGTGTTTTATGGCGCATAAGCAACTAAGGCTATCATGTGCCAAGCACAGGGTACGTTTTTTTTTTTTTTTTTGAGAAGGAATGAAGTGTTAAGATATTATAGCTTACAGGAAAAATTTTTCTTCTAAGAAACTAAAAACACATGAAATTTCTACGATTGCATTCTCTCCTAGGAGAAGTGATGGATGGAATGGTATCTGTGCGGTGTAAAATGAGTCAAATGCTTTTTCCGTAACTGTTTTCTGACGATTGTTTTCTACAACACCACTACCAACATATGAGGTGGTTTTGGAACCATCAGTATAATATGTTTTGTGGTCTTTATATGTATTTTTCCTCTAAGGCCAGGAATTCTTGCAATATGTGTTCATGTGGAGTTTGCTGTTTCTCAAACTGAGTTAAAGTAAGGTCGCATACACAGGGAAATTTATACTAAGGTGGTAATGGATCAGGACACTGTGCAATATCGGGGAGTGTATCGAGTATTGTTATTTCTTGGCACATTTGTTCAAAGCGGAGGAGGAGGGGTTTGACTGCTTGTGGTTTGTTGTTAAATAGGGTTCTATATGGGCACTTTGTAACTAAGGGGTAGCAAAGGTGTGTTGGTAGTGTACGGATCTTAAGAATGTATGAACAACTTAGCATGGTTCTTCTGTCCTCAAGAGATGGTTTGTTGGTTTCTGCATACAGACTTCTCACAGGCGACGTCCTGTATGCCCCGGTCGAAAGACGCAAACCTAGATTGTGGACTGGGTCTAGTCGTTTTAGGTATGAGGGCCTTGCAGACCCGTAAACTATGCAACCATAGTCCAAGCTCGATCGTACAACTGAACGATAAATCTGCAGAAGGCATGTCCTGTCGGATCCCCAGCGTTTACGTGACAGCACTTTAAGTATATTCAAAGATTGGGAGGCTTTCTTTTTAAGAGTGTTTATGTGGGGGAGGAAAGTCAGCTTTCTGTCGAAAGTAATGCCTAGAAAATTATGTTCATGTTTTAGTGGTAGAGCAATGTCACTGAGGTAAACTGTAGGGTCCACTTGCAAACCTCGTCTAAGTGAGAATAAAACGGCTACTGATTTCTGTGCAGAGAACCTGAAACTATTTCTATCTGCCCATGTCGCTAGTTTATTTACTGTTAATTGAATTTGCCTCTCACAAATTGATACATTAGACTGTACACGCTATTTGTAGGTCATCGACATAGACTGAATGCATGATGGTCTTTGGGAGTATTTTTACTATGGAGTTCATTTTTACTGTAAACAGCGTTGTACACAAGATGCACCCCTGAGGGGCACCATTCTCCTGAGTGAAATGTTTTGACAAAGTAGCACTGAGACGAACTTGGAATGAATGGTTGGACAAAAACTCTTTCAAGCATTTTAACATTCTGCCGTGGATACCGAGGTCTCTCAGGTCTCGTAGGATTTCATACCTCCACGTCGTGTCATCATCATCATCATCATCAGCCTGATTATACCCACTGCAGGGCGAAGGCCTCTCCCATATTTCTCCACTTAACCCGGTTCTGTGCTAGCTGCATCCACTTGACCCCTGCGAACTTCTTAATCTCATCCGCCCACCTAACTTTCTGCCGCCCCCTGCTACGCTTTCCTTCCCTTGGAATCCAGTTTGTTACCCTCAGCGACCATCGGTTATCCTCTCTTCGCACTACATGTCCTGCCCATGTCCATTTCTTCTTCTTAATTTCTAAGAAGTCGTGTCATAAGCTTTTTCTAAATCAAAAAATACGGGAAAGCAGTGTTGTCTGCGTATACTAAATGCTTCTCGTAACATATTTTCTAAGCGCACAAGATGGTCAGTCGTCGAATATCCTTTTTTAAATCCACATTGGCGGGTGTCAAGAAGTTTGCGAGATTCAAGTGTAAACATGAGCCTGATATTTAGAACATTTTCAAACGATTTAGCGAGACAACTCGTTAGTGCTATGGGCCTATAACTGCTTGGACTGCAGTGTAGATGTGATAGGTTTCAATGAAGTGCCAAGAAATTGTTAAATAGTTTTCTCAGCAATAAAAGTCTTTTGCTACCAGAAAAATATCACAACTGAAAGAGCCACAAAGTAATTTTCACTAAGAAAATTTCGATGGATTTGTTCCCGTTTACATTAACCGAGCTCAAAGATCACTTCTACTAACAGTCCTATGGCAATGCCCACAGTGGAAACCTGATACCAGGTGCCACTGCTACATGCACATCCACAGGCGTTAACTGGACAGTGTCATGGCACGTGAGGCAGTAGTGAGTGTGGCAGCTTACTGGCTGGTTCCTCTCGGGTGCCCAGGTCAACACTAGTGGGTCCAAGGGCACAGCAGTTAATGCAGTCAGCCTTGATCTCGGTGAGAGTGCCCAAGGAAGCTGACTGGCCGCAATCCCATAGTCTGGCAGTGCCATCCTTGCTAGCAGAGATGACGTTGCGACCCTTGTCCACTATGCAGGTGTCATGAATGGCTGAGGAAAAAAAACAAAAGCGTAAGATGCTAAACTTATGTCTTAAACAATCTGTATGTGCTTTCAATCACGTAGGTGCGATAGTGAGGTAAAGATATGACCCCTGACATGAATGGAGCTTTAAAGTGCATGTAGGACAAGAAATTAGGGGCATGTAAGCGGCACATTTTTCCAAAACTAACTGAACATGAACAGTCAAGTTTGCTGCTGAATCTAGAAAATCCTTCTAGTATTTGGTACTTGCACTAACGTTTGTATAAAATGAATAATCATGCTGTACTGCCAAGAGCTAATGGTGACACTGCTGTATGGAAGTATAATGTATGCCGTTATGACTACAGCTTTAAAAAGTTGCAACACTAAACTCTACCAAGGGGTATGCAAAAAGAAGAGTATGTCAACTATGACAGTCACATTATATGTAGGAAAAAAAGTTTGACAATGACAATGAATAAACTAGTGCCATATTTCATATGATGACAGGGGCAAAAGCTACGATGAGTCATGGATGCTGAAATCGAGTATCAAGAGAAGGAGACCTAAATCTGCCTTAGCTCTGCCACATTGCCCAATCTTGCCATGTGAGCCTTGCAGCTACCACCATATAAACAGACCGCACTGAATCCTCCTTGTCATGCACATCTTTCACTGCGGCATGCCATGCACTGTTGGAGTGGGCCCGGCTCTCAGAACAGTTGCAAATAAAAAAAAAATATGACGAGACTTATTCAAACTCACTCTAAAATTTGAAAGCTATTTGAAAAGTCATAATCGATGCAATATGAAAAATTCTGCAAGTATAATTTATTCAGCATATGTAGCAGAGGATATTTGATTCACTATATTAGAAAACTACAAATATTTGTACATACCTACAAAAAAAAAAAAAAAACAGCTGGAAATGTTTTGCAGAAATGCATTATCATATTGTTAAAACTAAGCAGCCTCAGGTTATAAAGGACACAAAATAAAGAGAGTCGCTAGAGCAATCAAGTGAAGCTGAACACTTAAATAGTTACATTAGTCATGGTAGTATTATTGGTTTATAAAATAAAAATATTTTTACCATTGGTCACAGGCACACATACACAAAATAAAAACAAGTAGAAAAAAGGAGCTTGTGGTGAAGATGCCCCACAACTGAAGCCATTCATACCTATAAGCACTTTCTTTTATTAAGAGTGAACCCAGCAGGAATAACATGCCTGATTTCACAACTAATTAAACAGATCAGTCACACTGTATATAGCATTCTCCATGATAAATTTATTGGACATCACTTTGCAGAATAAAATTAATTTCCTCGCATTCACGGTGTAGTGATCAAAGTTGTGTGCACCATGAAATTGGTGCACTCAGAATCAGCATGCACTCAAGTATTCCAGACTCCACATGTGAAGACACCAATGAGTTTAAACTCTCACTAATATTGTGTCCCATATGCTTTGGACTGTGGGTGCGCTCTCAACTGCAGGTTTCTTATGGCTCTCCTGTGTGGATAAAATTTCAGTGCTGATGAGTAACGAACATTTCACTTGCTTTGAAAAAGTCCTTTGCATGGTTAGCATCAGCCTGCTGCCTCAAGGTCAGCATTAACAGCATCCAGCACAAAAAGGACACTAATGCTACGAGGCACTTTGAGGCTGCTGCAATGCAAACCAGGGCATGGCACGCAGTACCTGCAGAATGACCCTTCAGCGTGACGGGGCACTTTCCCGTTTCAGCTGACCAAATCTTGAGCTGCATGTCAGCGCCACCTGAGAGAATCACCACGCCGGAAGGGAAGAAGCGACAGGTGTATACGTCCCACACGTGCCCTTCCAGGTCCCTCTGTATCAGAGCCAAGCAAACAATCAATCACAGTCAAATGCTAAAATTCAGTGGAAAATGGAAGGATGAAAAATCAAAGCTTATGATCAAAACATGTGAACGCCACTTCCAGGAGTGCAAAGCACAAGGAGGTGAAGACTAGAGAACAAAAAGCAGCAGCACACGTGCTGCCCTCGTATATATGGTATACAGGACAGTGCATTTTCCAAAAATGTCTCCATAGCAACCAGCCTCACTTTCTTTACTGTTGCACACCAAAGTTGTTTTTTCTCTACGAATGAATCAGATCCCCATAGCCATAATTAGCCAGGTGTACTGAAACAGTGCACTACACAGCTTATTTGACAACACAATTCCATAATTCTAATTACCACGGTGTCTGCTCAATCCTTATACATATATGCTCACGGCAAACTTGCCTCACTTTTAATCTCAACATCATATGTGCTTTATAAAGAGTACATTGTGACACCACTTGTACAAATAAAACCGGCTGTGGTGGTTCAGGTAGAACGAAAGAGAGAAGATGGTTTGCACGGTATGAAAAAGAACTGAACAAGGGTAAATGGGGTACGCCTCAGTTCGCAGATGAGCCAACGTTTCGATAAATGGACTTGTCTTCGTCTGCCCAGACGAAGACAAGTCCACTTGTCGAAACGTTAGCTCATACCAGCAAATCTTATAGCGCAATATCTCGTTCTCGATACAAGCTATTCAACGATATATGACTTGATGTTGCAGCGGAAAGTTGAATTTAATACAAAGAACTAATTTATTTTTATTTGTTGTATTTTATTATTAATGACATTTAAGACTACAAGTGCAGTGCAGTTATACTCGGCATAAGCTATTCAACGACATAACACTTGAGGCTCTTATACTCGACATAATCAGCACAGCACATTTATACACACTATAAATGTGCCGTGCCGTAGGATCCAATAATGCTGCTCATTAATATATACATTTCTTTTTCAGAACTTTTTTAGCTGAAGTTTCATCCCATGCAATCCAAAAGAGCGTGAAGATATCCAGACAGGTGAAAAGTAGTGTAGAGTCGCAAATGGGACGTTATATATGGAAGGGCCTCTTGGCGATACCTCCTTCTTGCCCCTTGCAAGATGGCGGACGCCGGCTTCACTTTTCACGCACCGCCACCACTCCAGAAGTTCTATATAACCTCCTTGACTGCACCCCACTCCTGCAATAGCCTCATCAATGCTACAGTATGTACAAATAAATAAAATCAATGCAGGTTCAAGGGACTGACAACTGACCAAAACGTGCCGAGTTAGGCTGAAAATAAAAAAGTTCAACAAAACCAAGCCTACAGAAACCCTTGCAGTGAAGATTTATAATCAAAATCTAGCACTGCAAATTACATGAAAGAGCCACAGCTACAATTTGCAGTGAAATTTTGATGCTAGGAGTGTGTCCCTCTATATCTTAGTAAAACATGACCTTTACATGGGTAATCTTTTTATTAAACTTTGTTCATTATATAATATACGCTCTCTTCAAAATGCCCTGTTTTTAAATATATATATATTTTTTCAAACAATAATAGAGTGGAACCAACTACTTTTATGAGTATTTTATTTTGAATGTGAAATACTGCCATTACTTATTTTCCATCTTTATGTTTATATCCATGCATATGTACCTGTCAGTTTGTTTCTCTTCTTAGATTGTGTGCATAATCCCGTTTACTTTCATTTTGTCCTGCTCCTCCTGCCTGGGCCTACCAAGGCTGGCAGTATTGAATACATTAAAAGAATGAAGTACTGCATTTGCATTGCCAAGCTGACATCATTAGAGGGCACCACTGTGCACTTGGTGGCGTTGAGAGTCCTCACGCCGTCATATTTGCGGTGAATAAAGATGTACGTGGATATATACAAACATAACATTCGTTACTCTGGCACTATCTAATTACTGTCTGAAGCCCTATATACATGGACTCGACAGCACCGGGTCGGGTAAGCGTCAAGTAAGCGAGGTCACCATTACTCGACCCGATTGGTGTCTACATGAACTCGCTTTCTAGCGAGTAAGTATCGCAGCGGCGCGTAGCGTCGAGATTTGAAGTTATCGTGCAAGTTTCTTACTCGTATTTGATTCCGTTGCCTTTTACTATCGAGAGCTTCGATTGTTATTTTTTATCGTTGATGAGGGCTAAAAAGCATTCAACTTCGCTGACACTCCTCGCCGTTCCGGTTGCTTTTTGATCCCAGAGTTCGCCATAACTCGACTCTCTGACTCGACAGCGTCTACATACTTTTAGACAAGCGGGTCAAGCGAGTTAACCTACCCCCTGCAAGCGAGTTAACGCGACCTGCTCCGCGGCTATTTTACTCGACCCGACTGCGTATACATGAACCCGACAACTGGTTTTTTACTCGACAGACTTACTCGACCCGACTCTGTTGAGTCCATGTATACAGGGCTTGACAGCTGGGGCTATACCTTGGTTTGTCACTTTAGCCAGTGTGCAATCATTTTTGCACTCACTGATAACAGTTTTCAGTAAAGGGGTGCAGGAAGTTCACTAATAAAAAAAATCCCTAAAAAGTCGTCTGTGGTAAAATGGTAAGAATTGGGCCTAGTTGGTGATTCATGGTGGTTCACCGCGCTATCACCCACACAAGTGTTGTGTTTCTTGTAATTGTAGGTATTAGCGTGGTGAACCACCCTTCTGTGGTATCTTTAACAAAACCATGAAATAATCATGCGCCCTTTCTAACAAACTGTTAGGAAGTCAAGCATATTCCTTTAGCATCCTTTACAGTTAGCTTATTGCTGTTAAAAAAAAAAAAAAAAAAAAAAAGGCTCCTTATTTGCTATCCAGTTGTCAAACTGTTAAAATATATTCACAGGCCGAAATTCCTGAAGAAATCTGGGTTCATTAAACTTCAAAAATGGAGAATTTAGGAAGCCTCACCCTAACTTCTCCTGTTCGAGAGTCCCACACACGTACTTCACTTGTGCCGCTGGCAGAAACCCCCAGGTGACCGGAGGTAACATCAAGACATGCCACCTGCAGATTAAGCAGAGGCAGCTGTCCTTATATACTGTCACGTAAAATTTTCTGCATTTGCACAAAGGCAGCAAAGCTATGAATCATGCAGTCAATATTAAAAGAAATCTTACACTTTTGCTGTGAATGCTGCCAAATGCTGTAGTTGGGGCCATGAAGCATGTCTGGCAGTTTGGGTCAGTGTGAGAAATATTAATAGAGCTCTGAAAAAGAAGTATAAGAAGTATATATGTTAAGCCCCAACACATACTTGATTGAAAGAGAAAGTAAGGACAATGCGGGCAGATTGTAACTAAAACAGGCTGACGAATGTGACAATGAAGCACATTTCAGTTAATACAATTGCGCTAATTGAAAGCCAAATGAAACCAATCGAATTTCAATTTATAGGACAGCTTAATACCAATCGATTTCAGCTTAAGCTAGCCAGCTGATACCATATAATACCAACTGGAATATTGTTCCACTGGCTTGTTTTACATTTAAGCATTTTTTTAGACTTTTTTTTTTTTTTATTGTGCACCATTAATTCTCCTTTTGTCTAGAACTCCCGACGTATATGCTTACAATACTCACTTTTGTCATTCCAGTCACTTTAAACTTGTCCGAGGTGGACACTGTGGGAGTTCCATCAGGACTGCAACCGGTCCGTTTAAGCTTGCCGTGAATTCCCGGTTGTCCTAAATGATCATCACGAACTAAGCTCACAAACTTGCGTTCACAGATGTGTTTATCACTTACCACGGTATTTGCAAGTCACCCAGGCGTCTCCATTTACCTCCCTGTTTCAAAAGAAGCACCCATAATAGGCATAAAAAGAAGAAAAAAAAAAAAAAGGTACACAAGCTTTTGAGTAGAGTATGCCACAGGGAGCGTTTGTAAAGTGCACCGCGTTCATAACATGTTTAAAAGTGGCAGCAGTGTGCCATGAAGAACCCCAGTGTGAAATCGCCTGATATTCTCGTGTTCCTCACCTTAACACCTCGTTCCAGTTGCATTGAATGCTTAGAACTGGCTTTTCAATATGAGTCACTTGCATAATCAGCTTCTCTTGATGCGATTTAAAACACGACGTACGTAAAACTGCAGAACGCAGCACGGAACATACGAAGCCAACCAAACGATCAATCAAACTTGCTAACTTGCGTTGGATGCGATCGCGTCCACTTGCGTCATCGATTCCATTTGTGCGAACATTTTCGTATCTAAAAAAGAAAGGCAGGCTCCACTTTTCTTTTTCAGTTATCGTCCTAATGAAACATACAGTTGATAAAATGCCTTCACTTTACGAGTTCGAGAGCTCAAAGCATTCGCGCTGAAGGCGTCTTGAATTGATTGGTCAGTCAGCTGATCGACGTAGTTTGTAAACATGGAGCCGCTCTGTATATGTCGCTCGTTTGTGGCGATTTCTTCTTAACGGTAAGCGCGCCGCACTTTTTTGCGTTGCATGTGTTTCACTGCGGCATAACTTGCGAAATGCTTGCGTACCTCTCCTTCGGTCAAACACCGTGAATTATTAGCAGCTGTCAAGACCACTCAGTAGGCCTAGACAGGAATCTGTTTTGCTTTCGCCCTGCAGTGGTTGTTGGTGATAGTTACAAACTGTTATCTTTGTTACGCATGCGTTTACAGACTTCAGCCTGCTTCAGCCTTGCCTTTTGGGGCGTGACCAAACGTGACAGCCGTTCGCTCCGCGACACAGCTCTCCGACCCTCATCCGAAAGTCGATTAATTTTCGGATCGCATGCTGTCAACGCTTATGAGAAGACGATCGCTTAAGCATAACATCCCCTGCTGACTTGATGTTGTCGGATCCGCAGATAAATATAATTCTAGTAGCAGATTCTTGACGTTATCTCAAAAGGTGCTGCTGTTGTGAATGGTTACGGGGGCAGGGTAGCGAAATTTCGTCAGCTGCACAGTACGCGACAGCTTACCGCAGCTAACGCTAGAAACTTTAGCACGTTTGCACCTAGACAAGCTTATTCCATAAGGGTAACGAACTTCCTGGTTTGATAAATATAACGGGTGTCTTCAGCGGCGTACACATGACCTACAAAGACGCGTATTTATGCGTGTACTGTAACAGCGCCGCGATGTGCGCACTTCGCGTGAGATTCTCTTGTTCTCAGATCGTGAAACGCGAGCGAATTAATACCACACGTCTGCGTGCCGTTGGCTTAAGCAGGCGTCTGATTTTCTTAGGGAGAATGAGCTGCGTTTAAGCGATTCCCGAGACCATGGCGTACCGCTACAACGGCGAAGAGAGCGTTGTGCGGCTGCTTGGCGAGCGACAAGTCAAGGTAAGTCGCCTGCGGCAACCCGATCACTGTGCTCGTTGTCTTAACGTAGGCTTGTCTGTTCAGACGTAGTGCGTTGCCACTCATTTAGTCGCAAAATTTTGCCTCTACTTATGCTTGCACGAGAGTAAAATTTACTTCGTGGAAGTGGTTGCTATGCAGCTACAGTAGCAGAAATGTTGGCGTAACCGAATATGTGTGCATGATGGTAAATCATCTCCGTAAGCAAATGCAAATTGTTCCGTCGCGCATATATTTCACGCCATTCTTCTCGGCCTGCGTCTCCGTTTTTATTCGCGAAGAAAAAAACAAAAATAATCCATCGAGCAATTAAATGCCGCAGAACTGTCATTTCCACATTCTTCTCGGAATTACTCATATGTTTATTTCTTTTTTGCCTTATCCAGATGCTACATTGTTACTTTCATTTTACAGCAAATATTTTGCAACTGTGACAGAATTCATGTTAAATGTTTTTGGTTGGGTTTGGCCAATAGGGGTTAATGTCCCAAACTGACTCGGGCAGTGAATACATAAATAATGCATGCTTGTGGTATAAAATATTCTTTTCACTCAGTCCTATTGGAGTTGATGATGCATTTTTGTAAGCTGGTTATTGTCACAGCTAACTGTCTTGACATTCCAGGACAGATGCATTACACGTGTACAAAGGAAACTGCAAGTTACAGAAGATCTGGTAGCAAGACTTGGTCTTGAGGCTGAACTTGAGGTAATGAACTAATGATTCTGATTGATAATTATGTTGGAAACTGTATCTAATTGTACCACTGGAAACTGTATCTAATTGTACCACTTGTGCTGTAATCACTGGACAGAGCTACAAGTGAAAGTCAGAATGCTGCCTGGAAACAGAATGGGTTGAAGCCATTCACATTAATCCAAGCACATTAAATTATTCCAGTGAAAAAATGCCTCCAAAACTTAATTGCATCAGAACTGAAGTATAGAAACGATTGTAACAAATAATATTAACTGCCTGTATGGAACAGCGCAGATACAGATAAGCACAATAGACCAGAAGACCGATGTGCACCGACGTCCTCTGTACTTGTCTGTCTGCACATTTTCATACAGGATACTTAACCAACTAGTCCACCAAAGTGTTTTAACATTGACAGCTACACTGCAGTATTGAGTTTTCAAAAGCAGTGAAATGCAGAATGCTGTAGCATTGCGCTAGTATAGTTCTCAGTGATATCGTGCAGTAAATTTTAATATTTCAAAAAAAAGTATCCTTTGCTGATTTGCCCTGTAGCAGTACTGGGGAATGTATAGATGCCCCAAAAGTAATACGGAGCATGCAAGCTGTGGCCGAAATGGAAAAAGCTGCATGCCAGCGCATTCTTATCAGAAGATACGCGGCAAAGAGCGAGAGTACACCGGCGCATCTGGCTGGCCCATCTCGATAGCTTGATGCTCGCGTTATCACCACCACGAACGAAGTTGCACTGCTGCCATCAGTGCTCGCCAGGGTCACTTTCAATACATCATGCCAGCATTTGTTGTTTGTCCGCGCCGTGTAGAAAGTTAGCATTCAGCAGCTTGCGCTTTTTGCTTTTTCAAGAACGCCACCATTTTCAGCCTGCACGACCGCCGTGGTTTGTTTTTCGCTTCGCGGCGAGTTTGTGACAATGAAAACAGAGCAAACTTCACGAAGGATGCAGAAAGGGAAGACGAGACACAGGCGCTGATCCAACAACTGATCATCTTCCCTTGGTTGTCCTCCCTTTCTGCATCCGTCTTGAAGTTCGTGCTGTTTTTATTGTGATGAACAACCAACTAGCTCATGATGTGTTCTGCGAGTTTAGCTATAGAATAGAAATGCTCGTCCAGCGCTTTGGCAAGTGTGGTCAGCTTTTTCTTGGCTCAAGGAAGCGCATGAAAAAAAAGAATAGCATGCATGTGTTGCCTTCGTTGTCATCATTATGAAGGTAGGGGCTCAACATATAGCAAGTGAGCTAATTAAGGATCACTTCCCACGGCGCAGATTTGCTTTCTTACATTGGAGGAAAAAAAAGACAAACACAAAACGAGGTTATATCTCATTTAGTCGTCTGTGATCGGCTATATTTTGCAAACATGCAAGGAGAAAAGGGCAACACGCTGCAGACAGTTAAAAAAAAAGCTTCCAAAGGCCCTTTTTATGTGTACTCAAAGTTTAATGATGGGTGAAGCTCCCGCTCATGTTAATGACATCAGTCATACGCCGAGGAAGGGACCCATATAATGAGTACATATTCGGGTTGCTCTCGGAGGTTGTCCCACTCTGTCTTGACAGCCTCCCAGAGGTCATCTGGACCCGTGCTGTGATTGATACAAAACAAATTACTTTTCAAAGTTCCCCAAACCCAAACATTCTCAATGATGTTCATATCAGCACCTTTTGGAGTCTACTCCAATAGCTGCACAGCCCGTTCTTCAAGTAAGCCTTTTACAACTCGCCCAGTGTGAACGGGGCTATAGTCTTGCTGCAGGAGGAATACTCCATCTTTAAATGACCCATCCATAGTGTACGGGATGAGATAGTGGTCTTGGATGTCTCAGTAACTGTCTGTGTTAAACTTTAAAGGCATCTAATAATAGGACCAAGGCCTTGTGCACTGACAGCTCCCCAGATGTTCATGGCATGATGACCACTGGTGATTATTTGCATCGTGAAGTCGGGCAGGTACCTATTTGCGAAATAATAATGCGTTGATCAGCTCCTATGTAATGCGTGATTAAAAAAAAAAATACACATTTAACTCAAAATCATGATTGTCAGGCCACAGAGAAAGAAAAAAGCACTTTTCGGCTTACAGAATTGAAGTAATTGCTGTAACAGGACTAGCAAAGAAAAACAGTTTCATTTCTCTACTTTTACTTGCCCAGGGATTACTGTGCTTTAGAATGCTGTGCTCTTTACTTCACACAAATTAATCTTATTCGGACATACCAGCAATTGCATGGATTTGATTCATCTGTAAAGATGACTTGTCGCCAGTCGTCTACAGTCCTCTGCTCGTGGGTGTGAGCAAATGCTAGGCATTGTGCCTTTTTGTCTTGCCTTCAAATATGGCTTCTGCGCCGCCACACATCCATTCAATCGGGCTTCCTGGAGACGGTTCTGAATGGTGCTCAGACTGGTGTCTAGGCCGAGGACATCTCACAGGTGCATTGAACACACAGGAAAGCGCAATTCTGCTGGTGCGTTTCAGCAGCGGATTACAGAACACAAGCACGTATAATTATACACCGAGAAATGCGACATATTATCTGCTTCAGGGCAGTTGCCAAGAAGGGCGAATAGCCCCGTCGCTATACTGAGCGCCCTTGCTGGGCTCAACCAAGCTTCGCACATGTGAAACTGCAGCCGACACATCATATGCGCCTAGTTTTTATCATCCAACGGGTGAGAGTGAGGGTGCGAAGTTACGTCAGCTCTTGTACCCTGGGAGCTGACGAGCACCGATAAGCCACAGCGAGTGCAACACCGCCACACAGCCGCGAGCTTGCTCTGCCAGCCTTCGGAGCAGCCTGGTTACTTTTGGCAAAGACGGTACATATATCATAGAACTAAAGAACTAAAATGTTTTGCTGCACTATATAGAGCTTGGCTTCCAAAGTAGTCCATGCAAACTATCCAGACAGAATAATATTTATCAAATCTTGTAAATATTGATCAAATCTTGTAAATCCATGGCAAACAAGTGATAACCGTCCCATTTGTTATTCTTGTGGATGTGCTGGTCACATTGCCCGGTACTGCCGAAATCGCACTCCCGATGATTTTCTATCGCGCCGAACTTCAGCTTCCTGGCAGCCAACCCGGGATCAATATGCAGCCGCCGATTCATCTGCAGGTTTCGTTGCGAATGACTGTACTACCTTTGCTCCTCGCCGCGTCGCCGCTCCCTATCTCCTTTGCGCCGGCGTCCCAATCTTGTGCAAGAGGAAAACTGAATGCCGCAGTTCCTGAGGCGAGAACTGTGCAACGAGCCAACTGTAAAAGGCCTCGCGTATCTCCTGCAAATCTGCTTGAAGTTTCTGTTGAGGGCGTTATAGTACTGGCTCTGGTCGACACCGGCGCTGCTGTTTCTGCCATGGCTGCAAGTCTTTGCCGTTCATTGCGCAAAGTGACGACACCTATTTCAGGATTCTCGTATGCACGGCAAGTGCCGAGCCTGTAGCAATGTTAATAGAAATAGGGTCAGTTGCCAAACTGGGAGCTGTTTCGCGGCGCCGCCGTCACTGGCTGTTTTGAGTGGCGCTGCAGTCTAACCAGGATCCAGGATCAGTGGCTAGGCTCATACAGTGAGTGCACGCAGGATAGAGTGCAGTGTGCTCGCGACGCGGTTGCTGTAGTGAGCGTTGTTTGTGCTGCCTATGCTTGCATACAGAGTTTTTAACGGTCAAGCCGGCGAGCTGTGTGCTGGGCTGCGCGAGCGGTTACAGGAGCAACACTACCGTGCGGCATTTGTTCTCGGCTCCACATTACGCGGGCCTCCGTGCGGCATGAGATCGCGCGATTCCTCGTATTGACAGAAAGCTTTCTGTAAAATCACGTGTTTTGGACCTTTCATTTTCACGAAGATATACTGAAAACGTACACTCATGTTATCAATGGTAAAGAATTGAGAGGGGTAAATGAAGCTTTTTTGAAGGATGCGCAGTTTTTTCTAATCTGCCTTCATACCTATAGAAGCCGCCTACAAAGAAGCGAAAACTGCCAAAGGTATAGTCATGGAAGAAAAACAAAGTGAATCCGGACTGTCACACTGAAGAAGCATCCTTAAACCATCATCCCCACGCTGGCGAAAGATAGTGGAAGGTGACGGCGGCAGCTTTGTGGCATTTTTGATGCTCAGGAGCTGAAAGCACTAAATATATAAACAAGTGTGTCATTATCTTCTAACTGAAAAGCACTAATGTGTTCCTGGAGTACTCAAGGACCCTACAAGCGACTGAACTATTCTAACTGACAATTAGTAAGTGGTAGAGTGACAAACTACCGAAAACTTGCCCAGAGATGTAATCCGTTCGATTGTGGATCAGCTTTAAAACAGGAAGCTACCACGGATAGCATGATACCTACACTTTGTACAGCTTACAGTGCAAGTAAGGATGTTTTATTTGGTAAAGCGAATGCATTTTTACACAAAATTTCTGTCCGAGAGGAGTAATGTGAGTCAGAAGGAATAATTAAGTCTCGGCTGGTATAATGTATACAATTCTTATAAAGTGCGAAAAGTACTGTGAATAATTTGTACAGTAATGTATATAGGCAGCTATGAATGAGTCACCTCTGTATTTGTGTCTGCAGCAACGCACCGCGCGAATGATCACAAAATAAATACTTGCGACGCTGGTGCTGGCCAGGGATGATAAACCGAGAGTAGTGAATCCCAAAAAAGACTAAACTTTATAGTCTCAAGTTGTTTGCGCTGAAGCTCCTCTCTACGCTCGCTCTTTTCTTGAGGGAAGAGAGGAACAGACAACTCGCGAAGCGGAAGGAGTTCGCTGCCTTCGCGGCTTAGGTTGCGCGTGGTACGCGGATTAAAGTAACTATACATGCTCATTGACGAAATTAGTGCTGTGTGCATAATCCGCTTGTTCGAGAAAACCGCACCACAGACATCGTAGTAACTCGCGGTCAACTTTAGATTGCCGCAAATGCGGCCCTTTGTGATGTGAAGATCTTGCTAATTGGTCGTTAAGCACATATGCGGTGGTGCAGAAACAGCAGAAACACGTGCCAGACCTTTGCACTGACCTAAGTTTATTAGTGACCTTAGATGATCCTTGCAATAATCGTACCTGCACCTTTAGTGTAGATGTCTCATATATGCCACATCGGGGACGAAGCTCATACAACCACTTTCCATTCAAAAGATGACCGCCGCCCAGGTTGGCTGAGCAGCGATCACCTGTACAACTCAAGTTGCTTCAGCAGAGTTTTGTAGCATGGTCGCCACACGGGGTTCAGACTTGACGTTTTTCTTTAGCGTAAATAACAGCAAGTGCGGCATTTGGGGCGCCAGTTAATTTAACATTCCCGAAGGCTACATGCTCCGCCGGACGGCCGGTTCCACGGCGTCTGCTTGCGTTTCGACGGCGACCTGGAGCCGAGTTCGACGGCGGCGCCAACTCGCATTGAAATTGAGGCGTCGATTCAGCAGCATGCAGAGCCCGGATAGTTTGGCAACTGATCTTAGTTCTATTAACATTGGCCTGTAGAGCCTATAGCGGTGTGCACAGCTCGAGTCATCATTCAAGAAGTTGTGTACGCAATAGAGTTCGTAATTTTGCCTACCTGCTCTCATGATCTTATCTTGGGTTGGGATTTTCTGTCGCGTCATAATGCGGTGATCAACTGTGCTTGTGCCGAACTGGAGTTTTTTGCGCTAGACGAACCGTCGCCGGATGTTCCTTTTCCCAAAGTCCTCGTTGCTGAAGATACTGATCTCCCTGCGTGCTCTTTCGTTCTTGTGCCCACCGCTCGTGCTTTTTCCCGCCGTATTGATGTACTTTTCATCCCATTGCCTGTCTTTCTAAACCGCAAAAATCTTCTCCTGCCTTACGCCGTACTTTCTATGTCAGCTGGCCTCATCGCGCTCTGGATTTGTAATCCGTTCTCATTTCTCGTATCTCTGCGTCGCGGTGAATGCCTCGGCACCATCCAGTTCATTGATTCTATTCTCCCTGGTGACGCAACAGCAGCTTCACAGCTCGCTGACATGGCTGCACTCACACCGCCTGTTCTTGCGCTGGACCAGTCTTCTGTCGACGTTTTCCTCCGCTCCATCAATGCCAGTTTTCCTGAACCTCAACGCTCAGAACTTCTCGCGCTGCTTCATCACTCCGTTCTTCATTCGACTCTCACCAGTCCGCTTTGAGCTGCACATCAACTGTTGCCCACCACATTGACACTGGTTCCCATGCTTCTCTGCGTCAGCGCCCCTATCAAGTGTCTGCCAGCGAGCGCCGAGTATTGCCGAGTTCACACAATGCTTCAGAATGGAGTGATTGAGCCTCCTAACAGTCCCTGGTCCTCCCCTGTTGTCCTAGTGCGGAAGAAAGACGGTTCTATTCGCTTCTGCATTGACTATCGTCGCCTAAACAAAATCACAAGGAAAGACGTCTGCCCTCTTCCGCGTATAGATGATGCATTGGACTGTTTACAAGGAGCTGAACTCCTTTCTTTGTTCGATTTACGATCCGGTTACTGGCAGGTGCCCATGGCCGCTAAAGATCGCCCTAAAACCGTATTTGTCACCCCCGATGGCCTCTTTGAATTTACCGTCATGCTGTTTGGTCTCTGTAATGCTCCTGCTACAATCGAGTGTATGATGGATACAATTCTGCGTGGCCTGTAGTGGAAGACGTGCCTCTGTTACCTTGACGACATCGTGGTGTTCTCGCCGGACTTTGCGACCCACCGCTCTCGATTGAAGCAGGTCTTGACATGTCTTGCGAACGCCGGTCTGCTGCTCAACTTGAAGAAGTGTCGTTTCGCTGCCCATGAGCTGACCATTTTGGGCCACATTGTGTCCAAGGATGGTATCCGTCCTGATCCTTTCCAAGCTTCGAGCTGTGGCTGCATTCCCGAAACCTACTACCGTCAAGCAACTAAGGAGTTTTTTGGGTTTGTGCTCATACTTTTCGCATTTTATACGGAACTTTGCTTCCATTGTTGCCCCGCTGACTGAACTCCTCGGCAATAACTCAGACATTTCGCTGTGGTCATCAGCATGCGATGACGCCTACAACACCTTGCGCCGCCTCCTCACAGCCCCGCCCATCCTGCACCATTTTGACCATCAGGCGCCAACCGAAGTGCACGCAGACGCGAGTGGTGTCGGCCTCGGAGCTGTGCTTGCTCAGCGCCCCTCTGGCTTCGGTGAATACGTAGTCGCTTATGGGCCAGCCATACTTCCACGAAAGCCGAAGCGAACTACTCTGTAACTGAAAGGAGTGCTTGGCCATTGTTTGGGCAATCACGAAGTTTCACCCTTACCTTTATGGCCGTTCTTTTGATGTAGTCACGGACCATCATGCCCTATGCTGGCTTTCATCGCTCAAGGACCCATCCGGCCGCTTGGCACGGTGGGCTCTTCGTCTCCAAGAATACGATATCCGTGTTATTTACCGATCTGGTCGCAAACATAAAGACGCCGACGCTTTGTCTTGCTCACCGCTTCCAGCTGACCTTGCCAGCCTCTCCGTCTTAGACTCCGTGGCATCTTCGATCGACGTCAGTGACATGCCTGTCGAACAACAATGATCCATGGATCGCCTCTCTTATTGACTACCTTTCCAACCAATCAGCGATTACCCCTTCACGCGCCCTTCGCTGCCAAGCATTCCACTATGAGATTCGGGATAACTTCCTTTACCGGCGCAACTACAACTCAAGTGGACGGATATGGCTCCTCGTGATTCCACGTCATTTACGGACTTGTGTGCAGCTTTTCATGCCGATCTGCAGTGCGGCCACGCCGGAGTTTTCAAGACGTACACACGAATCCGTCTTCGTTACTATTGGCGCGGTATGTACAACTCGGTTCTCAGGTACGTTCGACCGTGCCTGACGTCTCAATGCCGCAAACCTGCCTCTCCCCGTTCGGCTGGTGAGTTACAGCCTCTCACATGCCCGCTTAGACCCTTCGACCGCATTGGAATTAACCTCTATGGCCCTCTTCCGTACACACCTGATGGCAATCGCTGGGTCATTGTCGCCGTCGACCACCTGATGCGATATGCCGAAACCGCTGCGCTCCCAGCTGCAACAGCCCGAGATGTGGCTGGTTTCTTATTGAAGAACTTCATTCTTTGTCACGGTGCCCCTCGTGAATTGCTCAGTGACAGAGGCCGTGCTTTCTTATCCGAAGTCGTTCCAAGCCCTGCTCGCTCAGTGAAAAATCATTCACCGGACTTGCACTGCCTACCACCCGCAAACAAACGGCCTTGCTGAACGATTTAATCGCACCCTCGGCAACATGCTCGCAAAGTATGTCGTATCCAACCACACGAACTGGGACATTGTCCTTCCTTATATCACCTATGCATACAACACTGCTACGCAATCTAGCACGGGTTTCTCTCCGTTCTTTTTGCTTTGCGGTCTGCATCCATCTGCTCCCCTTGATACTGTCCTCCCCTACAACCCTGACGCATCAGAATGTACTACAGTGACAGAAGTTGCACAGTATGCCGAAGAATGCCGCCAGATTGCCTGCGCATTCACGACCGACTCTCAGTGGTGGCAAAAATATCGCCATGACACCGATCAGAAGAATGCACCACACTTCGAGCCCGGCTCACTCGTGTGGCTATGGGTTCCATCCGGCAGACCTGGCCTCTCAACAAAACTAATTCTCCAAGTATCATGTGCCCTACCGTGTCGTCGAGCGCACTTCACCAGTGAACTATATTGTTGAGCTGCTTACGCCATCTTCCGATTTGCGACACCGTGGCCGCGAGACTGTACATGTGCAGTGTCTTAAGCCGTTCTACGATCCCATTGTATCTTCGTCCCCTTAAGTCGCCAGGATGACTCCTTGTGAAGAAGAGCCCTTTTTGCTGGACGCTGACGAAGAGGAAGCAGTCTGTGGAATTGTGATCGCGCAGATCATCGTGCTGGTTTGATCATCGTGCACTTCTTCGCCGACCTCGACGCCGTCCTCGACCTGTAGATTAAACCTTCCCTTACAATAGAAACAAAACATATTGTCACGTAGTAGTGAATAAACTCTTTATTGTGCTGACTTGCGCCCGCTAAAGAACTAAGCCATTTGGCGGCGGGAATAACAACAAGGGTGCTCGACGGACGTCGAACTACAAATGTCTGCAGATTTCGATGACATTGTATTTAAAGATAGCGAACATCTAGATAACTAACGAAAAGAACCTGAAAACATCCGTTATGATATGGAAATAGTCGTGCTTCGCTGCGATCACTAGGAAAATCTATGTGCATCTTGCACTACCAAGAATGGTGATAAAACCGCGTCTGGAGACAACAAGCAGTAACGTGCACTACAATCACAGTGATAAGGGCGCGTGCTGGTGGTTATTTAAAACAACAAATAAAGGTTTTAATGGTTTGCAGCAATATTTTAGGAGCTCATAAAAGATGGTGCTACATGTTTAGGAGAGAAGAAAAATCCGTGAAAGAGCTATGACTGAACAGGCTTAAAAAGTCGCTGCTTAAAAAGGTAGGTGCTGCCCGACACATGGCTAGAGTAGCCGTTCTACTGTGTTAGGTGGGACTGAGCCAGTGGTTGCAAATTGCTAAGTGCGCACATATTAATGTTGCCCACGTATTAAAGATGTAAGGGTCTTTCTTTAAATGCAGAGCAAAGATTTTTTTTTTTTTCTTATGTTTTAAGCAATACACTGTGTTCTAGTGGAAACTTAGCATGTGGTGTAGTATGAAAGAGAGCCTTTCACCAAATTTCCTTCATTGTGTCTTGTCTGCAGGGTCATGCAGGTTGTGTAAACTGTTTGGAATGGAATCAGAAAGGAGAGTAAGTGAGACATCATCCTGCGCAGTGTTTTCCTATTCCTGCCATGCTTTACAGTGGGTGCTGATTGTTTACAGGATCCTTGCCAGTGGTTCAGATGATGTACAGATAATGTTATGGGATCCATTTCGGCATCGGAAGCTTCACACAATTCCAAGTGGACATCATGGCAACATATTCTCAATAAAGGTTAGCTTCAGCTGCTTTCAGATGTACTTAACTGAAAAGCACAAGTGTAATGAGTTGTTGCTTGATGTTAATGCTTACAACAGTGACAGGACAGAAAGAAATGCATCGCAGCCTAAGAGCACATTGCATGGGTGCATTTTCCTATAAATACATACTCACACAGTCTTTTGTAGCTAGGAGTCTGCACCAAAACTTTTTATGCATGTTTTTGTTTTTATTTACAAATGTGCACACAACTGTAGTATACATAAATCACAATGCCGAATTCGATTATGCCAACTAAATAATTTATAACTGGATGTTTTCTTCTGTAGTTTCGCTTTTGACTTGATTTGCCAAACAATGACTACGATGTCGCAGATAAGTTGACGTCACACGAGTCATGAAGAAAGTGTGACATAACACTGCTTCATTTTTATGTTTCCAGCTCTTGAGTAGGCTTGCATAAGCGTTGGTGTAAATTAAAATGAACAAAGCAGTGACCACACTGCAGTTTTTTTTTTTGTGCATTACGTGACCTTAGGTCTTTTGTAATGCGACAGTCATCGTTTAGCAATTGAAACCGAAACTGTTTAGAAGGAAAAAAATTGTGTTGTATATTTTTATCACCTTTTTGCACAATTGACTTGACTGTAACATCGATTTTTGTAAAATTAGAATTGTGAATAACATGGTGGAGAATAGGTCAGGAAGTATATAATAAGTATGTCCAGATTTTTAACTTGCTTATCCTGTCATAGAGGGTAAATAAAATCTCTCGACTGCATACATATGGGTGGTGAGGCTTGTTAAGTGGTTATAATGACTGCTTTTTTCTTGCTACCCTCAGTTTCTTTGTAAAGAAATCTGAAAAAAAAAAAAAAAAAAAAAAAAAAAAAATTGATTTGACAAGTTATATGTGCTAGTAAGAGCTGCCATTTGCCAGGTTGTTTATGAGGCTAGCAGGGAGTGATTTAGTTCCTAGCTTTAAGTTTGGAAACAAGGTTAGAAAGTTTTGTGCATAAATGCTCGGTGAGGAAAGGCGCTGGTGCTCTTGGCTAATAAGGAGCAGTTCTGTGGTGTGGCTTCTATACCTAGACCAGTACTGAGAGCACATTGAGGCAAATATTTTTGGGGGATTTTTGTGATATGTGGTGCACCCACATATGGGCAAAGATGGAAGTTTGTGCTAACCATGCACTGCAGATCTCTTGTACTAGCTTTTATTTCATCGAGTTTCTCGGTGGTGATGACTTGATAGGGGGGGGAGAGCTCCTTTGCTCGGGTATAATGAACACATCATTATCTTATTCCCATACCTGCATTGCCTTTGACATAGACTATAAGTGCTGTATAAGTGCTGCAGTTTTCTTAGCTGGTAGAGGAAGCAAGCTGATACATTAGAAAACTAGGCCAAGCAGAAAATATATTGTTTTATATTGAGCAAATTTTTAATGCAGATTGCAAAGTTGAACAGCAAAAATTGTCAGTTCTTGTGTGTACTGATCGTTTATTTTCTCTCATATCTTTTAATTTAACTGTACTGCTGGCTGCAAGCAGATAGCTGGAATTCCTGAGTGCCTGAAACCAGTGAAGTACACAAAGCTCATGTATATTCCTCGTAACTGTGTGGTTTTCAAATGTTTGTCCTCAGTTCCTGCCTTACTCTGGGGACAGCCTGATGGTCAGTGGAGCAGCGGACTTCAAGATTCGTGTGCACGACATCCACGCACGGGAGACCACCATGGTCTGCAGCTGTCACACCAGTCGTGTCAAGCGGCTAGCAACCGCAGCTAGTGTGCCCTTTGTGTTCTGGAGTGCAGCTGAGGATGGTGTCATCCTGTAAGTCGTGCCTAACTTTGCCCTAGGTTTTGCCACTAGTTGTTATTGCCTCTGTACTGCCTCATACTTTGCTTGAACATGGCCGGCAGTTGGCAGAGTCATGGCAAGCATAATGATAGGAACAATGTTATTTCAATCTTGAATGCATGGGGCTGGATTTTGTGGGCGTCTAATTAGATCCCTCCACGTCCGGCGTTTGCATGCAGCCCAAAAGTGGGTCTCTGCGTATCCCGACGCCGTGCGGAGAGGGAGACCCACCGCAGGGTTCGAGCACCGAGCTGAAAGGGGTCCGGTCTGCTTTAGCCGCGCTAGGGCACTCTCACACCGAGGGAATCAGCGACACTCACGATACAGACATTTAATCGCCGAGGGCTACGGTACAAAAACACTGTGCGGTAATACACCCCTAAGTAACTCTTCCCAGGCGTCCACCTCCTCGTAACGGACCATCGCGGCAGCGCGCCCCGACAACGGTTGGAGAATGTGGACTGGTGCGGCGGGAAAAACCCCGTCGCCGGGCCGTCCAGCAGCGGAGGCCACACGGCAGATATGAGGGAAAGAACCAGCCCGACAAAGCCCGCGAATGTCCGTCGGCACAGGCCTTTGGAATAGCGGAAATGGTCGCTCACGTACCTTGTCGTTGCGGCTGGCCCCCGTTACGCGTGATCCGTGACCCGCGCTCGTCGCCTCCGCATCCCAACTCCCCCGCGCCCCGCAACCCCGGCCTTCAGGACGCAACCCCGTGCCTACGTCACGTTCATGGTGCCCAATGAGAGGGCCGGCACAGAGCGGCACCCCGGAGAGCGCACTGGGCAGCCGGGTAGAGACAAAGTACTGCCGCGCCTCACGGAAGAGGGTTCGCGTGTGTCGCAGGGACAGCACAGGCTGCGCCTACAGACGCCGCGTTATCCCACAATTTTCACCTGCAGGCAAAGCTGCCACATTGACAGCTTGCCAAGGCTGCAGGCCCCTGCACTGGTAACTTCATGGTAGCAGCTGCAACAAAACTTTTTAGATAACATATGGAAACCTTGCTCACGGAACATTGTTTTTTGCTGTCCAAGACAAAGCTTGGGAAGACTGATGCCTTTCTGTGTCACTCATTGTTCATGTGTTGCATTGTATGGGTAGTACTGTAGCCTCCTTTGTGCAGTTCTTGCATACCAAATAGAAACATCGCATGTACAATGGAATTGCAGCTGCTTGGATTTTATGGTACTGAAGAAAATATCTGAATGAGGAATGACACAGCAATTAAAGTAGGCAATTTTGTCACAATTCCTAATTTTTTGATTTCTTTTTCACATTCCGAAGGGCTTCATCATTTCCTGATGCCGTCACCTTTCTCACAGCAAAACATTACTGCTAGGCATATACTAGTAAAAATCTAGAAAAGTTTCGTTTTTGTGTGGTTATGAAAACTTCTGAGCAAATTATGTTTCTAATGGTCTAGATACATTGCCATATTTGTGGCTTTCTGACGGTGGAGCCCCACCATTTTGGTATCACTGTCAGGAGGAGATCTGACCCTCATAATGCTGCATTTTTTTGATCAAAAGCAAAAGAAAACAAGCTGATAAATGAGACAAGCTAGCAAATAAATCTTAAGGTTGATTGTACTCAGATTATACTTATTCTACGGTTGCAGTCACTCTTCCCTTTGACATTTTGTAGCAAATGATACTAGCAGAATGATTGTTTATTGTGCATGAATCATGATACATTGGGGACTGAAATAAAGCTCTCAATTTTGCATGTATATGCACAATTGTTTTTAAAAGCTATTTTTGCATATTAGCGAGAAACATATGCATGTTAAACTCTTATTTTGTCAGTACTAGATCTACTAGAGGCAAAAAAATATAACTAAAACATCTTTATTATGGAGAGCAGGGGTTTATGAACATGCTGGCATAAAGAACTTGTGTACCTCTTAGTTAAATTTAACGCCTTAAGAATGACTTTTGATGGTGTTAACTGCAATTACTTGGCCACTGTATGAGGTAGCACAAACCTAAATGCATCTCTGTAATCTAATGAGCAGTCGCATATCTGTGCCAAATTTTGTTGCATTTTATTCATAAATAACGAGAATAGTTTCAGTTGCTGTGACCCTTCTACGTAAAATGTCAAAATATTGTGGGAACCAAAGAAAAATCATAACAAGGTGTCCCACATCAACATGCCTTTATGTCTTAACAAAACGTGTAATGAATTTATCTTTTGCTTCATGCAAACAGTTTGCGTGGGAATATCTGTTCCTCGCTGTTCTGGCAAATGGTGCAGTGCATATATGCCATCAGATGAACCAGCGTGCATATGCATCCTCTAGTGTTACTTAGAGCATCAGCAGCCTTCCCTGCCCTACAGGCACTTAGTGTGTGTGTGCTCATGACATAATGTGGAACGATAACATGAAGAGCCTTGGCAGACCACAACAAAACAAAATGCTGATTGCAGCATGAAACACAAACACATCCTACTTTGCCTGATGATTGTGAAATGAGTATGTTGCCGCTATATTTAGGCCAGACGACAGTGCCACTCTGCTCCATAGTCCACACGTCTTGAGTCACTGATTCACGATCATCACCATGTGCCTTGGCCAAATGGGAACTGTGCCACCTGTTTGAATTAACCAGAGCACAGCCAGTTCACTCAGAATTAGCCAGCATTTCATGTCATACAGTAGTATGCATGCTCTCACATTCATTTCACAGCCTTAAAGAGGCACTGAAAGGGGGTTTATCAATGATACTGGTGGATATCGAATTGACTTTTAGCATCTTGCAAATATTTTCAATCTAGTTTAATAGCACCAGAGATAATGGCAATTATTTAGGGCCTCTATGTTTTTCCTCTCAACTCTCACACTGGCCTGAGCCAGAAAGTTACAGAGGTGCACTTAAGTCTCCTTTGTGCAGAAATGCAAAAGCATTGTGAGTTGCTTGGCACGGAGTAGGGTTAGCACGCTTGGCTGGGACATGGAAAGATGAGGGTTCAAGTCCTGGCATGGACATGGTTTTGTTTCTTATTAATGATTGACAACCCGTGGTCTGCAGCATGAGGCAGGAAATTTTTTTCACATTAGAAATATAAAGAGTGAGACCAGTACTGCATTCCATCTGTGAAAGCACGACGAGCCAACCCAGCTCGATTGCCTTCTTGTTAAGTGTTAACTTACTCAGCTCGTTTGGTCAAAACACCGTTTACGTAGTAGTCATCATAGTAGTCAGCACTACTTGTTGGAAATAATCGGAGCTGCATTAAAAAAAATCTTAAATGGCAATTGGGATTCTAGTGATTGACAATTGATTGGTGTGTGATAGGGAATGATGAGTTGATGAAACGATCGTAATTAATTTAGGAATGAAAGGAATGAAAAAAAATGGGGAAAAAGTGATTAAAAAATGTCAGTGTTTAGAATGAAAAGCCAATGCTTGATGATGCTTATTAAAAAAAGTAGAGTGTGTGCAATTGATATAATGAATTGAAATAATTGAAAAACATGAAAAACGTGTTCAAAAGTGTTAAAGGGGTCCTGCAACATAATTTGAGCGCATTGTTCTGGCTTGTTTGTTGCCATTGTTGAGTTATTGAAATGTTACTAGCAATAGTCTTAAAGTGCATATTTTGGTATTTAATATTTTAATTTGTTCGAGAAGAAAAATCATGGTACTGACGGTGTCAGCACACAAAGATGGTTCTTTGCAGCGAATATGACGTTAACAGGCGCGCATTTGACGATTAAATAAATAGCAAATGCACTGCAAATTGTAACCATTAGGAAAGATTTGTTATGTCGCATTGTTGTATATTATACTAAGTCAACGAATCCAACATGTTTGCTTTACACAAAGGCACTGCAAAGCAGGAGACTCAAAAAGCACCAACAGAGGTGCTGGTTACTGCTTTGCATCGCAGACTGTCACTGCTTTCACGACCTCTACACGTGGATAGCTACCTGTGACTATGCAGCCAAAGTTAGAAAGAATTCAATGACCTCTCCACTCGCTATGTAGAGGATGCCTGCGGATAGAAGGAAAGGGGCGGTCAAGGAGCAGGCTCACAAGAAAAGCACAGTAGTTGGGAGTGAATGGTGACAAAAGAATGTATGTCTCCTTCCCCTGCCTGCTCCCGGTCTCTGCTCCTCATTCTGTTTCTGCGAGGTGTCATAGAAGAGACCTCATCAACTTTAGCAAAAACATTTCATAGGGACCGGGAAACCATGAGAAGACATCTTCTGCGACATTGTAGTGACGTGCTCATGTAGTCTGTTTCGATGGCCACACACTTGTCGTCATTGGTTGAGTGAAACGGAAAAGTGAAAGACCAGGAAAATTGAGTTGAGGGCAATTTTTGGTTTGCTTGTACTATTTTGAAAATTCATTCCATAATAACTCCGATTCTATTCCTGTAATCCTTTTGGTTAGGTATCAGTGTGACATGAATAATCCATCTAAAGTATAGCAGACAAGCTTTGCAGGGCCCCTTTAAACTGCTCAGAATGGAAAGCCAGTTTTGCTGATGTTAAATATTGGTGTAATAAGAAAGTGAAAATAGCCAATGTGTGTGAAATCCTACTGTGTCATGCCCTTAACTCTAGATCTTAGGTGCTCCCCTATATATATATAATATATATATATATATAGGGCAGCACCTAAGCTCTAGAGTTAAGGGCATCCCCTCTTCTTTGTTGCGGTGCTGGTGAACCAGTGATAGCACTCTGCAGCAGTCCACACTGTTGACATCACCTTGACTAAACAATGCAATGTGCGATAACTCTGGTGAATGCCTGCCACTGTGGTTTGCGATGAAGCAGTAAAGTAGGAATTAAAAAAAAAATCCCCTGCAAATTATCAGCCTGCTTTTAAGGACTTGTACACAATATGCATGCTTAGTGAAATTTCCTCTACATGAATTGGTGAAAAAAATTGTGCGGAACCGTGCAGACCACATAAAAGAAACAAGGTGAGACACAGGCACTACTCACAACTGAATTATATTGAACCCAGGAGTCACCTTATAAAAGGTGAAATTTCAAGAGAAAAGAAGGGTGGAATGGGAGTGAGGGTGAACAAAGATGACCATCAGAAACGCATAGGTAAGGAAGCAACCCAGAAAAACAAAAGAAAGTTAGTGGATAGCAGCGTCTAAAAATGTGAGCCTACTGCCACACTTTTTATGTGATATGCCTCCAAATTAACACGTGCCATTTTATGCATACTCTTTCCAAGAATCTTCATCTCATTCAATTGCGCCTCGCATCCGTTGCACTTGACTATGTGTGCAACTGAATGGGCATACTTGTCCTTTAATTCTGATACCGTTCGGGCATGGTCCTCCAAACGCTCATTGATGCAGCGGCTAGCTTGGCCAACATAAAGCTTCCCACACTTATCGGAATAGCGTAGACCACACCAAGTGAACTTCTGGTAAACAGAGAGTCATGCTTTATCTGGCAACCCCCCTTTCTTTAGTTGCAAGCTTTATGTTGGCCTCTGCAGCAATGACTGTACATAATTCACTCATTTCATGGCCATTCTCAAAACCTCCTTTTCGATGCCCTATGAAATACTTTGCAATGCAGTAATTGCAGAGGGTTGTCTGCCATTGCTGTTGGTGCCCTTCATTATGGAGAAAGAAGGCAGATTTTGCTGTCTGCTGGTGTTCCTTTGCAAGGGATTGTCTGTTAAATTGGCGCCGGGACTGCCTTTTGTCAGGTGACCGAGGATTTCAGTCGATTTGGCTGGCTCCTATTTGAGTGAAGGAAACTGCAAGGGTGGGGAGAAAGTGTGCACTGTTCACATTTGGCTGTGGTGGCTCTGCAGGCAGTTTGACTACCGGACACCACACCAGTGCACAGCGGATGCAAGCCATGTGTTAGTGAACCTTGGCTACCACCTGGGGCGCAATGTGGAAGCCAAGTGTATTGCCGTTAACCAACTCCAACCACATTTGGTGGCTGTGGGTGCCAATGACTCATACATCCGCCTTTATGACAGGCGTATGATCAGCACCACAAAGGTGAGAACTTTTTGTGTTCAATTTGAGTTAAATACTTCAAACAAGCATGTAGAGTTGAAAGGAGGCCGTAGATGCAGAGACTCTCATCACACAACTTATTAAAGTCTTCTTTTCTTTTGTCTCTTGAGCATTCAGTGCAGATTTCAGCTTGCAATGGAGCATGAGAACGTGTGGCAGCATACGGCCACATGTAGTTAGTGTGCTAAGAGGGTTCCAAATAACACCTGAAGAGTCGTTAATAATCTTTGCTAGTTACTAAGACCGATAACTGCAAGCCACCGCAAGTAAGTCTTGTGTTAATAGTGACCTTACCATTGTGCAATGACTGACTGCTTATGCATCACTTAGTGACAGTTGTCTAGGCCACATGGTGTTGTTGATAAGCTATGCTAGAGATGGCCTTTGTTTCAGAAGTGCTCATTGCCGTGGGCGCAAAGATCCTGTGGCATGACGAAAGAAAGGAGCTTTTGGCGATGTGCGGACTGCTGTTGTTTACTTGCAGCTCACAAGGTACAGCAGTCTTTCCAAGCTAGACATGGAGGCCGACAACCTCCCACCTGGCTGTGTAACTTATTTTGCCGCTGGTATGTACACATTCCACTTACTGTTGGAAGTGAGTGTGCTCAAGTGGCTGCATTTCTGCCCCTTTTTATAATTGGTGGGTTGAAAGTCTCGGTGGTGGGGATTATATTGTCATAGTTTGAATTAATTATTAATTGATCCAGCGCTTGCCTCAGAGGGTCCACATATTGCTTTTGAATGAGGAAAACGGAACCTGCCCTGAGCTGCATTTAGCACGAGCACCCAATTCTCTATGGTCTTGCTTTCTGCACAATAGTGTATAGTAAACAGTACTTTTTGCATTGCCGCTGTGGAGGAGAAGTGCTTTGTGTGTGTGGAATGTGCGCTTATATGCTTTTAGGCTGGGATAGGATTAACTGGCACCTCACCACCATAACTTAGTTTTTTCAGGTAATATTGGAATTGCTGATAAAGTGGGTACTTGGCTGAAGCATTCGTAGGTTCTCATCTGACATTATTGGCAATTAATGGCTGTAACTGTTGATACTGTTATTTTTTATGGCCCCAGATATAATCAGAATAATCAAACAGCCCAAAGTATAGAAAAGAATAACTAAACTGCCCTGAAAAATCTTGCCAATGTTCAGCTTGCATTTGAGCCAAAGTCATGCTTTTGTCACGTTCATGCTGCATTTGTCCTCTCCATACTGTGTCCATACTGTGTGCTTGTCACAGGAGTAAAATTATACAATGCTGGCATGGCATCACGCCACAACCCATGCGATGCAGCAATTCTGCGCGTATGCCATGATGCACTCTCCCAACTGCTCGGCATGCTGTTTACAGCACGAAGCCAGTGCCCATTTCCCTTGGCAGAGACAATGACCAAGACAGAGAGCCTTTGACTGCATCTCTCAGTACTAGGCTCAGAAGCCCTTTGGAGAAGCCATCTTTTCAATGAATGAGTAGGGTGCAAGTGCATGGAAGGTGGCTATGGATATTGGACGAAGGCGGTACGAATTGCTGATAAAGGCATTGAGACATAATTGAATGGAGTAAGGAGATCAAAGAGTAGCCAATGGATGTCGTGGAAACAGTAGTGGTGGAACAGCAGTGACGGCATCTGCTGCTGCATGGGAGGTTGCATGTATTAAAGTATAGAAGCTTGGCTTCATTCACTTGTAGTGCATGCATCTAAAGAGTTGCCTCCCAAATAGCTTTAACCTATCTCGTTAATTCCATATTTTACATATTTTAGTTTTCGTTCTTTTGATGGGCCCTGCTTGGCCTGAACAGTTTTGCATTATGATTAAAATAGTACCGTATTTCCTCGAATGTAACGCGAGGGGCGACTGCATATTTCCCAATGGAAAAAATAAAACCATGAATGCAATGCCAGATAAGCACTTGAAAAATTGTGACCCTTGCAGTCTCATACAAAAATGCTCATTTCGTCGTCGTCAGAGGCCTACTTTTCAGAAACAGTCTTCCTTTTCACTCTCGTCCTCCCAAACAATGTCTTCGGAAGCCTTTGCAGTCAGGCTCACATTTAAAAATCACCTCCTGCTGCATCCACCACTTATGTATGTTAGATTAGTCAATTTCTAGCCACTGACCTGCTGCAGAATTTCCAATTTATTCTATCAGAATAGCTTTTCTCTTGAATCGAGTGTCGTACTGTGCATAGCGCATTGCCATCATGCAAAATGTGATAACAGAAATAATCGCACTAATCCACTGAGATAGATGCAAGGTGACTTGATCCTGAGCCTATGAGCAAAAAGCGCACTGTTTCAACTTTGCATGGATTGGGATTTGGCTGAGTTGGCTTCCCTGGTACCCACGTTGCCAACATACATCGTAAAACCGTGGAAACCGAAACCAAGTGGTGACGGATTCAATATGTCTGTACCCCGGCGCTGCTTTAGGCCAATCGAATTGCAGTATTTTATTATAACGTGAGGGTAGACTTCGAGAGTCAAAAATCTTTTTTAAAATCTTGCATTACATTTGAGTAAATACGGTACTTAAACTTCTAAAGTGTTGAAGCTCTCCTTTCACATTGTATTCGTGCAAATAAGGTAAAATAGTCATTTTTTCATCATGCTTTTGTTTCTGCCAATATCCATAGTCAGAGTAGCATCAAAAAGGCAAATGTGGGTGTTAATTCATTCTGTGGTAGCACATTCTATGGAAAATGCCTAAATCCACAATTTTAAAGTAGCACCCTTACAGGCCATGATCCTAGTTTAACAAAACGAGGTGGCAGAGCTCATGTTGGAAGAGTTGCTACAGTGACAGAACAGGTGGGTGCTTTAGATATGTTACACAATATGGCAGGATCAGACGTACAAAACTCTCACTTTCACGATGTAGACATTTGAAGCTAATAGTTGAAAGCCTACGTGCGGAATTTTGCACAAGGTCCATGCGTAGGATTGTCTTAATGTGACCGATCCACAAGAAGGCAAAGTGGACGAAAGTTCGTGCGACTCTTTAAAACTCAATCTTCATATAATTTACGGACATTTTGGTTTTGCCATGTCCATGTTATAAAGGTCAGCATGGTACATTCGTTTGCGGGTGAATATTAAAAAATGATTGAATATCATATTTTCAAATCAAGGATGAAACAAGTAACCATACTTTACTCGTATTTGAAATTTTGCACACCCACTATGGTTTAGTTTTGCAGCATTTATCTAAGCAAGTCTTACTTTTTCCAATGTTTCTTTGTTTCAGGTCACCTCCCATTAAAGTACCCTAGGAAGAGGTATCGCACGTTAGCCTCAACCTATGTTGCCTTCAGCCCTGACGGCAGCGAGCTTCTTGCCAATCTAGGTGGCGAGCAGATTTACTTATTTAACATCAACCACCCGCGGCAGCCAAAAAGCTTTGACCTCCAGAGCTTCACATCATCACTTCACTCAAATGGGTTGTGCAAAAGTGAGTCCTTGTTGGCCTCCATTGTGTGGAAACACCTGAAGTCTTGCGTATTTGACAAATTGAGAGCATGTTTTAAATTTAATGGCAGAGCAAATGTACAGCTGTGTTTTCGGTGATTTTCTTTGAATTTATACATTCTCATTTATGAATCATGGAAATGTAAGGTGAATTGCTTGATTGCCAATGAGAACTTGAAATAGAAATTTGTTTAGTGTTCATTCTCACATATGGCGAAATAGTACTTACGTGCTCTTCCCTGTACCATTGTTTGTGGAACAGTAAGTGCATTTCTAATTTCATCACCAATATTTAGCTTGTGCAATGAGTGAGCTGCTGATGCAGAAGTTAAAATATGACACATGCAAAAAAACTTAGAAACTATGTCTGACTGCAGTGAGCAGAGATGCACAAGATGATTTTTTATTATTGTTATTATTATTTATTTATTTATTTTATATTTCTTGCTTTCTAGACTTGACTGAGGGAGCCAGTAGTCCCGCAAACGGGTTTAGTACACACAAGAATGGCATATCCCATGGAATGGTTTCCAATGGAATGAAACAGAACGGAATAGTTGCATCTGCAGACGCTCCTCCTCCAAGTTCATCTAGTACAAAATGGGGGTATGTTGATCGTGCTGTAGAATGTTTCTGGTTTTCTGCTGTGTGTACTTGTTAACCTTGTTGCTGGCAGTGTTAGGCACAGCCTTTGCCAAGTATGACCAGGCAGCAAGGTTGTCAGAGTTGAGGACATTTATAATTGTACGCAGGGGAGTTTGGTGCAACTCTTACAGCACTCCTATAAGGCCAAAGGTCTTAAAAGGTGAAGACGGGAATTCTTTTTACTTTAGGTTAATAGGACTTATTATCAGTGCTTCACCACACAGCTGAGAAACAAACCCTTATTGCATGGTTACTTTTGACAAAAACTGCTCTTGATGCCCCCATCAATTTTCAGTTTTATGTAAGCATAGAACCCCAATTGAGATGATGATGACCTTGTGGTGGGATCACGTGAAATTTTGACTGGCTGGTGTGGAGCATCGCCAGTGGAGTCATGCAGCTGGCAGATGCACATGGCATTCCCTGATGAGGTAATGTGGTGTGTTACATCACATGCAGTATGATCTGATAAGGGACCAGCGGTGGTGGTAGTCGGCAGCTGCGCTGTCACCATAACACAAAGTGTCCCTGATAATTTTTCAGGCACTATTGTGTTGATTATGTTCCTCAGTTTTCTGGTAAAATATGAAGCACTAGCCATTGCACCAGCGAAAACTCATTATAGTTTGGGACTGCCATTGCTCAGAGAAATGTTTGGCGTTTTCTTTGCCTGTCTCAAATCCCTGTTTTTGTGTACTTCAATATAAGAAATAAGCGATTGTATTTGTTAGCCAGATAACTTTAGCACTGCCTGTGGTTGATGCCAAAAAGAATGCAATGCATGCAGAAGGCAGACACTGAAAGAGCAGTAATGAGGTCATGAAAAAAAAAAATTACTGGATGAAAGCACTGAGAGCATCTTGCATTACAGTAATCAATGCGTAGTCATCATTGCTGTAGGTTTGATGAAACAACAGGTTTGATGAAACTCCTAAAGTATAAAACTCCTTTACTCTGTGGGGTCTTTTCAGCAAATCGAAACGGAAACTGGCTTCATAGCCAGAGGGAGAGAGAATAAACTTTATGTAATATACAGTGAAACCTTGTTATAACGAACAGTTGAAAAATCTGAAAATAGTTCGCTCTATCCATAATTCGTAATATAAAATTTCGTAGAAAATACATGCAAGAGCAGCAAACCTCAATCAGAGAAGGCAAAGCAACTCGGAGGGTGCCTTCTTGGGTCACGTCCGTTTATTTACGCGCAAAGAACTGCGTTATCGCGGCCTGCTTTTTCGTGTTGATCGCGTTCCGTATCACGCCCTCTTCCACAGTTCGCAAACGCTCAACAAGGGCAAACCCACTGCTCTCAATAGCACTGTAGTGGCGGCGCAGTAAATCCAATGCAGCAAGCGCTTCTTGTGAAGTCGGAATGTTCTCATCGTTTGCACGGTTAGCCTGAGCTTCGTCTGCGGGATGTTCAGAAACTTCCACAGCGATTTCGGCGTCCGTCAGTACAGCCGTGGTCGCCGTGATGTCGTTGCCGCCTACAAAGTCCTCTACAGTCATTGTTGCAGGCATGTCACCTCATCGAGCTCGCGGAGCTCTGCTTCAGCTTCGTCTCCATCGTTAATCGATGCGCGGGCCTCTGCTGGAACAAAAGCTGCGTGCCGAAAGCAGATGGCAATCGTTTCGCCTTTCACGCTGTCCCATGCCGCTTTAATGCTCCCAGCAAGTCGATCTTCAAGTCCTGCTTCATAAGAAGCTTCACGAGAACAGTGTCAGTCAGTCTCTTCTTGTAAACTGCCTTTATCTTGAGCTTGGTCTTTAACGTCAGTTCTGCTCTTCTTTTCACGTTCACCGCCATCACAGCACTACGCACACCCGCGCACCACACTCGACACGACGACCGACGCAGCCTCCGCCGAACGCTACGACGGCCACGCCGCTGCTATGGTGGCTAGAAGGGGGAGGTGACGCCAACAGCGGACGGAAGCCGCTCTTCCATTTCAAGGCGGGTGTAGGTGGCGCTGTTGGCCGTAGTGCCATGCATGGTACGCGCTGCTCACCTTCAGCCACGGTACTTGAACATACGTATGCCCGCCGTGCGTGCAACGCGTCGGCCTTTCAGTGATGTTGTTGCAGGTAATGGTTTAGCTCATTAAACTCTAATCGAACCTGATTACGGCTGACAGAATTCAATTTTAAGCCGTGGTGGTGCAGTGGTTAGGGCGTTCGACTGTTTTGCCCAAGGATGAGGGATCGCATCCCGGCCGCGGCGACTGCTTTTCACTGGAGGCGAAAAGCAAGGCGCTCGTGTGCTGTGCGATGTTAGTACAAGTTAAAGAACTCCAGGTGGTCGAAATTCCGGAGTCCTCCACTACGGCGTCTCATAGCCCGAGTAATTTCGGCACATGAAACCCAACAAACAAAACAATTAAGTCGATCGGTTGGTACTCCAATACTTCTGGTGCGTAGAATACGGGCGTATCTTTCCTTTCAGTTCCAGGAATTGAAGGGTCTTGAATGAGTCCCATCGGATCGAGATAGTGCATGTCGAAAGTAGAAGACAGACCAAGAGAATGAGTCTTCAAGGTATACTGCGCACACACAAAACAAGGACGAGAAAGGTACAAAACAAGTGCAGGTGTTGCGCTTGTTGTGTACCTTTCTCCTCCTTGTTTTGTGTGCGCGCAGTATACCTTGAAGATATGTCTGACCGACTCGCCCAACAACGCACTCTTTCAAGAGAATGAGGATGGAAGGATGTTTCGGCTCCGTGCGGTCGCATTTTTTTCCCACAACGTTGTTTGCCCCAGGGCATAAAATAATATGCAAGAAGAAAATTAAAAGGGGGTAATAAATGAAAGAAAAAAGGTTGGCTGTTCTTTGGTCGATGTTTTCCACCTCCTTCAGTTTCAAGAATACGAAGCATCAGCATTACTCCTAAAAAATGTGATTGGGGATCCAAACAAGCAAAACAAAGCATCGCAAAAATTTATTGCACATCATAGTAATAGCAATGTCATAACATTCAGGGTAATTCAAAATAACAGATACATTTACACATGCTTCTGTGTAATTAGAAAGAAAAAAACATTAAACATTGATTACCAACACTGCATCCATCGCTTGGCACTAAGATGTGGGGAGGCAAGGATATCACTTCCCGCTAAATAAAAAAAATATTACATTCGATCTTGAATAAATATGCAACTTAGAGCACCCTCCTAAGTTTCAGCACTTTCATTCTTCCCTGCTTAGCGTTGCGCTTACAGTTCTGGGCCTTAACATAGAAGTGCTGCCTGGTAAGAACATAAAATTTGATAATTTTGCTTGGGAGGGACATACTGTGATTTTCTCTTTTTTTTTCTTTTTTTTTTGCGCTGGAGTTCATCTGTTCGGCGAAGTTAGGCCCTCACATTAACATGTCAGCAGCGCAACACATCTGGCCTTAAGTGAGAGATCACGCTGGCAGCCGCGAACAAACAGGAACGCTGCCGCACCGTCCATACACCGCGCGCGAACCTGCACACGCGCGTGATCGCGTGACTGCATCGCCAAGCTGACCGCAGCGCCACCGCGGCCTTTACGGCAGCGCATGAACCAGAGGATCGCGCTTTCTCGGCGGATACGCCGGCGCTGGTGCCACCTCCCCCTTGTAGCCACCATACCGCTGCTAACACTAAAACCAAAAAACGCAAATGGCGCAAAAACCAAAAGAGCAAGTTGTTTCCTTCCTCCATTCAAAAAACAACATTCGACCGTGCTGCTGCCGCCGCTGCTAAAGTGGCGCTGTCGGCGATTGTGAGATGCAAACGATTTCTTATGGCCTCCGAGATCACCTCAGTGCGCACAAACAGGCACGCGGAGGTAATCTCGGAGGCCATATATTTCTTCGGCTGTCAACTCCCAATGCCGTCGTGGCATCTGTGGTGCTGTCAGCGCCTGCGAGGTAATCCTGAACATTTGCTGCACCACATAACACACATGTAGTGCAACGAAGCCTGCCTCCTGCTATTAAAGTGAGGTAGTGCTTGGCGTCGCGAAGTTCGTAATATCCGTTTTATGCCAAACCGCGTTCGCTATGGGAAGTTAAAAATACATGTGTTTGACAAAAATATTTCGGAAGAGTTCGCTATATTCAATAATTCGTTATATGCGTGTTCGTTATATCAAGGTTTGACTGTAATTACACGGGTCACAAACAACTTTCCAGTTGACGAATCAGGGATGTCACACATAGTATTGAAAAAATGTATGAACGCACGTTGGATGATGGAAATAAAAACCGGAAATTATAACGGGGTTCATAAAATGACTGAGATAGTCTAATTCAAGCCTCGAAATTTCTTGTTCACGTGGAGAGTTTACAAAGACGGTATAATGTTTGTGACAACAAAAACACAGTGTTGCCCTCTGAAAGCGTCTGAACTGATGCCATGAAAACAGCACATTTTAAAATCGAGCTGTGCATGAATGAATTATTGCATGGTCCCCAAATTTGGTAGAATGTGTCAGGGAAGATAGAAGAACCTACAGTAAATGTTTTACCAGAATATCGTAATGTTCAAAAACCTACAGAGTTGCTTTTTAAGGCACAGCTTCACTTTTTGCCAGCGGGAAAAAGCCTCATGGGAATGATCCCATGAGTTTATCCCAGTTGGCAGGGATTAGTATATCCCCTGTCCTAGCATAGGTAAACACTCATTCATAGCCTGGTTGGTGAGTCGAACTACCTTGATTCCTTACCTAGCCTAGCCACTGTTGCTAGCTGGAATTGTTATTTCAATCCTGTAACTCTTATTGAGGGCATCATGGGAATGGTCCTATGAGCTTATCCCAGCCGGCAGGGATTAGTATATCCCCTGTCCTGGTATGGGTGCACACTTGTTCGTAGCCTGGTTGGTGAGTTAAACTACCTCGATTCCTTAGTTAGCCGTTGTTACTAGCCTGCATTATTTCAATCCTGTAACTCTTATTGAAGTATGTTACTTCTTTTTTTGTAAAGCTAGTAGTGACTGTGGGTGCTAATGGGCAAGGTTTTAACCTTGGCAACTCCACCAGTACTGACCGCCTACAAAAAATGAGGGCGTTGAAATACATCATTGTACTACTTAACTTTTATAAAATGATCCTTGAGGACTTGCCAAGGCATGAGCTTGCTTGCATCTCTTTCTTTGACTAGCCCTGCTCTTGAACATTTTTCCCCGCTATTTAGGCCTGCGAACAGCAAGCCATTGCCACCCCGCGTAGAGGCCATCAAGTGCAGAGCCAATGAGAAGTTTGGGAAGCAGAAGTACACGTTGGCCATCAACCTGTACAACCAGGCAATCCGCTTGGTGTCCGACTCGCCCATTCTGTACTGCAATCGTGCTGCTGCCTTTATGAAGCGAGCATGGTGAGCTCTTTCTTGTCAACATGGCACCATCTCATTTGCTGGCTTGGTACAGTGCAAGTGCTTTGCTGTTTCTATTTACTTTCTGTGACCATTGCTCTCCCCTCATGTTTCCACAGTAGAGGAAACATCTGGTCAGTCATGCATTTTTGTTTGGCTAATACCGCTTCAAAAAAAAAAAAAAAATCGAAATTCCTCCTTAAAGAAAAATTTCTGAACCCTGTTGGAAGAGAGACACCAGTAATGGACAATCGGGAAAAAGAGACAAATTTTTTTCCCACTTAATTTGCCACCCCTATTTCTGTGTTTAAGTTTTGTACTCAGTCTTGCTTGTAATGGACATTTAAAAAAAATATATGCGAATATTTCTAAACTGCACGGTGTAACTCCATCACTCACAAACCCTGCATGTGTCATGCTCGAGCGAGATGGCAATACATTACCACTTTTTACTGATAGTGAACCAGCAACTAGTACAGAGTGGGCCGACAAAATGCAAAGCATTGGCAAGGGTCTCTTTAAATGTCACTTGCTGTGTAAAGTGGTTCCGACCTACTAACGGTAGTACACACGTCATGACGCAGAGTTACTATCGCTATAACTAAGTGGTCAGTTTGCACTATGAAGTCTGCTCCGTGATATCCCATCAGAAGGAAGGCCTAAATTTCTACAGTTCACAATAAGTACACTGAAATCATCGGTTCTTAGCTTGTCTAAGAACACCCTGTATCGAAATATTTCAACAGTTTTGCAGCTTGTTGTTTATTAAGGTCGCGTTGTACTTTTCTGCCGAAACTGGTGCTGGAAGGCTTAGCAGTGCAGTGGAAGTAGAGAACTGTTCTCAGAAAGCATGCAAAGTAACAGCTACTTTGTAGCTAACATGCTTGTGTTCTTCTTTTGTGGAGGTAGTCTGTCACTGGGCAACAACATCGAAGTAGGAGCATACCTGTAAATAATGACATTGTGGAGCTTTGCTTCTAAGAGACCTCATTGTAAAAAAAAAAAAAAATGCTTTCTGGTACATGTTATTTGTAAAGGGGTTCATCTGTATACAGACTGTTTTGTCCCCTTCAAGGACAAAATATGAGTCATTTCATGTGCCATAGAGAATGTAACAAATTCCTTGATATTAAAAAGCTGATCAAGGTTTCGATGCACAACGCCATACCTGCTGCGGCTGAAAATTCTCGAAAAAGAATTAAGCCTACCGCCCTGATCAAGCGTCATCGTATCCGTGCGTGCTACAGACATTGAAAACACAGAAAGCGTCACCGAAGGCAACACCCAGCTGCTCTTGGATCGTGAATTGCAAGGGGGCATCGCCCATGTCCGGCATGAATAGGGTCAGGTGCTGCTCACGAACTTCACAGATGAATACCAGCATCTCGGAAATTCTGAAAGCACTGTAGAATCTGCAGTGGAGAAATATGAAAGCCTGAGCATTGCTGCTGCACACAGCCAGCATTCCGTTGAATGCATCAAAGTTCACCGACATTCTATAATTGGTTTACAGGAAAGGAAAGGCACAGTGTGTCATTCGTGGAATCTCACTGACACATCTTGCGGATAAATCTCACTGATCTGAGATTTTAACGCTCATTACGCACTTTTGATCACTATCATGCTCATTAAATCAGAAGCACATCCACTTTCATTTGGCATGATGTCACATGCCTTGGACGTCGACATTAGTTGTATGGCTATTTCGACGTCTGATTGATTTTACTTTTATATTTCTGGATTTAACTAATCATCCTATCGACATAAGTATCTTTCTGCAGCACCCTCACGTCATCCTCTATCGAATCGCAGCCATACGTTTAATCCTAACTCTTTTGAGAACGGCTGCGGACACTTTCTGTACGCATGTTCTGCATATGCCACCTTGCTGACGTAGCCTAGTAATGCTTTCGCATTAATGAAGGCACGACGATAGCTTTTCTTGACGACCTAGCAGACATACTTGACGTTTTCGCACTCACTGACCAATCCGGAGATGATGCATCAAACCAAGGCAACCGGCCCATGTTCGACATTAACCCAACGCTCCTCCGAAGCAGACAAAACCAGATATGCACCCTTCTTCAAAGCTACTGCTACTGCGACTGCTCCTCGTCAGTATTGAAGATGCAACAAACACCACTTGCCAAGCACTGCAGCATGACGGATGAACACGCTCGATCTCTGTGCCAAAGCCCCTACCACATATTGCCGCGAGAATGCCAGGACATCTCTGAGCAAGTCGGTGGAAAGCTTCGAGACAATGTTATTCAGCCATCACAGACCCCGTTGGCAGCACCAGTCGTTCTGGTGAAGAAGAGAGACTGGACACATCGCTTCTGCGTCAATTACTGCCGCTTGAACCTTGTAAGGAATCTACCCCCTTCCCAGCATCAACATCACACTGGACCAACTCTGCAATGCAAGGTATTTCTTATTGATGGACCTTAAAAGCGGCTACTGGCTAATAGAGATTGACGAAAAAGATCGAGAAGACTGCGTTCATCGCACTGGACGGCCTCTTCGAGTTCAAGGTGGTCATTTGGCCTCTGCTCCGCACTAGCAGTGTTCCAGTGAGTGATAGATACTGTATTGGCTGGCCTGAAGTGGCAGATTTGTTTGGTATATTTAGATGACGTCGTTGTCTTGTCATCTGCCTGTGAGGACCACCTGAAAAGACTTTGGAAAGTGCTCAACACCACCAACTCGTCGGGGCTGTGTGCAAGTACCCACAAGATAATTTGAAGCATCTGAAGCAAATGGCGCTGCCAGTCTAATGCAAAACCGCAAAGCTTATATGCTGTAAAGTGGTTTAGGGCTTTTGGACACCATGGCTGCAGATAAAGGCAGCACTCTCTCCTCTGGCCGCGCGTGTCAGTAGATGCCCCTTCATGGATCACTGCCTTGTCGTGGCGGAGGGGCTTGCGAAACTCGATGAAGTCGTGAGCTCTGCTGTGTAGGGCCACCCAAGATAGACAGGTCACGGCAGAGAGTTCTGACAAAATGTGATTCACTGGAGAAGGTAATGGCAACCCACTCCAGTATTTCCTGCCAAGAAAACCCTATGGCCAGTCACAATACCATTATCGATATGGCGCCGGAAGATGAGCCCCCCAGGTTGGAAGGCGTCCCACATGTTACTGGGGATGAACAAAGGGCGATTCCTAGTAGCTCCAGGACGAATGAAGCGGCTGGGCTAAAGCCAAAAGGACGCTCAGTTGTGGATGTGTCGGGAAGCGACCGGAAAGTCCGATGTTGCAAGGAGATATGTCACATAGCAACATGGAATGTAAGATCTATGACGCAAGGTAAACTGGATATCGTCAAGCGAGAAATGGACAGATTGAACATTGATATCTTGGGTATCAGCGAGCTCAAGTGGACCGGAATGGGAGAATTTAACTCCGGCGACCATTATGTCTTTTATTGTGGGCACGAATCCAAGAGAAGGATTGGGGTCGCTCTCATAGTAAACAGGAGAATGGGCAAAGCAGTGCTAGGGTACAACCCCAAAAACGACCGAATGATTTCACTTCGGATCCAAGGTCACCCTTTTAACATAACAGTTATCCAAGTCTATGCACCGACCACTGCTGCTGAAGAAGCTGACGTTGAGAGATTTTATGCGGACCTACAATGCCTTTTAGATTGCACCCCATCATCAGACGTCGTTTTTCTCATAGGAGACTGGAATGCTAAGGTCGGGAGTGAAGAAATATCCGGAATTACAGGCAAGTTCGGTCTTAGTGAGCCCAATGAAGCTGGGCAGAGGCTAGTAGAGTTCTGTCAAGAAAACAACCTGACCATAGCGAATACTCATTTTCAACAGCACAAGAGGCGCCTGTACACATGGATTTCACCGGACGGTCTGTACAGGAATCAGATCGATTATATTATTTGCCGGCAGAGTTGGAGAAGCGCTATACAAGCAGTAAAAACAAGGCCTGGGGCCGATTGTGGCACCGATCATCAGCTTCTTGTTGCCAAAATTAAGCTTCGATTGAGGAAAACGCAGAAAACTAGAAGGCTTTTCAGGTATGATCTGGATCAGATTCCATTAGAATATGCTGTGGAAGTGAGGAATCGATTTCAAGAATTAGATCTAGAAGACAAAGAGCCCGAAGAGATGTGGACTGATGTTCGTGATATAATACAAGAAGTTGCTACTAAGGTAGTTCCAAAGCAAAAGAAATGCAAAAAAGCAAACTGGTTATCTGAAGAGGCTTTGCAAATAGCTGAGGAAAGGAGGATGGCAAAAGGTATGGGGGAAAGAGAAAGATACAAGGTTCTCAATGCGAATTTTCAGAAAATAGCAAGGAGAGATAAGAATGCCTTCCTGAACATACAGTGCCAAGCAGTTGAGGACAACAGCCAATTAAGGAACACAAGAGCTTTGTATAAGACAATCAAAGATATCAAAGGAAGCTTCTGTGCTAAGCTGGGCGTGATAAAGGACAAACGAGGCAAGGACCTCACTGAAGCCTCAGAGATAAAGAAGAGGTGGCAGGAATACACAGAAGAACTGTACAAGAAGGACCCGGATGTGCAAACCCAACATAAGACGGTTGTGATTACTGATCTCGAGCCGGGCATCCTGAAGAGTGAAGTTGAATGGGCCTTAGCCAGCCTTGCTAAGAACAAAGCTAGCGGAATTGATGGTATTCCAGCTGAGTTGCTTCAAAACCTCAACCACGACGCTGTTAACACACTGCATACATTATGTCAGAAGATTTGGACAACCCTGCAGTGGCCACAGGATTGGATTAGGTCAGTTTACATCCCCATTCCAAAGAAAGGCAGTGCCAAAGATTGTTCCAACTACCGCACGATCGCGCTTATTTCGCATGCTAGCAAGGTGATGGTAAAAATTCTGCAAGGTAGGCTGCAGCAGTATGTGGATCGGGAGCTTCCGGACGTGCAAGCTGGGTTTCGCAAGGGCAGAGGAACTAGAGACCAAATTGCCAACCTTCGCTGGATCATGGAAAAAGCAAGAGAGTTCCAGAAACCCATTTACTTCTGCTTTATAGATTATACGAAAGCGTTTGACTGCGTAGATCACAGTAGATTGTGGCAATCTCTCCAAGAGATGGGAGTTCCAATTCACCTCATCTGTCTCCTCAGGAACCTGTATGAAGGGCAAGAGGCCACAGTCAGAACTGGGCATGGTCTTGATTGGTTTCCGATTGAGAAAGGGGTGAGGCAAGGCTGCATACTGTCGCCCTGCCTATTTAACCTATATGCAGAGTGCATCATGAGGAAGGCCGGTTTGGACGAGTCTTCAGCTGGAGTGAAGATTGCTGGAAAACGTATCAACAACCTTAGATATGCGGATGATACCACTTTAATGGCAGAAAGTGAAGCGGAACTCAAGAGACTTCTGATGCGCGTACAAGAAGAGAGTGAGAAGTTTGGGCTTAAACTGAACATTAAAAAGACGAAGATCATGGCGTCTTGCCCTATCAAGTCCTGGAGCATCAATGGACAAGAAGTGGAAGCTGTGACAGATTTTCTGTTCTTGGGCGCCAAGATTACCTCGGAAGGAGACTGCAGCCATGAAATTAGGAGACGCCTGCTTCTGGGAAAGAGAGCAATGGTTAGCCTTGCCCGCCTAGTAAAGAGCAGAGACATTAGTCTGCCAACCAAGATCCGTATAACTCGTGCTATGGTCTTTCCAGTTGTGAT